>NC_092202.1:4967652-5313277 GCF_043641665.1 Enoplosus armatus | reverse complement strand
TAACTTTCTTAATAGGTTACCCAACCTTTTTTGCAGAAGAAGATGAAGCCAGGCTGCAAATCAATTCATTTTAAATCAGTGAAAGTTTACTGATTCCTAAAAGTAATTTAATTAACTAATTAAAACTGTTATCGAAATAGTTTGAGCAGTTAAATAAACTCCACGTGATGCTACAGTTTGATGTGTATAATCGTCGTAAACATTAATCTCATACAACACATTCAACAAGTAAATTTACCGATTCATTCTACTGTATCTACATTATACAGTCAAATACTAAAAAGTACAAAAAATAGTTTATGCTTCATAGGAGACAGATGAGAACTGACTCAAATCCTATGACGATGAAAACAATCAAACCAATGTCACAGGCATGTGTTTCACAACCTAAAACAACCGTGGTATAAAAGTCGTCCCAAATAAGGCAAAACAATAACATGCCTTATGATGCATGATTTCAAATCAAAGCTTCACTCAACAGTGACATGAGAGAGAAAAAGAAAATAAAGTGCCTATTGTGTAAATAAGTTAAGATGAAAATCGCTGTGCATGAGTAGAGGTTTTATAACAGGGTTGTTTTCAGTGTGATGACAGGTGGAAGTGTCCTCAGGTGTACTCGTGGTGGTGGTGGTGGTGGTGGAGTGCAGAGTTCAGCGCAGTGAGTTGGTGGGCATACAGTCACACAGAGCCCTCCTCTCTGCCCTCAGCACCAGCGTCTCTGTCTGAAACGGACAAAACAAAACAACGTATCGCTGCATGTAAACATCAGCTCAACTCAAGGGTGTGACTTCCACTGTCCTTTATTTTCATTCGCTAAAAGACCAGGACTGTTATGACCTTTTTCCCCCCGGATTTTGCCTCTCAGGCAACAGACAAGCTGCTCTACTGTCAGCAGACATTACTCAGGGCTGAAAAGCTACATTTTAAATAATATAGCTGTTTTTATTTAAAGATAATTCTCCTAAAGATGTTAGAACTGATCATCAATCAAAGATAAAGTCGTAAAAGACAATGCTCTATGTAGTAAAGATAGAAATAAAACATTATTTATTGAGCTTAAAGGTTCATTGTTGGCATTGGAAATAGTATTTAGATTTTTTTGTCAAACATTTTTATAACATAATAACAATATTTATCAAAAAATATCAGGTCAAGTGATTATTATGTTTGTACATTATAAAGAAGCATTTTTCTTGGTACTCTAACATTATTGTGTACAGCATGATAACCAATTTAACCATAATTTATTATTCACTAGATCATATAAATGTAAATAAATATAGAAACCCGAACTGGCCAATACATGTAGTGTAGCCACTCTGTATTTTCTTCCTCTAAACTTTAATTTTTAAAAACCTAAACAGTGACGGGGCAGGAAATTAGCTTGAGCTAGACGCCTTATAGACATTACATCTATTGCATTGCCTCTCCCTATTGTCCCTGTTGAATAAACTGACAAGTACATACAAATTTTACAACATAAAATACAAAAATATTTATTATATAAATAAGTCAAACATATACTGAAACCTACCATGTAAGATCACATAAAATACAATGTATATAAAATGACAACATATTATAAAACCTGCTGTATATCCTCATATCATCATCCAACTCAAAAATCAATGGTTAAAAGACAAAGTCACCATCATCATACAATTGTTATAGGAAAGACTCATCAACTGGTGAATCATGAGCATTTAACACTTCGATAGCATGGGAGATGAAGAATTTCTCAAATCAAAACATAAAAATGAATAATACAGGGCCTCTGCTTCTGTCAAGGAGATGACATTATTTTCTAGGACTTCACTCACCCTGGCATCAAGGTTGAAAGCGGTCTTCTTTAGATCTTGCAGTGCCCTCTGCATAAACTCAAATGCATGACAGTCCACACATGGGCGACCTGGAAATGAGAGGAAATAATTCACAGGATAATGCAATTATTAAAACGAGTTGTATAACAGAGGCACAAGTAGATAAAGTAATTCTCCTGCTAGTTAGTTACACAGCAATATTTACCTACGGTTTGCTAACATTAGCCACCATAAGCTAGTGGTCATACCAGAGCAAGAAGGGCTGGAGCAGCAAAACCCCTGAGTGTATTGAATCAAACAAGCACGTGTTTGGGTGCTTTTTAATTCAATATTTAATTTGTAAGAGGAAGATTGTGTTATTTCTCTTTTTAAACATACATAGTTGTGTTTAAGGAGCTATTTATGTTGGTTTTATTCATTAGATTTTCACTGGGGAGGTCTACTTTTACATTTTGGTGTAAACGTTATTTCAAAAGCTTTTCCATCTCGACAATAGTGAACTTTAGAGAAGGCTAGATCCCAGGGGTCAAATTTCCAATTACCAGCAATGGTGGCATAGGTATTTGCCTTTAAACCTCTACATTGTTTGAATTTAATATAGATGATAAAATGGGTCTTAAAACAGCAGAGCAGGCCCATTTTCATGTTGTGATGTAGACACCAATTAGGATGACCTACAAACCCCACTAAGAAACCTCTGTGGGGACCTGCCATCATTAACCTATAAAACATCAATGTCAGGCAGATCCACCTAACAAACATTTTAAAACCTGCGCTGAACAGGCAGAAAAATCCAAATCTCATATTTAAATCCACCTACTTTCGGCAGGGATGACAGTCCCGGTCTCCTGATCCGCATCAGCTGCACCGAGACAGAGGAGCTGGACCGCCAGAAGGAGCACCGCTGCCTGCAGATATCCACTGGATGCCATAGTGATGATGTGATCAGTTACCTTTGAAATTAGAAATAAAATGTGCAAGTGTGTGGAAATACAACATCGGTACATGTCCTACACGGCCGTCAGTCAATGAAAGAACAAAATCTGATTTGCTTTGTTTAGAAAATAGTCCAGTTTTCATCGATGAATATTTGTTTGTATTTAAGAAATACAGTCTACAGCGAGGAACCACTGTTTATTTAACAAGCTGTACGTTAACCTACCGTGAATCAGTCGATGATATTTTGCAGAACACCAGATCAGCGTAAAATGCCACCTAGGATTGTTTAATGTAGATTAAGAGAGTGCGCATGCGTGTGGCTCGTATAAAATTTGCTTTAGGGACCAGAATCAAGACTTCCGGTGACAACATTCAAAATAAAGGCCTTGACAAGCGTACAATTAATACACATATTATAAATGTCTATACAACTTTACATACATGGATCATAGGTGTATTAAAGTAAATAAGTACATTTAATGAAGTGCAGTTTTGAGTATTTCTATTTTCTACCACTCCATTTCAGAGGGAAATATTTTACAGCTTTGTTTACTAGTTAATTTTTCAGATTAAGATTTACCATACAAAACATAAAATCAAAATATGTATATGTTGTAGATTAAAGTATCCAATGTATATAAAGTTGTAAAAATGTTCAACGATCAGCTACCACATTAAAATGCTGCTTACATGCTAATACATAAGTAATAATAATCCCTTTATATAATATTTAATAACACTCAGGCCATTCTACATAATAAGTGCCTTTACTTTTGATACTTTATTACATTTTGTTGGTATTACTTATCTATTTGCACTTGTACTTCAGTAAAAGTGAGTATTTTTAGTGTTTTTACATTGCAGTATTGCTGCAGTAAACCTTTGATTATCATAATATATAATAAAAGGTAGTTGTGGTCCAGTTGGTACTGTGCCGTTCAAGTAGTGTAAGACTGCAGTGCAAATAAAAATATGGAATCAATATTGTACATTACAAGTTACTCGGTTTATTTTAAAAGAATTAAGTGAGCAACATTTATATAATGTGCACCTTCCTATCATTTATAGCCATGCAGCTACATTTGAGAGGTGAAATACATCCTTTTAACTTTATTAATAAAAACATGTGGGTAAACAAAACTAATCAAAACAAAGTTATAGCCATATTATTAAAGGTGAAATACACCTATATTTTCTTTGTAGATTTTTCATGGTTCAATGTTGATAAATGGCCCCCACCCCGGTGTGGGCGGGGTCCTGACTGTTTTCTTAGGTAGCCCGTTAAAATGCCCGAACTCAAAACACTTCTTTTTCCAAGATGGCGTCGATGAAGGACAGCGACACCGGCCTGTGGCTTCACAACAAACTGGGATCTACGGACGAGCTCTGGACGCCTCCGAGCATCGCTTCTCTCCTAACCGTGTCAGTAATTGACAACATACGGCTGTGCTTTTCCAGCTTATCGCCACCAGTGAAGCTTAAACTCCTGCTCGGGATGCTGCATCTTCCCAGGCGGACCGTTGACGAGGTGGGTTCCTGTGCGCTAGCTAGCTATTAGCCTGGCAGGTAAGGTAAGCTATTAACTTAAATACACAGCTACGACAGGAGGCCAGTCTCCGGCTAGTTGCTCCAAAAGAAAACATTGCTGTTCCTGTGAGTGTTTTACACTACCACTGAAACGTCTAACCATGTCATTAAACCTATTCAGTAAGCGTTAGCTAGCTATCTTTAACTATTGGTAACGGTAATATCGTTGGCTAACGTAAGTAACATCAAACTGATGTTTTTCCTGCGACTAATCCTGACGGTTTTACCTCAGTTTCTAGAGAACAATATTCATACGAATTTACGTTAACATTAGGCAGTTACACGACTAACTTGACGTTGACACATAATTGCGTTTTTCAGCAGTGGTTCACCAGCTACAACGGATAACATTAGCCTAGCGGTGCTCGCACAGACATTATGGTGGGATGGGCACAACAGAGCTAACTGACTGAGCTGGAGGGCGGTGCCAGCATCTAGTCCGACAGTCACTTGTTAAGATCCCTAAAACGTTAGATGCCCGTCATCAGTGTGTCTTGCATATTCAGACAGTTTGATAAACGCAGACAAAAGAACTACATCTGCGTCCAAATATAATCTATTGTATAGTTTTAACTAGTGGTAGAGGAAGTATTGAGATGTTATATTGAAGTACTGCATGTACTAGCAGTAAAGAAATGTTGGGAATGAGAACATGTGTTGCATTTTTTGCATTATTACTGATGATTACTTTGTTGTAGCTGGTCATAGTTGAGTTGATTTTACCAACGTGCAACTAACGATTATTTTCATTGTTGATTAATCTGCTAATTCGTTTCTTGATCATCATTCATTCTTGATCGACTATTAAACCTTAGATCCCAGTTGTGCCTCTTGCACTCAAATGATGTGAGATGATTTGATTGCTGCCAGATGTCTGCCTTTTAGCTGTTTTCTCAAAATAACAACATCAAATGAATACATTTGATGTTGTTAATTAAATGCATTTTTTCATTTTCGGACACAATAAGCAAACTTAAAAACTGGGTTTCTGATGAGCATTTGTCATTGTTTTTGCAGTTCAATCAATTTTTTTATTTTTTATTTAAAAGATGAATCGGTATACATAAAATAATCATTTTGTTAAATACTAGTAAGTTATTAAGTGGTCATGAACTTTTCGGGCAGCGTAAGGCGTTCATCTTTTGTTTCACTAACGCCGCCTTCCTCTCCTGCCAGATGAAGGAGGCCCTGTCTGAGATAATCCAGCTTGCTACGCTGGATTCAGAGCCCTGGGTGCTGATGGTTGCAGACATCCTCAAGTCCTTCCCAGAGACTGGCTCTCTCAATCTGGACTTGGAGGAGCAGAATCCAAACGTGCAGGATATTCTTGGAGAACTCAGGGAGAAAGGTAGGAAATGTGTGACCCTCACTGACTGGAACATTGACTTCATAGGTCAAAAAATGTAAATAAAATGACACACGACACAGTATTACTGACCTATTACGCAACGTATTGCTCTGAAAAGGAATAAGATGTATCTGTAGCAGAATTGCCTACACATTATGATTAAATTGATCAAATTAGAACTGTTCCTTAATTGCATTTGGCCCCGTACATACATTTTGAAATCCACATAATGTGTTAGGAAAAGTAGTCATTGAAATCTACAAGAACTTTTATTATGTCAGTCAGCTTGTTCCCTGCAGTTTTATGAAACTTTTTAATGGTGGGAGCAACTCAATATTGTACTAATGAATATAGTTATGGAGTTTTGTGCAAAGAGGGAATTTGCGGAACAGGTGGGCTTATATTTCAATGGTTCTAATTGCATGTAATGAATGCACTTACACAGTAGTATTTACACTACTGTTTTGGTAAAACACCTCCAAATGATGGTTGGTTAACCACCAAAGTGGCGTAATGGTGTAGACAAACATGGCTGATGAGTGTGGGACCTTCCTTTTTGATAACTATCCGTGGTTATCACATGATTATATGAAACATGCTTAGCTTACAGTGAACAGGAATTCAAGCTGAGTTGAGAAGTTTAAGAAAAGTGAGGCTATAGACGTGCAGCTGAAATATATATGCAGACCCTCTGCTATGTAATTACTGTAGTTTCTTTTGTCCTGCAGTAATTTGATTGATTATTAATCTCCTCCCCAGTGGGCGAGTGCGAGGCGTCTGCCATGCTTCCTCTGGAGTGCCAGTACCTGAACAAGAGTGCACTAACCACTCTGGTGGGACCCCTCACACCCCCCGTCAAACATTTCCAGCTGAAGAGGAAGCCCAAGAGTGCAACCCTCAGAGCAGAGCTGCTACAGAAATGTAAGTTACTTGAACTTATATACACTGCCTTTCTTTTCTTTCAAATATTTTTGAAGTAGCAATGAGGATTTTATCTTCTGCGGCTTGCTTTTGGTGCTTTTATTGCATGTGTTTGTTAGACAGTAGTTACAATTGTATACAAGAGAGAAGAAATGTGTATTTGTATTTGCAATTGTTCATTTTTTTTATTCTTGTGCATATTCCTTTCCTTTCTATTCTAGCCACAGAGACAGCCCAACAGCTGAAAAAGACAGCCGGAGTGCCTTTTCATGCCAAAGGGAGAGGATTGGTCAAAAAGATTGACACTACTAGTGAGTTTAAGACACCTGCTCTTTCAGTGCTCATTTGTTGCCATCATCAAGTGCCATCAAAACATTTTTATCACTTATTCCATTTTATGACCGACAAACTTTTCATCCTGTCTTCCGTCACTGTTGCTGATACATGTATCAATATTTGCATCACAGCTCCTCTCAAGGGGATTCCCAAGGCCCCGTTCCGCAGCCCCACTGCCCCCAGTATGTTCAGCCCTCCCAGTAACCGCACACCTATTGCCCCTGCACGGACACCCCTGCGTAAGGAGAGGGGGGTCAAGGTAAGGTCGGATTTCCAAAAGTGCTACCTTTTGTTGTTTAATTTGTGTGTTTGAGGCTTAAGATTTTTCTCACAATTGGCCTTTTTACTCTTTTTCAGCTGTTGGATATTTCAGAGCTGGATATGGTCGGCGCTGGAAGAGAAGCTAAGCGGAGAAGAAAGACTTTGGGTACTTATATTTCCAGCCCTTCATCAGTTTTAGAGCTATACTATCAACTCATCAGTTAGAATAATGTGTGATTATACTGATGCTGACTTAATGTTTTCTTCTGCTGTAGAAACGGAGGCAGGAGAGAAAGCAGCCAAAGAAGAAGCAGTGGTGGAAAACACCACCCCCGACTACGCTGCCGGCCTTGTCTCTGCACAGGTACTTGTGGTCACATCACTCAAACATTCCTGACCTCTCCTGTTTTGTCTCATATCACCTGTTTTCTGTCTCTATTATAACTAATAGCGTTTTGACTTGTTTTTCAGAAACTGGGGGCATTGAACGAGAATCCTCTGCCTTCAACCAGCTACCTACCAGCCACACCCAGCATGGTTCCCTCCTCCTCTTACATTCCCAGCTCCGAGGCGCAGCCAGGTTAGACGAGACCGCTCAGCATTGTATTGTTAGCACAAAGGGCTCAATGTAGTGCTTTCATACACTTATTAGTTCAAGGAGGCAAAGAAAACATTCTCATGTCAATCTCACAATGTCTTTTCTTCGCTTACCTCCTTTAAAGCAAATGCTGGTGGTTCGGGGCGGGACACGCTGCAGTCGGCTCGCCAACCAGAGGAGTCGGCAACAGCTGGCGCTGGCGCCACCGCCACCTTACCAGGCCAGTACAAACAGAGGACGCCTATGTACAACGCGAGCAACACGGCGAATCCTGCAACCCCCACGTCCCCCAGCACGCCAGTCTCCACCCCCGCCAGCAACGGGCCCCCAGCAGCCGCAACTGCCAGCCAGCCAGAGACCCCCACCCAGCCTCCCAGCACACCTCAGACCCCCACCCCGACACCAACCCCTACGGCACCACAGCCCCAGCCCAAAAAGAATCTGTCACTCACGGTAAGGTGGAGATGGAGAGCGTGGGTAGCTGAAGGACACAAACATTATATAAACTCCTCTCAAGACTGATTGAATTAGTGTTATTGAATCTGTGTATTTAAGCTCTCAGTGTCTCCCAGCTAAGTCTCTCTGCCGCATGCTGTTTGTGCTCCTCAGAGAGACCAGATGTACGCTGCCCAGGAGATGTTCAAGACGGCCAACAAGGTCACCAGACCAGAGAAGGCCCTCATCCTGGGCTTCATGGCTGGATCCAGAGGTACAGGAGTAGTATATTTTTCATTAACAACCACTCATTTCTAATTGGTGTAAATTTAACATCATTATCTGGTCAAGATGACTGTGATTTTCCTCACAGACCGGTTTTGATCCATATACTTTTACAAATGAGCCATAACTCCTGCACAACAAGCAAAATCCTGAAGCATGCAACACATTTTTGTTAGCATGAGAGTTTAAACTGACCCTAGCAGGGGTGTAACGATACACTCAGCCCATGATTTATCTATCTAGCGTTAATGGTGTTTGGAGGTGTCTTCAGTTTTTATTTCTTCAGTAAGTGAACACTAAAAACATGAGATCCTGCAGGTATTTGTCCTGGAAAAGAACCATATTTTGGCCAACATTTCCAAGAAATACAGGCATCTAAATTCCTGGTATTCAATTTTCGGCATAAATGCACTACACAGTGCACTACACATATGATTACAGGAAGTGTCTGTGTCGGTGATTCCTAAACACACATAGGCCAATAATAACCAGTCTACTTGCTCCTGTCTGTCAGAGAACCCGTGCCCGGAGCAGGGGGAGATCATCCAGATCAAGCTGAGCGAACACACAGAGGTTCTGCCCAAAGCCGACGGCACCGGCAGCACCACCATGCTGGTGGACACAGTCTTCGAAATGAACTACTCCACAGGACAGTGGACCCGCCTCAAGAAATACAAACCCATCACCAACACCTCCTGAGGCGCTTCGCTCGCTCAAAATCACACACCCAAAATTTCTTATCCACTTCAAAAAAAAAAAAAAAAACATGTTTACACATCCAAGTATTTGCATACACATTTGGGCCAAATCAAGCACTGGGCAGGTGAGAGATCATCAAGGAGAGAAAAGGTCCTCCCTTTTCCTGCACCGCCAAAATGCAGGACTCTTTGAAGAATATTTCTGTACTTTTCGTTTGTTTCCCTTACCCTTTTTATTGTTTCAGTTTTTAAGTCCCCTCCGATTCCTGAATGATGCTGTGTTCAGGAGGGGTGAGAGCGTTATACGAGTCTGAGCAGAAGAATTATTCTCACGGCAGACACCTTTCAACATTTGTACTCTGAGGTACAAGCATGTCACGAGTCTAGAAAGACGACAAGACGAGCTGTCTGTATTTTCCTGTATGAATGTGACATTCGCAGCTTTTCTTCGACCTTTCAGATCAGAATCATGATTTGTGACAACAACAACAACAACAACAAAAAGAGAGAATAATGACAGTCATCACAGAGGTGACCAAAAGAAATGAGCGGTGAATATTTTTCAATGCTGTCAAGTTCTGTTTGGAGCCTTCTGGTAGATGTTTAATAATTTTTCATCCTTTTTCAAAAGAAGGGAAGAAAATAAAGTGACAACAGACTCCATGGGGGCGTTTCTCATCTTTCTTATTCACTTTTCTTTTTTGTTGAGGGAGTTTATCAATGGTTTCCCGTTGTGCCTTTTCCTTCCCTCGATACATTTACTCTGCTGTGAAATAATCCAATGCTGACAAGTGTATTTGGGAAGATTTCTTAAATTCCTGTGCATTAACGTGAAGCAAAGCATTTCTGCAGCTTCAGTTTTGGTACACATTAAACAAACGAGATATAATGTTAATTAGTGAGCTTTAAAAAGGTGTTGCTGGGTGGATTTCAGAGCCAGGCTACCTGTTTCCCCTCTTTGTGCTAAGCTAAGCTAGTCCACTTCTGGCTGTAGCTTCATATTTATTGTACAGACATGAGAAGTGAATAAGCGTATTTCCCAACTGTCAAACTATTTCACTATGTCAACAACAACAACAACCATGTGACTGCAAAAACATATTGTAATAAGAAGCAGTGAAGTTATAAATGAGAGAAAAGATTCAGACCTTTTTTTTCTTTTAATTAACTGAAACAAATGCGTTGCAGCAGAAAACAGGCACCACAATCAATGAACTGCCATTATGCAACATTCACATTACCACGCAACGAAGGTTTTGTCAGCATTACTAATGAATCAAAAACCCAGCACATTTACAGCACACATCTGTACAGGTGTTTTATTATTCTGGCTGACTGGACTTCCTCTGGGATGTGTGAGCGTGTCCTCCTGACCACACTCGATTTAACCTCTCTACACCTGTTCATGCAGGTCAAATCACACCTTTTTGAATCTTTCATATATATGAAATAAGGTAACACCAGCAAAGTCCAGATTAGCTCCACCAAATGTGAACATGAGCAGGAGTCTAATTGGTAAAAACAACAGGAACACCTTGAGCCTGTTGTGTACTTCTACCTTCTGAGGGTTAAAATAGTACAAAACAGTAGGACTACTGCCCCATGTAAAAACAAGGGAAAAGTAATTGTCTAAGTTGTATAAAAGATAAGTATGAACAGCTCAGAGGCCCTGTTTTGCGTGATAATGTGAATGTTCAATTAAAAGACATTTCCATTAATATGAAAATCAACCTGTTTTTAAAGCTTGTGCTCATGACGCAACAGTCCTTGAACAGGGTAAATGATAAAATCATGACTTGCACTTAATGGAACGACTGAGTGCAAAAATCAATCTCTTCCACTTGAATATTCAACGATCTGATTGTACCTCTTAGTATTTGTGTACTACGGCAAGCAGCAAGGCAGACAGAGAGTACCACAATCTTCAATCCACATCCAGCCAGATCCAGTCCGGAGGTTTGGTTCATGGCTGTTAGCGTGTGGTTTTAGTCGGCTCCGGGTTCCCTCCAGCCTCCAAACGTCTTTTCCAAGTAGAGAGCCACCTCGAGGGTCAGGCGGTCCTGCAGCTTCCCAGCAACGACCTGCAGACCCAGGGGCAGACCTTCCTCACCCAGACCCAGAGGGCACTGGGTGACCGGCAGCCCGAGGATGTTGATTATACCTGGAGGCAGAGAAGAATGGACGTCACGGTTTCATATGTGGAAATAAAAATAAGACTGGAGCACCTTCTGACAACTTTACTGGAGGTTGGGAGATGTCCTGTAACTGGAAATATTACGTATAAAGTTTGATCATTTTAGTGGCGCATTCTCACAGAAGAAGAAAGAGACAGAACTGTGGACAGTTGAGGAGGACTGACCTGTGTAGGCAAAGTCAAGGGGTCTGAAGAGCGGGTGGTGGTGTTTAGGAGCCACTCTGGTGTGCGAGGGGTAAAGAAAGACACCGTCAGTCCCCAGCAGCTCGTCCACTCCCTTCTGCAGCTTCTCCTTCTGATGGATGATGAAGGGTGAGGGTTTGGACACCTGGGTCATCTCCACCAGGGCCAGACCTGAACACGTCACGCACACTCATACTGTTCACAGCTGCAGCTTTAAGACGCCGTCGACCAGAATAACACAGGAAGACTTCAAGCAGCCACAATTACACAAAATGTATTTAATAACCAAAGTTTATTTTGTGTAACTGTGCATATGTTGTTGTTTGATTTCATGCTGGAGACGTCATAACTGCCAATATGAGTATGTACTCATTTTCTTTTATTTTAATTTTACATATCATAGATGATACCTATTTTACAACAAACAACAAATTGTTTTTCTCCAAATAATAAATGTATCTGTTTTTATGTAGTTTGTGATACTGTGCAGTATTGTATGGAGCCCCCAAAGTGTACAATATTGTTATGAAATAGATATTTATATGAATAAATTATGTCAAGTATTTAAAAGAAACAGTTAGTTGGTTGATTCAGAACTGCTTAGCGTTGTTGTTGCTCTAGCTAACAGGAGCTAACTGGCTACATTTGGTAGCAGTTGTTGGGCTTGTTAGAGGCAGGAGGCGTGTGATATTACAAATGGAATGAAAAAGGCAATTAGGAAATAAAATGCAATGAAGACAGTCTTGAAATAATGATGAGAGAGTAAACCTTAATAGCTTCATACAAATGAAAATAAATTATAATCAATATTTTTCCCTCTTACCAATAGCAGCCATGGTATGCTCGGATTTTCCCACCATCCATTTCAGCAGCTCCCACAGAGGCCACACGGGTCGTCCTGGTTCCCCAATCAGCTCAGCAAATGTCTGAGGAGGCTAAGGCAAGAAAACAATTATATTTATTATTTATTTCTAAACAATCACAAATTACACAAGAGTGTGTATATTATATTTGTGGTGACACTAACCTGTGTTAGTGCCTTTACTGTGAGTGTGTTACCTCAACACCAGGTTTTCATTTAAAACAAGTCACTAAGTGATTTATTTATGTCATAAAGTACCTCAAAATAGTAGCGCTCAGATAATACACACTGTACACAGCACACAAAATATTAGAGAAGCTTTTCATGATTTTTTTGCAACATTTGATGCCTGAAATAGTTTTTAAAATCCACTTGAGTCAAAAGATTTGCTCCCGCTGAAGGACCTTTGCGTATTTTTGAGGCGAGATGAGACATGACTTCCAACATCAGAGAGGCCTGATGAAAACATGATGAATTATGATCAATTTAAACCTGCTGCTTTATCAGTCTGAAGGTTTTTTCATCAACATGTTAACAAACATCACCACTGGGTGGCGCCATAGTTGAAACTTTAGAAACTGTTATATAGCTTTTTATCCAGGCAATAGATTTGTTTTTATAATTTTCATAACCTTTGAAAGCGGTTCGCTACTGAACACAGTGTCTGGGTGCTTTACAGTCTAGTTTAAATCCGCGGTGGAAGAAGTACTCACATTGTTTACTGAAGTAAAAGTACCAACACAACAATGTAAAAATACTCTATGACAAGCAAAAGTCTTCATTCAAAATCCTACTTAATCCTTTCCTTATCCTAGTAAAAGTATTATAACAAAATGTACTTAGAAGAATCAAAAGTACAAGTTCTGCAGAGCAACACATTATTTACATTACATTATCATTGCAGTAACATTTTATACCAGGAAACCATGAATGGCATGACAGTAATAATAACTTATTCAACTAACCAAAGGACCCTGCAAACCCCATAGCACTGTGTGTGTGTGTGTGTGTGTGTGTGTGTGGTATGCTAAAGCTAAACAGATTAGTGAACCGTTTCTGGGCAGCAGACTACAATAGGCGCTGTGACTAAGACTCAACCTGCTTTCTTTCACATTCACGTCTTATTAGACAGATTCACGACTGTTTCCTGTTTCATGTCCAATAACTGTCCTGCACAGACAGGCAGGGACACGCTGCTCTGGATCAAGGTTGTCAGCTACCTTGCCCTTCTCGTCAGGAAGGCCCATGTAGGTGTCCCAGATCTGGAAGCCATAGCGGAGCTCTGGGAAACGAGCTTCTTGGACTTTCACCCCGAGGTCGGCCTCCAGACGCTCCACCACCTGAAGAACATCGCGTGAGGATTTTAATTAACCTTCCTGATACGCCCGGTTCTGCAGAAGTGATTTGACCAATGGATTCAACGCACCTTCCTCTGAATCTCCATGAGCTCTTTGCTGACGGGGTACGTCACAGTAGAGCCGCCATCGTGAGGGATGGTGAAGAACCGCAGCTTCTTTAAGTCAACCTTCGTGTTTAAAGACAACCTGTGTAAACATGTGGAAGCAAATACTGCAAATTAGACAAACATTAGCGGACAAAGGCCATTGTTTGGTTTTGATTTTTACCAAGCGCTGCAAGAAAACCTCCAAGAAAAAAGAACGCTTAGAAAGTATCTGAATGTTTATAAAGTTAGCTGGTTTTGGAAAAAACACACTCATTCAGCTCTTACATGTGAGCTTTGGGTCCTGCCATGATACTGAGCATGGGCAGCAGGTCCTCAGCGTAGCGGCACATGGGACCATTGCTGATGTACTCCTCGTGTCTGCCGGAGCAAGGAGGGTACTGGTTCTCAAAGGACACGACACCTGCAGACACACATCACAGTAACTCATTTTTGTGGGCCCTTGCCGGCAGCAGAAACAATAAGAACACTGACATATTATCACCTTTTAAGTTGATGTGGTAAACTTGTTAGCAAACAGTGGCTTGTTTACACATCCAGCACTTAAGGAGAAACATTAGCATTCATTTGTAGTGATTTCCACCTGATATATTTAATCTCTTTTAGCTCTGTTTCTGGTCTCAGCTAGTCGCTAACTGTGTCTGTCTGCTGTTTGGTGCTGAACATATTGTGAACAGTGTGTTTTTAGAGCTTTCTCACTAAAAACAGCTGAAAAAGATGCCATGAGAGTGAACCAAGCTAAACAATGACTTGAAACTCACTAAAAAAAAAAAGCTCTGTGAATGAGGGCTGCAGATTCAAGTGATAATTCGGGTTCATCACTACCAGCGACCCCTTTTACATTGTCATTTAATATAACGGATACTGCAGCAGCACACTGAATAAGGACGGGCTGCATTAATACATATTTAACATGTAGTTTCTCTTACCGGGGGTGGTTTTATGGCCGAATATACCGTTGAAGAAACAGGGCATACGGATGCTGCCGCCGATGTCTGAGCCCACGCCGATGACTGCGCCTGCTCCTCCCAGTATACTGCCCTCCCCACCTGAGGCCGGCAGGTAAGCAGAGAGAGAGAGGAGAGATAAGCTGGCAGTCCTGCTTTATCCACAGTCTTGTTTAATAATACTACACTACTACTACAACATTAACATTAACTGCAACAATTATTCAATATTCAATTTTCCAGAACACCTAATAAATAATGTTATATACTATAATATAGCTTTTCTTATCATGGCTCTTAGTAGTGGAGTCCTCGACAACAACAAGTCTTTATATTATGTCTTAGTTAATGTTTTGTTTATCACCTCAGAGAACTTATACTTCCAAAATACACCGAGCTCTTGTTTCTTTAGGGTCTGAATGCACTTACAGTAAATCCCTATGGACAATAGCATTTGCCAAATAAAAGTACTGTAAGGTAATGAGAAGGCAAGGCCTATATTTTGAGGTATGATCAATTGAGAAACACAAAGTTCCATCTATAACTCAAGAGTCTTCAACCATGTTTGCACATAATGAATTAAATTAAATTATTGTGCACTCATTCTTCTTCCTTCAGTTGGAGATTTGGGTGTGTCATGCTAGTAGCTGCTAATGTAGCCTCGAGCTGCTAGCCTCAAACAGAGGTGAGGAGCGGGCTGCAGAGGTCTGGTGAGCTCACTTCTTTCTAACTCCACACAAACAGATTTTTTTTAATTTTCAAACTTGTAGTCTTCAAGTGACATCATTTGAGGCAGTTTAACAAACTTTGTGCAGCTCTCTCTGGAGCCACAAAAGACTTTATACAACTTGTTTCCACATATGTAGTAGTACTCCCCTTCCCCTTTAAGAGTTTCCCTTCCAGGGACCAGGGCCAGAGCCTCTGTGTTTGTGCGTCTGCAGTGTAATATGATTATCGGGGCTATTCCAGGAGACAAAGAGACTGACTCCAACAATAAGCTGGTCTCAATAAATGCTTCTTGGCTCTGAACCTCAAGTCAACAACAGCGTCTGACTCCCTGCCTGAAAGAGAGGTCGACTCGAGGTTAAACCGAGAGCTGCTGACCTGAACTTCCTCCTGGTATCCTCTCCAGGTCGTACGGGTTGTTGGTGATGCCGTGGAGGTGGTTGTGGGACTCGGACCACATACACATCTCACTGGTGTTGGTGACGCCCAGCGGGATGGCCCCCGCTCTCTTCAACAGGGCCACCGCTGGAGCGTCGACGGTGGCCGTGACTCCTCGCCTGGACATCAAACCTACAGTGTAGGGCATGCCTGCAAGACGCAAATGTGTCAGATGCTCAACTGCAGCGTGGAGTAAACCCCAAACAAAAACACTGACTAATTTCAAGAACATTATTTGCTGGAAATGCTTTTTTTTGAGTGTGTTTTCATCACACAACATGATGTATTCAGAAAAAAGTTACACTAAACTGTGAATGGGTGAGTGGATATCTGTTACCAGTATCAAATGTTGACTCAAATTCTGGTTATTTGATGTATGTAGTCAAAGTAAAGTGCCTGGTTTCAAGTGACCGACAGGATATTCGATGTCTGGAATTTACCCTGGAGGGCATAGCACTCTTTGACAGAGAGCGGGACTCCCAGTAAAGGTAGTCGGTCCTCCAGCACCTCCTCTCCTCCCGTTTCCTCCTCAATCAGCTTGTCGACCTGGGCCGCCTCCTGGAGGGCAGCATCGAACCTGGACGGAGAGAGAGACAAATTGTTTAAATGTAAATATGGCAGAATTCAAGTGTTGCCATGACAGTTATAACTCTTTATATAATTAATTTCATTTTTCTGTCATCTTTGATACGAGTACACTTTGTACAAGTTAAAAAGGAAAATGACAGCATTAAAAGAAACAATAACTTTGCTCCAAACACCCACAAGGAGGAATAATTATTAATAAAAAGACATGGGAGCACAATAGGGCTGCAGTTAACGATTATTTTCTTTATAAATTAATCTGCCAATTCTTTTCTTGTTAAAACGATTTTTTTGTCTATAAAATGTCAGAAAATTGTGAAAAATGCGTATTATAATTTCCAACAGCCCAATGTAACATCTTTAAATGTCTTGTTTTGTTTGACCAACAGCCCGAAACCCAAAAACATTAGGTTTGCTATCATGTACAACAAAGAAATGCATCAAATCCTCACATTTGAGAAGCCGGAGCCAGAAAATATTTGCTTTAAAATATGAGTAAAACGATTAATTGATTCAACATGAACATAAAAAGACAAAAGTAAAAGTATCAGGTAAGGAGGAATGATTCTTTCTTGCCGGTCTTTTACAACAGCGTTCAGAAGAGGGTTGACTTCCTGGATCCTGTCAATGTAAGCCTGCACCACCTCCACACTTGACACCTGCAGAAACACAACATTTAGACTATAAATATGAGTGTTAGGACTAGTTACACACAACAGAAAAAGTAAAACCGCCAGAAGTGGGAAAAAAAAGTACACTTCATTCCTCCAGGTGACATATTAAACAGGTTTGTCCTAAAGATGGAGGGAGAGGAGAAAAAATGCATTCTTTCATAAATGTGTAAATGTATTGATATCCTTTAACTTTTTATGTTCCACTGCTAACATAACAGTGGGCGTGGACATAAAGTAGAGCAGCAACTATTTAGAGCAGCAGTTATTTTCATGATAGATGAATGTGCTGTTTTCTCAGTTATCCTGTTAACCAATCTGTTTATAATAACATGTAAGAAACAGTAAAAGAAAACCTGAAGATATCCACATTTCGCAAGCTGAAACTTGACTAATAATCTCTTTTCAAAATTGTTCACTAATTGATTAATCGACCAGTTGTTTCAGCTCTACATAAAAGCAACACTTGCACAATATGCTGCAAGCCAATAGCCCTACAATGAATACACGACTTGTGAAGCTTATGGTTATGAACTTGCAGTGTTTAATGGTGTTTCTCCCCCTCTCCAATATACTGTGGATTCTTTACAACATAATGCAGTCAAAACCGCACAAAGTCCAACCTGTCTCAATAAGATGAAGATCGCATGCCTCACAAAAAGGCTGCAGGGCTATAGCAGAGCAGCTGCTTCTCTACTGTCCACTTTATGTTGTGTATACTGATAAGAAGCCCGGGTGTGTGCTGTGTTGTTATTCCACAGGTGTTACTGTCTTATTTCTAAAGGTTTATAGACTTAATAAATAAAATAAAACTGCAGGGAAAAGTTCATTAGACAGTGGACCAGATATTGAGATGATATTGAGAAACATGCTACGTGGATGTAAGACTTCACACTTCACTGAAAAGCCAGATTTAAAGCCAAACAGCTTATGTAACTTTTGTGAGTCTAAACAACCATTAACCAACATTAGTTAAGTAGAAGTGACTATTTGTTGGTCTGAAGCCACTAAAACACGCTTGTCTGTCCAGCCGCAGTCCTCACTCGGTTTCCCCGGGTACACACCTCTTTCCGTCGGATCTTCTTGGCGAGCTGCGTCGCTGACACGAGCAGCAGAGGGTTGCGGACGGGCGGGAGCTTCTTCCCGGACATAACAGATCTCCGGGGCGAGAAGAGCCGAAACAGCACAAAGAGGACTCCCATGACCGCTTTGAAGAGCCATACCTGGGCCTTTTCCAGACGGCTCAGTGCCATGTTTCCACCGCGGAGGGAGGAAGGACGGTCAACGATTGTTCGGCTGCGGTCACACCGACGCTGTCGCCAACACTACCGGACACCTCCTAGCATGCAGCGGCTGGAGGATATATACATATACCAGCTAGTTAAGCTAGCACAGGTTAGTGAGCGTGAGGCTAGAACCGGAAATTTACCTTCAAAATAAAACCATTAAATGGGCTTCATATAGCAACATTGTAGATTAGTTTCAGCTTTATAGTTATTGCCTGTGGTGGAATATAACTGAGTACATTTACTCTTTGTACTGTACTTAAGTAGAAATTGGGGGTACTTGTACCTTACTTGACTTTTTAACCCTTTCCTAATTTCAGTGGTAAATATTGTACATTGTATTCCAATAACTAACATATATCTATCTATCTATTTATGTATTTAGTTATTGGTCAAACTACTATTCCCAGGGTCAAGAATGAACTTTCAAGGTGAATCTAAAATTGCAAACAATAGCAAGACAATGTATGCAATACGAGTCTTATTTCGAAATGATGACCGGAATACATATGATTTATTCTGGATAACTTGACAGTGACCTATATCGGCCCCAGGGATGAAAGGTAAAGTTTAACCTGGGAATTTAACATAAATGTGGTTGGGTAAATAGCTCTATTGTGCGTGTTAAACTGGTATTTGAATTGTATATTTAGAGATAGCATTAAAACCTTTTATTATCAAACGATGAAACGGCAAATTCAACGTGACTAACTTTTGCCTTCACACAGGCCAGAAATGAGACATTATATTAGAGTTAAATACTTTAATCCATTTATACTTCCTATTTTTAGTTTATTCAGATGAATAGTATTAAGATATAATCAGCAAACAAATTATGATGTATTTTTATAGGTTAAGATCAGATCAGGTGATCAGACTGATCACTGCAGGATAATTAACATTAGCTCTACCTTTACATGCTGCAACATTGAAATTTAACATTAATGCTTCAATAATTATAATCCAATAACATAATATACATTATTCTGAAATGGGCCATTTTGTATTTGACTCTAAAATAATATCCGGATGAAGTAACTGTCTGTCAACGCTAGAGGGCAGCATTGCTAAAGACTTTAATTCCTCATTGAACATACAGAACACGTAAACCGCCTCTGCAATGCAGGTCAGTGGGTTAAAGGAGAATCCATACTGTCTGTTACAGTCAGCTCATACTGCACCACCAACACAACCATCACACTGAGAGGAACAGGTTTTACACGATGCATTCAGTGGCTCCACACAGACTTTATAAATTATGTTATTTAACCTTTTGAAAGATTGCTAGTGAAACGTTATTGAGGCCTTTGATAACATCTTATCTTACTGCATGTTCATGCCTTTCATCTCATTGGCATCCTCTGCTTCATTTCTCTTTTTTCCTGTGACAACAAAATAAATAAAAATAAATAATTAAAGATTCAGCTTGGTTAAAAATCAGTGGTGCCATGTAATTAAGTGCATTTACTAAAGTTCTGTACTTAACTACAAATCTGAGGTACTTGTACTTTACTTGAATATTAATAATATATAGAGCAATATATATAAAAAGGACTGTTTTTCTGCATAACAAATACTTTTACTTTTGATACTTGAAGTTCATTTTGCTGATAATACTTCTGCCTTGTTGTATTGATATTTTTACTTAAGTAAAATAATTGAAATTAACTCTTTAACCACGTATGATACTTGCATCAGCCTAACTTGCATATATTGGACTTTTTTCAGTGTATTTGTTGGCTGAAACTATATATTTTTAGGTTAAAACTAACATCTACAAGAGCATTATAACACTATATGTTGAGTTAAGTGATCAATATGTAATCTGATTTATTTTGATAAGAGCAGCTTGATGGTGTATATATGTTAAATAATAGCTCCTGTAGCTCTGATAAATGTTTTCACTAATGAGAGGGGGTCTGTGCATCTGTCATCCTATCCAATAAACCACATTTTCTGTTGACAAAATGAAGTGACGGGCACAGAATTAAAAGGTAAATACTCCTCGGAGGGGTACGCCCAGTCCAAAAAACATAACACAAACATGTCACGATCCCAACCGAGTGGAGAAAAACAGATCATTCCTTACCTGTAAGATGAATCCCGAGGCTCAGAAAACTACCAGGCATGTAGAAACAAGAGGGGAAACCAGGGAAAACACATATTTGACATTGTTTGTATCCCTTTTTGAAGCTGCAGGAGAAATGCTGCTGTCTGGGAAAGTGCATAAAGCAAATGTAACTGCAGTTAACGGCCCATTATTTTGAGATCATGAAGTGTCCATTGTGTTTTATGGGAACCTTAAAGCCTTTGTGAATGCAGGCCTTCGGGGTAAAATGATACAGGGTCAGTGAACAACAGAGGACGGCTTTGGGCACTTTTGTATTGATTTCCATCTTCTTTCCTGTCTCTGTTGTCACAGGATACACGCCACATGCCATCCACCTATTGCTCATTATTTTCACTCTCACATTGTAGAAAAAAACTCTGGTTCTTTCATAAATTGTGACTGACAATCTAACACACTCCCTGGAAACACCCAAATGGATCACATATAGTATTATCCAGACATCTAATTTTCCTAATGAGATAACAGAAAAAAAAAACGTCTGATCTCTGAGTAGACAGTAATTTACTTTACTGTTCCCACTTCACTCTGATCCACTTTCCTGCACCTCCAATCCGCCCTGGAGACCAATGTAGGCTGATATGTCGGCCCCTTGGGGTTAAAAAGCTGACTGTGTGTGTCTTTGTGTGCCTAAGTGACCATTTTCATTACTTAAAATATAGCATTCAATGTTTTACCCAGATTGTTCTTCACAGGGTGGAAAAGGTATTTAAAACATAAAGGGATTTTCCACTGAAGTAAAGATTCATTTGTTTTTTTAGGTTGTTTAGCTGCTTAGTAATGCAAGCTGACTCACATCCACTGTTTGAGACTAGATTAAAACTGCCTTTAAATCATTATTAAATCTAACAAGAATCACCACCAAATTACTGGAGAAAATGTACAAAGAAAGTAACATATTATTTCTCTGTATTAAACAAGTAAAATCAAACTTGATCTGCCTGAAATCACAATCATGTTGCCAGGAAGTACATACATGACAGAAACCAGCTGTCTAGGTGTAATAATGTTGGAGAAGCACAAAAAATGTTTAGCAAACACGATTATCTTTGTGTATATTTCAATAGAGTATTTGCCGTGTTAGTAATCAGTCTTTTATTGACTTCAGGATGTGAGAGTTGAGGACCATTTATGTGTCAGAGCAGTAATTAAATTATTACTGTCTGCACACCTTATTATTGTGTAATTAAAGATATACATATTATTATATTATTATCTTACAGAGTAAGAACAAAAGAACAGTGTAAAATTCATAATCCAGCCCGCCCCCTGTAAATGCAGAGTGAGTACATCTACAGTTATAGTACAGATATCACCACATGTCAATGAAATCAATAAATATATATATAAACAAAAACAGGCAGTGCAGTCTTCAATTAAATTAGTTTATTAAATTAATTTACTTTTCAATGTACAGATTGGATAACAAAATATAAATATCAAAATATATTCGCGCACCCTTTTGAGTTGAGATTATTTTGTTTCTGGTAATGGAATTCAGTTCAAATCAATTGTATTTATATAGGGCCGAATTGTAGCAGAAGTTATGTCAGGGCACGTTTCATAGAGAACCCAACAGTTCCCACCATGAGCCCGCTCTTGGTTGGGGCGGAAAAAACTGCCTTTTAACAGGCAGAAACCTTGAACAGAACTGGACTCCAGGTGGGCGGTCATCTGCCTTGACCAGTTGGGGTGGGGGGGGCTGGGGGGTGGGGGGGGGGGGCGCTGTGAAGGGGGGGGGGGTTAGGGGGGGGGGTGTCTCTCTGCTCTCTTTTCCTGTTTGTGTACTCGCAGCCTTCTGGATCCCCTGGAGAGTTTTCATGGACTTGTTGGGGCGACCTGACGAGCCTGATTTCTTGTGTCGGAGATTTGTTGACGTTTGTTAAAGGACGTGTCCTGATCAAAGATGACTCCACACGGTGAAGTTTCCGTACGGTGGCAGTGGACGCCAGGGCAACTATGTCTTAAGCCCCCCCCCACTTAATGTTTTTTTTTTGTATGTTTGTTTTTGTTTTCTTCTTTCTTCTTCTTTCCTCTTGAATGTTGGCCTGGCACGTTCTTCTCCATCTTCTTGAGACAGAATAGGTTTGTTGACGTTTGTTAAAGGACGTGTCCTGATCAAAGATGACTCCACACGGTGAAGTTTCCGTACGGTGGCAGTGGAGGACAGGGCAACTATATCTTAAGATCCCCCCCCCCCCCACCACCACTTAATGTTTGTTTTTGTTTGTTTTTGTTTTCTGTGTTTTTTTTTTTTTTTTTCTCCCCCCTCACTTAATGTTTTTTTATTTTCTTCTTTCCTCTTCTTTCCTCTTGTCACTATATGTTAAGACACCCCCCCCCCCCCGCCACCACTTAATGTTTTTTGTTTTTTTGTTTGTTTTTGTTTTCTTTGGTTTTGGTTTTTTTTCTCCCCCCTCACTTAATGTTTTTTGTTTGTTTGTTTTTGTTTTCTTCTTTCTTCTTCTCTCCTCTCCTCTTGACTTGTTGGGGTGACCTGGCACTATATCTTAAGAACCTCCCCCCCCCCAGAGAGCAAACCAGATTGTTTTCTTTTGTTTTGGTGTTTGTTTGTTCTTTCGTCTTTCTTCTTGACTTGTTGGGGTGACCCGACGACTTCTTCTTGAGAGAGACAGGATAGGTTTCTTGAAGTCTGTCAAAGGACGTGTCCTGATCAAAAGATTTCTTACAGTGGCATCGGAGCCCCCACCCCACTTAATGTTTTTGTTGTTGTTGTTTTTTAAATTGTTTTTTTTTGTTGTTGTTATTTTTTTCTTTGCTCTTGCCTCAGGACTCATCTACTGCTGAATGGCAAACAACACACACATGTATAAACATATATGTATGTATACGTATAAACGATACGACATACTTACTTACACAACCATCATCTTCTTCCCTCGTCTATGGGGAAGAAGATGTGTGGTGTGTCTACCTGCGTTTTTTTGGTCACAGATGGAGCTCCTTCCTGCCTCTCGTAGAACAGCAGGTATGCCGTTCGCTGCCGCAGGTGACAGACGGAAGAGCCGGTTGTCTCGCTCACTTTGTCGTCATTGTACGTGAGCCAGCGTTCTGTCACGTCCCCTGATGTCTGCTCTCTGTAAGCACCGTCACAGATGTAATGGCCTGAGAGGAGAGGACACATTTCTTTAAGGGTACACATCCAAAGGAAGCGGTCGATTCTTAAACCTTGAAAATCATTTTCAAACAGGTGAAGCTACCAAACGCCACCAAACACTTACCAGAGTGAGCTGTGGAGCCCAAATGGCTGACGATGCTGACTAACGAGTAGCGAGTTGATGCCTAGAAAAGAACAATTAAATTTGACAGCAGGTCCTGTATATTTGACAGATTTTCTGTAAATCGTTGTTCTAGGATCAGTTTCTATGCAACAAATAAAGCTGTTAGACAGGAAAAGTCATCTTTACCTCATCAGTGATGATGCCTTCAGGTTTCACCAGAAGCTCCCTTGTTAAAACGACGGGGATGGCAATTTTCTCCAGGTCGAAGGATGGAGTGAATCTGAATCTTTTGAGCTGGAGAATCAGTACACTGTGGACAGAAAAGAGGTACAGGAGTGAGAGATGGAGAGAAGAGGGCCAGATCACAAGTTGACAGAAAGAAGGAAAGTGTTCAGGCTGAACTGCGGATGATATTACATACTTTGGCAATGTCAAGAATGACCACTGCTGTGACGACTCCTTGGAATCACACTCGCATCTATACTCAAGCTGGCTCTCCTGCAAGCAGGGAACAGGAGTAAGAAGCAGGTTTTAGTTTTTCTTTTCATGGATGACGAATGACATTTTCAAACAAACACACAACATGTGGGTGGAGTGTTTGTGTGTGTAGTGTGTAATGAAATCACATTAAACTCAGAGTAAATGAGCAGATGTGCCACTTACTTTTATGTACTCCTGCAGACTCTGGCTCACAGAGCCCACAGGCACCAGGTCCAGGGATAGGTTGAGGAAATCCTCCACCCTCGGGGAATGCATACCACATCTGCAGAATAA
This sequence comes from Enoplosus armatus, assembly GCF_043641665.1. Taxonomy (NCBI): domain Eukaryota; kingdom Metazoa; phylum Chordata; class Actinopteri; order Centrarchiformes; family Enoplosidae; genus Enoplosus; species Enoplosus armatus. The sequence goes on along the minus strand of NC_092202.1, from coordinate 5,288,551 downwards.
AGGGACAACTCGTGTTACAACACGGCTACAGATTTCACAGTAAGTGTAAAAAAGTAAGTGGCTGTGCATTCATACCCTCTGCAGGTCCTGGTGCTCAACATCTGGAAGGCAATGTGAGCATCGATAGGGCAAGTGTATCTGATGCCCATGTCCACTGCTGCCGTCTGCAGGCCGGCGGACGGAGACCTCAGCATGTCCAGCACACAGCTGAGGAACTCATGGGCGTCCTGCACAGAAACATACAGAACAAAGATGTTCAGAAAAAGACGTTCGTAAAGATGTGTGTGGTGCTATGTTGTGTATTGTAAACATAAAGCATACTAACTTTCTGACTATTGTCCTTAAACTCTGAGTTATACTCAGCAACTGTGTTTTTAAAGGCAGCCAGGACACTTTTTTTCTCCTTCTTGTTGACAGAGAAGTGACAGACGCCAACCTCCACAAACCCTCTGGGAAGAGCAAAGATGAAGAGGAAAGGACAGAAGACAGTTTTTTTGTTTTTGTTACTTCTTGTTAATCTGCAAATTTAGCGGAGAAAGAGTGATCTGTGTGTGTGTGTGTGTGAGAGTGTGTGTGTGTGTGTGTGTGTGAGTTTGTGTGTGTGTGTGTGTGTGTGCGTGTGTGTGGAGGTGCTGTACCTGATGAGTCGACATTCGGAGTGAGAACTCCACACCTCCTGCTGGTTGTGGACCTCCTGAACGAAATGAGTCAGTGTCAGGAGGCCTTGCAGAGTGGAGTTCATGTAGCAGGTCTGCGCCAGGTTGGGGAACCTTAAACACAACAAAGACAGGGGACCAAACTCAGACTGGAGCTCGTTTTCTTCACAGTGTGCATGTTTCAGCTGTATTTCAGGGGTGAAGATTGATATATCTAAACCTGGAACAACGTTATATACAAGCAAGTATAAAAACAACACATGAGCGTTCAGTGTGTGTATATGAGTCTGTTTGCAGGTACATACCCGAGGCAGACTAGCTCCTCTCTGGAGAGGTGTTTTCTGGTGGCTGGTGTACGCGACTCTGAGACGTGGGCATATATATTCGCCCGCAGATCGATGTCGATGGATTCGACCTGACTCCCACCATGACCGATTGGGGTCGGCTGCCTTGGCCTTGGTTCATCAGTGGGGATCACACTTGAGCTGCCATCTGATTTGTCTTTGGACGGCTCGACCTCTACTGTCTCAAGTGGATGGCTTCTCTCGGCTCCTTGGTCTGTCACAACTGGAGACGCGACCTTGTGTTTCTGTTGAGTGTCAGTACAAAAAAAACACTTACAGCAAAATCATATTCACATAATATGCAGAATCCGCATGTTAGCATTTTAGCAGTTTAGTCAGCTGGTAACACTAGCAACATTCAGCTCTGTAGAACATACTTTGCGGCGAGAGAGAAGCCACCTACGCCACCACGGTTTCTTTTTCTTTTTAGTCTCAGTTGCAGCAGAGACAGGAGTAGAGACTGGGGTGGAGACTGTGGTGGAGACTGGGGTAGAGACTGGAGTGGAGACTGGGGTAGAGACTGGAGTGGAGACTGGGGTGGGTGAAGCCTCCTGGACACCGGCGTCTTTGTCAGATTCTTTGATGACGTTGACGCTGGAGATAAAGGGAAACACAGATGGTTATTCTACTGTACGGTCCCGAGGGGCGAACAATATAAAAGGAACACCAATATAATGTGTTCAGTCAGCCAAAATAGAAACAGACAGTAAAGAGATGTCATACCTCTTTTCTGTGGCAGAAGGTGGCTGGGTTGTGACTTCTGCCTCATCTTCTTTCACTGGCGTCTTTTTGGTTTTCTGTTGGGTATAAAATCATAAACCCAGAAAATACAGCTGAGACAGGCACGAATTATTGCACCATTTTGGTCAGTGGTTATTATATGTTATTGTAATTGTAATATTCAGCTCTGATAAACATACATTCTTACGGAGCCACCTACGCCACCAGGAAGCCTTCTTAGCTTTATTCCCTGGAGCCTCAGTTGGAGCTGTGAGGACTGTGATGGCTGAGGTAGACGTAGAGTCAGGGACCACAGTTTTTTCTTTTGGGTCTTCCTCTACATTGACACTGGAAATAAAGAGAAAATACAGATGATAATTCAACTGTGTACTCGAGTCAAAATGATTGCTAAAAGTCAATCAGAATTGGATTGACTCTCCTGGTGGTTTCAGGAAAGACATAATCACTGTCCTTTTACAAGTGACATATTTAGAAAAATATTAATACAATTATGACAGAGTGTGAGTGTGTATCTATGTTACCAAACAAATTGAATAAAACACCATACAAGATACCATAAAGAGCAGATTATATAATTATGAGACATCTTACTTCTTCTGTGGGCTGGAGCTTTTCGTGTCTCCAACTTCCACATCAGTTTGACTTTTATTCTGTTTAAAACATATAAAAGCATACGTGATTAAATACGACAGATTCATAATCGGCTGCTTCACACAGAAATATCAACAACAAAAAACATTGAGAAATTCAGAATTCACAATCCCAATTGTAGTTTTAGTTTAGTTTAAACGACAGAAAATCAAGTGTATACCTTAAGTCGTCTGCGAAGGTAGCGAAACATCTTTGTAGTGACTGTAATTTGCTCAGTAAGACGGAAACTTTGCAAAATTTTCAGTATCTGGCTGTGATATCGAAGGTCGGTTTGCAAATCTCAGTGCAAATTATGTTATGACCCTACAGACTTTAGAATGATATTTCATTGACATCATAGTCTTTGGAATTCTTTGGGAACACCGGAATTTGAATAAATTAGAATTGCAATAAATTAGAATCAGACCAGTTTGAATGGTTAATAACAATTAACCATTCAAACTTTGTACACAGACAGATATAGATATGATATTTAGGGCAATCAATGTGAATCAAGTTCATGAATTTGCTACCAACAGCAGATTTTGGTTGTTTTTGATGTTCCAAAAGCAGTTCTTAGATAATATCCAGACAATACAAAAAAAAAAAATAATGTGATGACTTGGCTACTAGATCAGTTAAATATGTTAGATCCACTCTGAACTTGAGAGCAGATTTCAAGGTTAATTTAAGCAGTGTAATACTACATGAACATGTGTGTGTGTGTGTGTGTGTGTGTGTGTGTGTGTGTGTGCGTACGTGTGATAGTTTTAAATGTAGTGCAGAACAAGAAAAATAAATATGGGTAAAGTTAATTGGTGGTTGGCACATGAGCTTGTTTAATCTTTTTAAGTGAAAATATGAGGTTACTCATGGAGAGACCAGAAGAGCCACTGATTTCTGCTGATGTACTTTCAGTTCACAAGCCCCAAAGCTACTGTAAAAGTAGTGCAGTTGTGTACTTCTACCTTCTGAGGGTTAAAATAGTACAAAACAGTAGGACTACTGCCCCATGTAAAAACAAGGGAAAAGTAATTGTCCAAGTTGTATAAAAGGTAAGTATGAACAGCTCAGAGGCCCTGTTTTGCGTGATAATGTGAATGTTCAATTAAAAGACATTTCCATTAATATAAAAATCAACCTGTTTTTAAAGCTTGTGCTCATGACGCAACAGTCCTTGAACAGGGTAAATGATAAAATCATGACTTGCACTTAATGGAACGACTGAGTGCAAAAATCAATCTCTTCCACTTGAACGTTCAACGATCTGATTGTACCTTAGTATTTGTGTACTACGGCAAGCAGCAAGGCAGACAGAGAGTACCACAATCTTCAATCCACATCCAGCCAGATCCAGTCCGGAGGTTTGGTTCATGGCTGTTAGCGTGTGGTTTTAGTCGGCTCCGGGTTCCCTCCAGCCTCCAAACGTCTTTTCCAAGTAGAGAGCCACCTCGAGGGTCAGGCGGTCCTGCAGCTTCCCAGCAACGACCTGCAGACCCAGGGGCAGACCTTCCTCACCCAGACCCAGAGGGCACTGGGTGACCGGCAGCCCGAGGATGTTGATTATACCTGGAGGCAGAGAAGAATGGACGTCACGGTTTCATATGTGGAAATAAAAATAAGACTGGAGCACCTTCTGACAACTTTACTGGAGGTTGGGAGATGTCCTGTAACTGGAAATATTACGTATAAAGTTTGATCATTTTAGTGGCGCATTCTCACAGAAGAAGAAAGAGACAGAACTGTGGACAGTTGAGGAGGACTGACCTGTGTAGGCGAAGTCAAGGGGTCTGAAGAGCGGGTGGTGGTGTTTAGGAGCCACTCTGGTGTGCGAGGGGTAAAGAAAGACACCGTCAGTCCCCAGCAGCTCGTCCACTCCCTTCTGCAGCTTCTCCTTCTGATGGATGATGAAGGGTGAGGGTTTGGACACCTGGGTCATCTCCACCAGGGCCAGACCTGAACACGTCACGCACACTCATACTGTTCACAGCTGCAGCTTTAAGACGCCGTCGACCAGAATAACACAGGAAGACTTTAAGCAGCCACAATTACACAAAATGTATTTAATAACCAAAGTTTATTTTGTGTAACTGTGCATATGTTGTTGTTTGATTTCATGCTGGAGACGTCATAACTGCCAATATGAGTATGTACTCATTTTCTTTTATTTTCATTTTACATATCATAGATGATACCTATTTTACAACAAACAACAAATTGTTTTTCTCCAAATAATAAATGTATCTGTTTTTATGTAGTTTGTGATACTGTGCAGTATTGTATGGAGCCCCCAAAGTGTACAATATTGTTATGAAATAGATATTTATATGAATAAATTATGTCAAGTATTTAAAAGAAACAGTTAGTTGGTTGATTCAGAACTGCTTAGCGTTGTTGTTGCTCTAGCTAACAGGAGCTAACTGGCTACATTTGGTAGCAGTTGTTGGGCTTGTTAGAGGCAGGAGGCGTGTGATATTACAAATGGAATGAAAAAGGCAATTAGGAAATAAAATGCAATGAAGACAGTCTTGAAATAATGATGAGAGTAAACCTTAATAGCTTCATACAAATGAAAATAAATTATAATCAATATTTTTCCCTCTTACCAATAGCAGCCATGGTATGCTCGGATTTCCCCACCATCCATTTCAGCAGCTCCCACAGAGGCCACACGGGTCGTCCTGGTTCCCCAATCAGCTCAGCAAATGTCTGAGGAGGCTAAGGCAAGAAAACAATTATATTTATTATTTATTTCTAAACAATCACAAATTACACAAGAGTGAGTATATTATATTTGTGGTGACACTAACCTGTGTTAGTGCCTTTACTGTGAGTGTGTTACCTCAACGCCAGATTTTCATTTAAAACAAGTCACTAAGTGATTAATTTATGTCATAAAGTACCTCAAAATAGTAGCGCTCAGATAATACACACTGTACACAGCACACAAAATATCAGAGAAGCTTTTCATGATTTTTTTGCAACATTTGATGCCTGAAATATTGTTTTTAAAATCCACTTGAGTCAAAAGATTTGCTCCCGCTGAAGGACCTTTGCGTATTTTTGAGGCGAGATGAGACATGACTTCCAACATCAGAGAGGCCTGATGAAAACATGATGAATTATGATCAATTTAAACCTGCTGCTTTATCAGTCTGAAGGTTTTTTCATCAACATGTTAACAAACATCACCACTGGGTGGCGCCATAGTTGAAACTTTAGAAACTGTTATATAGCTTTTTATCCAGGCAATAGATTTGTTTTTATAATTTTCATAACCTTTGAAAGCGGTTCGCTACTGAACACAGTGTCTGGGTGCTTTACAGTCTAGTTTAAATCCGCGGTGGAAGAAGTACTCACATTGTTTACTGAAGTAAAAGTACCAACACAACAATGTAAAAATACTCTATGACAAGCAAAAGTCTTCATTCAAAATCCTACTTAATCCTTTCCTTATCCTAGTAAAAGTATTATAACAAAATGTACTTAGAAGAATCAAAAGTACAAGTTCTGCAGAGCAACACATTATTTACATTACATTATCATTGCAGTAACATTTTATACCAGGAAACCATGAATGGCATGACAGTAATAATAACTTATTCAACTAACCAAAGGACCCTGCAAACCCCATAGCACTGTGTGTGTGTGTGTGTGTGTGTGTGTGTGTGTGTGTGTGTGTGTGGTATGCTAAAGCTAAACAGATTAGTGAACCGTTTCTGGGCAGCAGACTACAATAGGCGCTGTGACTAAGACTCAACCTGCTTTCTTTCACATTCACGTCTTATTAGACAGATTCACGACTGTTTCCTGTTTCATGTCCAATAACTGTCCTGCACAGACAGGCAGGGACACGCTGCTCTGGATCAAGGTTGTCAGCTACCTTGCCCTTCTCGTCAGGAAGGCCCATGTAGGTGTCCCAGATCTGGAAGCCATAGCGGAGCTCTGGGAAACGAGCTTCTTGGACTTTCACCCCGAGGTCGGCCTCCAGACGCTCCACCACCTGAAGAACATCGCGTGAGGATTTTAATTAACCTTCCTGATACGCCCGGTTCTGCAGAAGTTATTTGACCAATGGATTCAACGCACCTTCCTCTGAATCTCCATGAGCTCTTTGCTGACGGGGTACGTCACAGTAGAGCCGCCATCGTGAGGGATGGTGAAGAACCGCAGCTTCTTTAAGTCAACCTTCGTGTTTAAAGACAACCTGTGTAAACATGTGGAAGCAAATACTGCAAATTAGACAAACATTAGCGGACAAAGGCCATTGTTTGGTTTTGATTTTTACAACAAGCATTGTAAGAAAACCTCCCAGAAAAAAGAACGCTTAGAAAGTATCTGAATGTTTATAAAGTAAGCTGATTTTGGAAAAAACACACTCATTCAGCTCTTACATGTGAGCTTTGGGTCCTGCCATGATACTGAGCATGGGCAGCAGGTCCTCAGCGTAGCGGCACATGGGACCATTGCTGATGTACTCCTCGTGTCTGCCGGAGCAAGGAGGGTACTGGTTCTCAAAGGACACAACACCTGCAGACACACATCACAGTAACTCATTTTTGTGGGCCCTTGCCGGCAGCAGAAACAATAAGAACACTGACATATTATCACCTTTTAAGTTGATGTGGCAAACTTGTTAGCAAACAGTGGCTTGTTTACACATCCAGCACTTAAGGAGAAACATTAGCATTCATTTGTAGTGATTTCCACCTGATATATTTAATCTCTTTTAGCTCTGTTTCTGGTCTCAGCTAGTCGCTAACTGTGTCTGTCTGCTGTTTGGTGCTGAACATATTGTGAACAGTGTGTTTTTAGAGCTTTCTCACTAAAAACAGCTGAAAAAGATGCCATGAGAGTGAACCACGCTAAACAATGACTTGAAACTCACTAAAAAAAAAAAGCTCTGTGAATGAGGGCTGCAGATTCAAGTGATAATTCGGGTTCATCACTACCAGCGACCCCTTTTACATTGTCATTTAATATAACGGATACTGCAGCAGCACACTGAATAAGGACGGGCTGCATTAATACATATTTAACATGTAGTTTCTCTTACCGGGGGTGGTTTTATGGCCGAATATACCGTTGAAGAAACAGGGCATACGGATGCTGCCGCCGATGTCTGAGCCCACGCCGATGACTGCGCCTGCTCCTCCCAGTATACTGCCCTCCCCACCTGAGGCCGGCAGGTAAGCAGAGAGAGAGAGGAGAGATAAGCTGGCAGTCCTGCTTTATCCACAGTCTTGTTTAATAATACTACACTACTACTACAACATTAACATTAACTGCAACAATTATTCAATATTCAATTTTCCAGAACACCTAATAAATAATGTTATATACTATAATATAGCTTTTCTTATCATGGCTCTTAGTAGTGGAGTCCTCGACAACAACAAGTCTTTATATTATGTCTTGTTAATGTTTTGTTTATCACCTCAGAGAACTTATACTTCTAAAATACACCGAGCTCTTGTTTCTTTAGGGTCTGAATGCACTTACAGTAAATCCCTATGGACAATAGCATTTGCCAAATAAAAGTACTGTAAGGTAATGAGAAAGCGAGGCCTATATTTTGAGGTATGATCAGTTGAGAAACACAAAGTTCCATCTATAACTCAAGAGTCTTCAACCATGTTTGCACATAATGAATTAAAAACAAATAACAGCTTTAAAAGAGTACTTTAGCATAGCACCCCTATAACGTTGTCAGACTCATAATGGACAGGATCATTGGTGCACTCATTCTTCTTCCTTCAGTTGGAGATTTGGGTGTGTCATGCTAGTAGCTGCTAATGTAGCCTCGAGCTGCTAGCCTCAAACAGAGGTGAGGAGCGGGCTGCAGAGGTCTGGTAAGCTCACTTCTTTCTAACTCCACACAAACAGATTTTTTTTAATTTTCAAACTTGTAGTCTTCAAGTGACATCATTTGAGGCAGTTTAACAAACTTTGTGCAGCTCTCTCTGGAGCCACAAAAGACTTTATACAACTTGTTTCCACATATGTAGTAGTACTCCCCTTCCCCTTTAAGAGTTTCCCTTCCAGGGACCAGGGCCAGAGCCTCTGTGTTTGTGCGTCTGCAGTGTAATATGATTATCGGGGCTATTCCAGGAGACAAAGAGACTGACTCCAACAATAAGCTGGTCTCAATAAATGCTTCTTGGCTCTGAACCTCAAGTCAACAACAGCGTCTGACTCCCTGCCTGAAAGAGAGGTCGACTCGAGGTTAAACCGAGAGCTGCTGACCTGAACTTCCTCCTGGTATCCTCTCCAGGTCGTACGGGTTGTTGGTGATGCCGTGGAGGTGGTTGTGGGACTCGGACCACATACACATCTCACTGGTGTTGGTGACGCCCAGCGGGATGGCCCCCGCTCTCTTCAACAGGGCCACCGCTGGAGCGTCGACGGTGGCCGTGACTCCTCGCCTGGACATCAAACCTACAGTGTAGGGCATGCCTGCAAGACGCAAATGTGTCAGATGCTCAACTGCAGCATGGAGTAAACCCCAAACAAAAACAATGACTAATTTCAAGAACATTATTTGCTGGAAATGCTTTTTTTTGTGTGTGTTTTCATCACACAACATGATGTATTCAGAAAAAAGTTAGACTAAACTGTGAATGGGTGAGTGGATATCTGTTACCAGTATCAAATGTTGACTCAAATTCTGGTTATTTGATGTATGTAGTCAAAGTAAAGTGCCTGGTTTCAAGTGACCGACAGGATATTCGATGTCTGGAATTTACCCTGGAGGGCATAGCACTCTTTGACAGAGAGCGGGACTCCCAGTAAAGGTAGTCGGTCCTCCAGCACCTCCTCTCCTCCCGTTTCCTCCTCAATCAGCTTGTCGACCTGGGCCGCCTCCTGGAGGGCAGCATCGAACCTGGATGGAGAGAGAGACAAATTGTTTAAATGTAAATATGGCAGAATTCAAGTGTTGCCATGACAGTTATAACACTTTATATAATTAATTTCATTTTTCTGTCATCTTTGATACGAGTACATTTTGTACAAGTTAAAAAGGAAAATGACAGCATTAAAAGAAACAATAACTTTGTTATCGTTAAAACGATTTTTTTGTCTATAAAATGTCAGAAAATTGTGAAAAATGCGTATTATAATTTCCAACAGCCCAATGTAACATCTTTAAATGTCTTGTTTTGTTTTACCAACAGCCCGAAACCCAAAAATATTAGGTTTGCTATCATGTACAACAAAGAAATGCATCAAATCCTCACATTTGAGAAGCCGGAGCCTGAAAATATTTGCTTTAAAATATGAGTAAAACGATTAATTGATTCAACATAAATATAAAAAGACAAAAGTAAAAGTATCAGGTAAGGAGGAATGATTCTTTCTTGCCGGTCTTTTACAACAGCGTTCAGAAGAGGGTTGACTTCCTGGATCCTGTCAATGTAAGCCTGCACCACCTCCACACTTGACACCTGCAGAAACACAACATTTAGACTATAAATATGAGTGTTAGGACTAGTTACACACAACAGAAAAAGTAAAACCGCCAGAAGTGGGAAAAAAAAGTACACTTCATTTCTCCAGGTGACATATTAAACAGGTTTGTCCTAAAGATGGAGGGAGAGGAGAAAAAATGCATTCTTTCATAAATGTGTAAATGTATTGATATCCTTTAACTTTTTATGTTCCACTGCTAACATAACAGTGGGCGTGGACATAAAGTAGAGCAGCAACTATTTAGAGCAGCAGTTATTTTCATTATAGATGAATGTGCTGTTTTCTCAGTTATCCTGTTAACCAATCTGTTTATAATAACATGTAAGAAATAGTAAAAGAAAACCTGAAGATATCCACATTTCGCAAGCTGAAACTTGACTAATAATCTCTTTTCAAAATTGTTCACTAATTGATTAATCGACCAGTTGTTTCAGCTCTACATAAAAGCAACACTTGCACAATATGCTGCAATCCAATAGCCCTACAATGAATACACGACTTGTGAAGCTTATGGTTATGAACTTGCAGTGTTTAATGGTGTTTCTCCCCCTCTCCAATATACTGTGGATTCTTTACAACATAATGCAGTCAAAACCGCACAAAGTCCAACCTGTCTCAATAAGATGAAGATCGCATGCCTCACAAAAAGGCTGCAGGGCTATAGCAGAGCAGCTGCTTCTCTACTTACTTACTTTATGTTGTGTATACTGATAAGAAGCCCGGGTGTGTGCTGTGTTGTTATTCCACAGGTGTTACTGTCTTATTTCTAAAGGTTTATAGACTTAATAAATAAAATAAAACTGCAGGGAAAAGTTCATTAGACAGTGGACCAGATATTGAGATGATATTGAGAAACATGCTACGTGGATGTAAGACTTCACACTTCACTGAAAAGCCAGATTTAAAGCCAAACAGCTTATGTAACTTTTGTGAGTCTAAACAACCATTAACCAACATTAGTTAAGTAGAAGTGACTATTTGTTGGTCTGAAGCCACTAAAACACGCTTGTCTGTCCAGCCGCAGTCCTCACTCGGTTTCCCCGGGTACACACCTCTTTCCGTCGGATCTTCTTGGCGAGCTGCGTCGCTGACACGAGCAGCAGAGGGTTGCGGACGGGCGGGAGCTTCTTCCCGGACATAACGGATCTCCGGGGCGAGAACAGCCGAAACAGCACAAAGAGGACTCCCATGACCGCTTTGAAGAGCCATACCTGGGCCTTTTCCAGACGGCTCAGTGCCATGTTTCCACCGCGGAGGGAGGAAGGACGGTCAACGATTGTTCGGCTGCGGTCACACCGACGCTGTCGCCAACACTACCGGACACCTCCTAGCATGCAGCGGCTGGAGGATATATATATATACCAGCTACTTAAGCTAGCACAGGTTAGTGAGCGTGAGGCTAGAACCGGAAATTTACCTTCAAAATAAAACCATTAAATGGGCTTCATATAGCAACATAGTAGATTAGTTTCAGCTTTATAGTTATTGCCTGTGGTGGAATATAACTGAGTACATTTACTCTTAGTACTGTACTTAAGTAGAAATTGGGGGTACTTGTACCTTACTTGACTTTTTAACCCTTTCCTAATTTCAGAGGTAAATATTGTACATTGTATTCCAATAACTAACATCTATCTATCTATTTATGTATTTAGTTATTGGTCAAACTACTATTCCCAGGGTCAAGAATGAACTTTCAAGGTGAATCTAAAATTGCAAACAATAGCAAGACAATGTATGCAATACGAGTCTTATTTCGAAATGATGACCGGAATACATATGATTTATTCTGGATAACTTGACAGTGACCTATATCGGCCCCAGGGATGAAAGGTAAAGTTTAACCTGGGAATTTAACATAAATGTGGTTGCGTAAATAGCTCTATTGTGCGTGTTAAACTGGTATTTGAATTGTATATTTAGAGATAGCATTAAAACCTTTTATTATCAAACGATGAAACGGCAAATTCAACGTGACTAACTTTTGCCTTCACACAGGCCAGAAATGAGACATTATATTAGAGTTAAATACTTTAATCCATTTATACTTCCTATTTTTAGTTTATTCAGATGAATAGTATTAAGATATAATCAGCAAACAAATTATGATGTATTTTTATAGGTTAAGATCAGATCAGGTGATCAGACTGATCACTGCAGGATAATTAACATTAGCTCTACCTTTACATGCTGCAACATTGAAATTTAACATTAATGCTTCAATAATTATAATCCAATAACATAATATACATTATTCTGAAATGGGCCATTTTGTATTTGACTCTAAAATAATATCCGGATGAAGTAACTGTCTGTCAACGCTAGAGGGCAGCATTGCTAAAGACTTTAATTCCTCATTGAACATACAGAACACGTAAACCGCCTCTGCAATGCAGGTCAGTGGGTTAAAGGAGAATCCATACTGTCTGTTACAGTCAGCTCATACTGCACCACCAACACAACCATCACACTGAGAGGAACAGGTTTTACACGATGCATTCAGTGGCTCCACACAGACTTTATAAATTATGTTATTTAACCTTTTGAAAGATTGCTAGTGAAACGTTATTGAGGCCTTTGATAACATCTTATCTTACTGCATGTTCATGCCTTTCATCTCATTGGCATCTTCTGCTTCATTTCTCTTTTTTCCTGTGACAACAAAATAAATACAAATAAATAATTAAAGATTCAGCTTGGTTAATAATCAGTGGTGCCATGTAATTAAGTGCATTTACTAAAGTTCTGTACTTAACTACAAATCTGAGGTACTTGTACTTTACTTGAATATTAATAATATATAGAGCAATATATATAAAAAGGACTGTTTTTCTGCATAACAAATACTTTTACTTTTGATACTTGAAGTTCATTTTGCTGATAATACTTCTGCCCTGTTGTATTGATATTTTTACTTAAGTAAAATAATTGAAATTAACTCTTTAACCACGTATGATACTTGCATCAGCCTAACTTGCATATATTGGACTTTTTTCAGTGTATTTGTTGGCTGAAACTATATATTTTTAGGTTCAAACTAACATCTACAAGAGCATCATAATACTATATGTTGAGTCAAGTGATCAATATGTAATCTGATTTATTTTGATAAGAGCAGCTTGATGGTGTATTTATGTTAAATAATAGCTCCTGTAGCTCTGATAAATGTTTTCACTAATGAGAGGGGGTCTGTGCATCTGTCATCCTAGTTGAAAACGTCATATTAGAGCGTGACTGTGTGAATAAAAGAAATGGAAAATCAATAAGATCCACAGAATGGCAGCATACCTACTGCTGAGCTATTTATTGATCCTCTTATTTCAGGAGGGACCTCATTTCACAGCCAGTTTTGAGATTCAGAGCTGATGCTCGGAGGCAGGAAATTTTACTCCACTTAGATTCTGACAACGGAAGGACGTGGATGTTTTGCACTCTTAAGGGTTACACACTGAAATGCTGCAACCTTTTGCACACAGACGTTGACCTACAACCTGTTAACCCATTAACACACAGTTGAGAGGCAATACCTTATCTGTAGTCAATAAACCACATTTTCTGTTGACAAAATGAAGTGACGGGCACAGAATTAAAAGGTAAATACTCCTCGGAGGGGTACGCCCAGTCCAAAAAACATAACACAAACATGTCACGATCCCAACCGAGTGGAGAAAAACAGATCATTCCTTACCTGTAAGATGAATCCCGAGGCTCAGAAAACTACCAGGCATGTAGAAACAAGAGGGGAAACCAGGGAAAACACATATTTGACATTGTTTGTATCCCTTTTTGAAGCTGCAGGAGAAATGCTGCTGTCTGGGAAAGTGCATAAAGCAAATGTAACTGCAGTTAACGGCCCATTATTTTGAGATCATGAAGTGTCCATTGTGTTTTATGGGAACCTTAAAGCCTTTGTGAATGCAGGCCTTCGGGGTAAAATGATACAGGGTCAGTGAACAACAGAGGACGGCTTTGGGCACTTTTGTATTCATTTCCATCTTCTTTCCTGTCTCTGTTGTCACAGGATACACGCCACATGCCATCCACCTATTGCTCATTATTTTGACTCTCACATTGTAGAAAAAAACTCTGGTTCTTTCATAAATTGTGACTGACAATCTAACACACTCCCTGGAAACACCCAAATGGATCACATACAGTATTATCCAGACATCTAATTTTCCTAATGAGATAACAGATGATGAAAATAACCGTCTGATCTCTGAGTAGACAGTAATTTACTTTACTGTTCCCACTTCACTCTGATCCACTTTCCTGCACCTCCAATCCGCCCTGGAGACCAATGTAGGCTGATATGTCGGCCCCTTGGGGTTAAAAAGCTGACTGTGTGTGTCTTTGTGTGCCTAAGTGACCATTTTCATTACTTAAAATATAGCATTCAATGTTTTACCCAGATTGTTCTTCACAGGGTGGAAAAGGTATTTAAAACATAAAGAGATTTTCCACTAAAATAACAATTCATTTGTTTTTTTAGGTTGTTTACCTGCTTAGTAATGCAAGCTGACTCACATCCACTGTTTGAGACTAGATTAAAACTGCCTTTAAATCATTATTAAATCTTAAAAGAATCACCACCAAATTACTGGAGAAAATGTGCAAAGAAAGTAACATATTATTTCTCTGTATTAAACAAGTAAAATCAAACTCGATCTGCCTGAAATCACAATCATCCTCAAAATGTTGCCAGGAAGTACATACATGACAGAAACCAGCTGTCTAGGTGTAATAATGTTGGAGAAGCACAAAAAATGTTTAGCAAACACGATTATCTTTGTGTATATTTCAATAGAGTATTTGCCGTGTTAGTAATCAGTCTTTTATTGACTTCAGGATGTGAGAGTTGAGGACCATTTATGTGTCAGAGCAGTAATTCAATTATTACTGTCTGCACACCTTATTATTGTGTAATTAAAGATATACATATTATTATATTATTATCTTACAGAGTAAGAACAAAAGAACAGTGTAACATTCATAATCCAGCCCGCCCCCTGTAAATGCAGAGTGAGTACATCTACAGTTATAGTACAGATATCACCACATGTCAATGAAATCAATAAATATATATATAAACAAAAACAGGCAGTGCAGTCTTCAATTAAATTAGTTTATTAAATTAATTTACTTTTCAATGTACAGATTGGATAACAAAATATAAATATCAAAATATATTCGCGCACCCTTTTGAGTTGAGATTATTTTGTTTCTGGTAATGGAATTCAGTTCAAATCAATTGTATTTATATAGGGCCGAATTGTAGCAGAAGTTATGTCAGGGCACGTTTCATAGAGAACCCAACAGTTCCCACCATGAGCCCGCTCTTGGTTGGGGCGGAAAAAACTGCCTTTTAACAGGCAGAAACCTTGAACAGAACTGGACTCCAGGTGGGCGGTCATCTGCCTTGACCAGTTGGGGTGGGGGGGGCTGGGGGGTGGGGGGGGGGGGGGGGGGGGCGCTGTGAAGGGGGGGGGGGGGGGTTAGGGGGGGGGTGTCTCTCTGCTCTCTTTTCCTGTTTGTGTACTCGCAGCCTTCTGGATCCCCTGGAGAGTTTTCATGGACTTGTTGGGGCGACCTGACGAGCCTGATTTCTTGTGTCGTAGATTTGTTGACGTTTGTTAAAGGACGTGTCCTGATCAAAGATGACTCCACACGGTGAAGTTTCCGTACGGTGGCAGTG
Organism: Enoplosus armatus; assembly: GCF_043641665.1. Taxonomy (NCBI): domain Eukaryota; kingdom Metazoa; phylum Chordata; class Actinopteri; order Centrarchiformes; family Enoplosidae; genus Enoplosus; species Enoplosus armatus. The sequence goes on along the minus strand of NC_092202.1, from coordinate 5,273,015 downwards.
GAGGACAGGGCAACTATATCTTAAGATCCCCCCCCCCCCACCACCACTTAATGTTTGTTTTTGTTTGTTTTTGTTTTCTGTGTTTTTTGTTTTTTTTTCTCCCCCCTCACTTAATGTTTTTTTATTTTCTTCTTTCCTCTTCTTTCCTCTTGGCACTATATGTTAAGACACCCCCCCCCCCCCCCCGCCACCACTTAATGTTTTTTGTTTGTTTGTTTGTTTTTGTTTTCTTTGGTTTTTGTTTTTTTTCTCCCCCCTCACTTAATGTTTTTTGTTTGTTTGTTTTTGTTTTCTTCTTTCTTCTTCTTTCCTCTTCTTTCCTCTTGAATGTTGGCCTGGCACGTTCTTCTCCATCTTCTTGAGACAGAATAGGTTTGTTGACGTTTGTTAAAGGACGTGTCCTGATCAAAGATGACTCCACACGGTGAAGTTTCCGTACGGTGGCAGTGGAGGACAGGGCAACTATATCTTAAGACCCCCCCCCCCCCACCACCACTTAATGTTTGTTTTTGTTTTCTGTGTTTTGTTTTGTTTTTTCTCCCCCCTCACTTAATGTTTTTTTATTTTCTTCTTTCCTCTTCTTTCCTCTTGGCACTATATGTTAAGACACCCCCCCCCCCCCCCCCCCCCCCGCCACCACTTAATGTTTTTTGTTTGTTTGTTTGTTTTTGTTTTCTTTGGTTTTGTTTTTTTTTCTCCCCCCTCACTTAATGTTTTTTGTTTGTTTGTTTTTGTTTTCTTCTTTCTTCTTCTCTCCTCTTCTCTTGACTTGTTGGGGTGACCTGGGACTATATCTTAAGAACCCCCCCCCCCCCCGGAGAGCAAACCAGATTGTTTTCTTTTGTTTTGGTGTTTGTTTGTTCTTTCGTCTTTCTTCTTGACTTGTTGGGGCGACCCGACGACTTCTTCTTGAGAGAGACAGGATAGGTTTCTTGAAGTCTGTCAAAGGACGTGTCCTGATCAAAAGATTTCTTACAGTGGCATCGGAGCCCCCACCCCACTTAATGTTTTTGTTGTTGTTGTTTTTTAAATTGTTTTTTTTTGTTGTTATTATTTTTTTCTTTGCTCTTGCCTCAGGACTCATCTACTGCTGAATGGCAAACAACACACACATGTATAAGTGTACATATATGTATGTATGCGTATAAACGATACGACATACTTACTTCCACAACCATCATCTTCTTCCCTCGTCTATGGGGAAGAAGATGTGTGGTGTGTCTACCTGCGTTTTTTTGGCCACAGATGGAGCTCCTTCCTGCCTCTCGTAGAACAGCAGGTATGCCGTTCGCTGCCGCAGGTGACAGACGGAAGAGCCGGTTGTCTCGCTCACTTTGTCGTCATTGTACGTGAGCCAGCGTTCTGTCACGTCCCCTGATGTCTGCTCTCTGTAAGCACCGTCACAGATGTAATGGCCTGAGAGGAGAGGACACATTTTTTTAAGGGTACACATCCAAAGGAAGCCGTCAATTCTTAAAACTTGAAAATCATTTTCAAACAGGTGAAGCTACCAAACGCCACCAAACACTTACCAGAGTGAGCTGTGGAGCCCAAATGGCTGACGATGCTAACTAACGAGTAGCGAGTTGATGCCTAGAAAAGAACAATTCAATTTGACAGCAGGTCCTGTATACATATTTGACAGATTTTCTGTAAATCGTTGTTCTAGGATCAGTTTCTATCCAGCAAATAAAGCTGTTAAGACAGGACAAGTCATCTTTACCTCATCAGTGATGATGCCTTCAGGTTTCACCAGAAGCTCCCTTGTTAAAACGATGGGGATGGCAATTTTCTCCAGGTCGAAGGATGGAGTGAATCTGAATCTTTTGAGCTGGAGAATCAGTACACTGTGGACAGAAAAGAGGTACAGGAGTGAGAGATGAGTGAGAGATGAAGAGGGCCAGATCACAAGTTGACAGAAAGAAGGAAAGTGTTCAGGCTGAACTGCGGATGATATTACATACTTTGGCAATGTCAAGAATGACCACTGCTGTGACGACTCCTTGGAATCACACTCGCATCTATACTCAAGCTGGCTCTCCTGCAAGCAGGGAACAGGAGTAAGAAGCAGGTTTTAGTTTTTCTTTTCATGGATGATGAATGACATTTTCAAACAAACACACAACATGTGGGTGGAGTGTTTGTGTGTGTAGTGTGTAATGAAATCACATTAAACTCAGAGTAAATGAGCAGATGTGCCACTTACTTTTATGTACTCCTGCAGACTCTGGCTCACAGAGCCCCCAGGCACCAGGTCCAGGGATAGGTTGAGGAAATCCTCCACCCTCGGGGAATGCATACCACATCTGCAGAATAAAGGGACAACTCGTGTTACAACACGGCTACAGATTTCACAGTAAGTGTAAAAAAGTAAGTGGCTGTGCATTCATACCCTCTGCAGGTCCTGGTGCTCAACATCTGGAAGGCAATGTGAGCATCGATAGGGCAAGTGTATCTGATGCCCATGTCCACTGCTGCCGTCTGCAGGCCGGCGGACGGAGACCTCAGCATGTCCAGCACACAGCTGAGGAACTCATGGGCGTCCTGCACAGAAACATACAGAACAAAGATGTTCAGAAAAAGACGTTCGTAAAGATGTGTGTGGTGCTATGTTGTGTATTGTAAACATAAAGCATACTAACTTTCTGACTATTGTCCTTAAACTCTGAGTTATACTCAGCAACTGTGTTTTTAAAGGCAGCCAGGACACTTTTTTTCTCCTTCTTGTTGTCAGAGAAGTGACAGACGCCAACCTCCACAAACCCTCTGGGAAGAGCAAAGATGAAGAGGAAAGGACAGAAGACAGTTTTTTTGTTTTTGTTACTTCTTGTTAATCTGCAAATTTAGCGGAGAAAGAGTGATCTGTGTGTGAGTGTGTGTGTGTGTGTGTGTGTGTGCGTGTGTGTGTGCGTGTGTGTGGAGGTGCTGTACCTGATGAGTCGACATTCGGAGTGAGAACTCCACACCTCCTGCTGGTTGTGGACCTCCTGAACGAAATGAGTCAGTGTCAGGAGGCCTTGCAGAGTGGAGTTCATGTAGCAGGTCTGCGCCAGGTTGGGGAACCTTAAACACAACAAAGACAGGGGACCAAACTCAGACTGGAGCTCGTTTTCTTCACAGTGTGCATGTTTCAGCTGTATTTCAGGGGTGAAGATTGATATATCTAAACCTGGAACAACGTTATATACAAGCAAGTATAAAAACAACACATGAGCGTTCAGTGTGTGTATATGAGTCTGTTTGCAGGTACATACCCGAGGCAGACTAGCTCCTCTCTGGAGAGGTGTTTTCTGGTGGCTGGTGTACGCGACTCTGAGACGTGGGCATATATATTCGCCCGCAGATCGATGTCGATGGATTCGACCTGACTCCCACCATGACCGATTGGGGTCGGCTGCCTTGGCCTTGGTTCATCAGTGGGGATCACACTTGAGCTGCCATCTGATTCGTCTTTGGACGGCTCGACCTCTACTGTCTCAAGTGGATGGCTTCTCTCGGCTCCTTGGTCGGTCACAACTGGAGACGCGACCTTGTGTTTCTGTTGAGTGTCAGTACAAAAAAAACACTTACAGCAAAATCATATTCACATAATATGCAGAATCCGCATGTTAACATTTTAGCAGTTTAGTCAGCTGGTAACACTAGCAACATTCAGCTCTGTAGAACATACTTTGCGGCGAGAGAGAAGCCATCGACGCCACCACGGTTTCTTTTTCTTTTTAGTCTCAGTTGCAGCAGAGACAGGAGTAGAGACTGGGGTGGAGACTGTGGTGGAAACTGGGGTAGAGACTGGAGTGGAGACTGGGGTAGAGACTGGAGTGGAGACTGGAGTGGAGACTGGGGTGGGTGAAGCCTCCTGGACACCGGCGTCTTTGTCAGATTCTTTGATGACGTTGACGCTGGAGATAAAGGGAAACACAGATGGTTATTCTACTGTACGGTCCCGAGGGGCAAACAATATAAAAGGAACACCAATATAATGTGTTCAGTCAGCCAAAATAGAAACAGACAGTAAAGAGATGTCATACCTCTTTTCTGTGGCAGAAGGTGGCAGGGTTGTGACTTCTGCCACATCTTCTTTCACTGGCGTCTTTTTGGTTTTCTGTTGGGTATAAAATCATAAACCCAGAAAATACAGCTGAGACAGGCACGAATTATTGCACCATTTTGGTCAGTGGTTATTATATGTTATTGTAATTGTAATATTCAGCTCTGATAAACATACATTCTTACGGAGCCACCTACGCCACCAGGAAGCCTTCTTAGCTTTATTCCCTGGAGCCTCAGTTGGAGCTGTGAGGACTGTGATGGCTGAGGTAGACGTAGAGTCAGGGACCACAGTTTTTTCTTTTGGGTCTTCCTCTACATTGACACTGGAAATAAAGAGAAAATACAGATGATAATTCAACTGTGTACTCGAGTCAAAATGATTGCTAAAAGTCAATCAGAATTGGATTGACTCTCCTGGTGGTTTCAGGAAAGACATAATCACTGTCCTTTTACAAGTGACATATTTAGAAAAACATTAAGACAATTATGACAAAGTGTGAGTGTGTATCTATGTTACCAAACAAATTGAATAAAACACCACACAAGATACCATAAAGAGCAGATTATATAATTATGAGACATCTTACTTCTTCTGTGGGCTGGAGCTTTTCGTGTCTCCAACTTCCACATCAGTTTGACTTTTATTCTGTTTAAAACATATAAAAGCATACGTGATTAAATACGACAGATTCATAATCGGCTGCTTCACACAGAAATATCAACAACAAAAAACATTGAGAAATTCAGAATTCACAATCCCAATTGTAGTTTTAGTTTAGTTTACACGACAGAAAATCAAGTGTATACCTTAAGTCGTCTGCGAAGGTAGCGAAACATCTTTGTAGTGACTGTAATTTGCTCAGTAAGACGGAAACTTTGCAAAATTTTCAGTATCTGGCTGTGATATCGAAGGTCGGTTTGCAAATCTCAGTGCAAATTATGTTATGACCCTACAGACTTTAGAATGATATTACATTGACATCATAGTCTTTGGAATTCTTTGGGAACACCGGAATTTGAATAAATTAGAATTGTAATAAATTAGAATCAGACCAGTTTGAATGGTTAATAACAATTAACCATTCAAACTTTGTACACAGACAGATATAGATATGATATTTAGGGCAATCAATGTGAATCAAGTTCATGAATTTGCTACCAACAGCAGATTTTGGTTGTTTTTGATGTTCCAAAAGCAGTTCTTAGATAATATCCAGACAATACAAAAAAAAAAAATAATGTGATGACTTGGCTACTAGATCAGTTAAATATGTTAGATCCACTCTGAACTTGAGAGCAGATTTCAAGGTTAATTTAAGCAGTGTAATACTACATGAACATGTGTGTGTGTGTGTGTGTGTGTGTGCGCGCGCATGTGTGATAGTTTTAAATGTAGTGCAGAACAAGAAAAATAAATATGGGTAAAGTTAATTGGTGGTTGGCACATGAGCTTGTTTAATCTTTTTAAGTGAAAATATGAGGTTACTCATGGAGAGACCAGAAGAGCCACTGATTTCTGCTGATGTACTTTCAGTTCACAAGCCCCAAACCTACTGTAAAAGTAGTGTAGTTGTGTACTTCTACCTTCTGAGGGTTAAAATAGTACAAAACAGTAGGACTACTGCCCCATGTAAAAACAAGGGAAAAGTAATTGTCCAAGTTGTATAAAAGGTAAGTATGAACAGCTCAGAGGCCCTGTTTTGCGTGATAATGTGAATGTTCAATTAAAAGACATTTCCATTAATATAAAAATCAACCTGTTTTTAAAGCTTGTGCTCATGACGCAACAGTCCTTGAACAGGGTAAATGATAAAATCATGACTTGCACTTAATGGAACGACTGAGTGCAAAAATCAATCTCTTCCACTTGAACGTTCAACGATCTGATTGTACCTCTTAGTATTTGTGTACTACGGCAAGCAGCAAGGCAGACAGAGAGTACCACAATCTTCAATCCACATCCAGCCAGATCCAGTCCGGAGGTTTGGTTCATGGCTGTTAGCGTGTGGTTTTAGTCGGCTCCGGGTTCCCTCCAGCCTCCAAACGTCTTTTCCAAGTAGAGAGCCACCTCGAGGGTCAGGCGGTCCTGCAGCTTCCCAGCAACGACCTGCAGACCCAGGGGCAGACCTTCCTCACCCAGACCCAGAGGGCACTGGGTGACCGGCAGCCCGAGGATGTTGATTATACCTGGAGGCAGAGAAGAATGGACGTCACGGTTTCATATGTGGAAATAAAAATAAGACTGGAGCACCTTCTGACAACTTTACTGGAGGTTGGGAGATGTCCTGTAACTGGAAATATTACGTATAAAGTTTGATCATTTTAGTGGCGCATTCTCACAGAAGAAGAAAGAGACAGAACTGTGGACAGTTGAGGAGGACTGACCTGTGTAGGCGAAGTCAAGGGGTCTGAAGAGCGGGTGGTGGTGTTTAGGAGCCACTCTGGTGTGCGAGGGGTAAAGAAAGACACCGTCAGTCCCCAGCAGCTCGTCCACTTCCTTCTGCAGCTTCTCCTTCTGATGGATGATGAAGGGTGAGGGTTTGGACACCTGGGTCATCTCCACCAGGGCCAGACCTGAACACGTCACGCACACTCATACTGTTCACAGCTGCAGCTTTAAGACGCCGTCGACCAGAATAACACAGGAAGACTTTAAGCAGCCACAATTACACAAAATGTATTTAATAACCAAAGTTTATTTTGTGTAACTGTGCATATGTTGTTTGATTTCATGCTGGAGACGTCATAACTGCCAATATGAGTATGTACTCATTTTCTTTTATTTTCATTTTACATATCATAGATGATACCTATTTTACAACAAACAACAAATTGTTTTTCTCCAAATATTAAATGTATCTGTTTTTATGTAGTTTGTGATACTGTGCAGTATTGTATGGAGCCCCCAAAGTGTACAATATTGTTATGAAATAGATATTTATATGAATAAATTATGTCAAGTATTTAAAAGAAACAGTTAGTTGGTTGATTCAGAACTGCTTAGCGTTGTTGTTGCTCTAGCTAACAGGAGCTAACTGTCTACATTTGGTAGCAGTTGTTGGGCTTGTTAGAGGCAGGAGGCGTGTGATATTACAAATGAAATGTGTAATTATGAAAACTAGGCAATTAGGAAATAAAATGCAATGAAGACAGTCTTGAAATAATGATGAGAGAGTAAACCTTAATAGCTTCATACAAATGAAAATAAATTATAATCAATATTTTTCCCTCTTACCAATAGCAGCCATGGTATGCTCGGATTTTCCCACCATCCATTTCAGCAGCTCCCACAGAGGCCACACGGGTCGTCCTGGTTCCCCAATCAGCTCAGCAAATGTCTGAGGAGGCTAAGGCAAGAAAACAATTATATTTATTATTTATTTCTAAACAATCACAAATTACACAAGAGTGTGTATATTATATTTGTGGTGACACTAACCTGTGTTAGTGCCTTTACTGTGAGTGTGTTACCTCAACACCAGGTTTTCATTTAAAACAAGTCACTAAGTGATTTATTTATGTCATAAAGTACCTCAAAATAGTAGCGCTCACATAATACACACTGTACACAGCACACAAAATATTAGAGAAGCTTTTCATGATTTTTTTGCAACATTTGATGCCTGAAATAGTTTTTAAAATCCACTTGAGTCAAAAGATTTGCTCCCGCTGAAGGACCTTTGCGTATTTTTGAGGCGAGATGAGACATGACTTCCAACATCAGAGAGGCCTGATGAAAACATGATGAATTATGATCAATTTAAACCTGCTGCTTTATCAGTCTGAAGGTTTTTTCATCAACATGTTAACAAACATCACCACTGGGTGGCGCCATAGTTGAAACTTTAGAAACTGTTATATAGCTTTTTATCCAGGCAATAGATTTGTTTTTATAATTTTCAGAACCTTTGAAAGCGGTTCGCTACTGAACACAGTGTCTGGGTGCTTTACAGTCTAGTTTAAATCCGCGGTGGAAGAAGTACTCACATTGTTTACTGAAGTAAAAGTACCAACACAACAATGTAAAAATACTCTATGACAAGCAAAAGTCTTCATTCAAAATCCTACTTAATCCTTTCCTTATCCTAGTAAAAGTATTATAACAAAATGTACTTAGAAGAATCAAAAGTACAAGTTCTGCAGAGCGACACATTATTTACATTACATTATCATTGCAGTAACATTTTATACCAGGAAACCATGAATGGCATGACAGTAATAATAACTTATTCAACTAACCAAAGGACCCTGCAAACCCCATAGCACTGTGTGTGTGTGTGTGTGTGTGTGTGTGTGTGTGTGTGTGTGTGTGTGTGTGTGGTATGCTAAAGCTAAACAGATTAGTGAACCGTTTCTGGGCAGCAGACTACAATAGGCGCTGTGACTAAGACTCAACCTGCTTTCTTTCACATTCACGTCTTATTAGACAGATTCACGACTGTTTCCTGTTTCATGTCCAATAACTGTCCTGCACAGACAGGCAGGGACACGCTGCTCTGGATCAAGGTTGTCAGCTACCTTGCCCTTCTCGTCAGGAAGGCCCATGTAGGTGTCCCAGATCTGGAAGCCATAGCGGAGCTCTGGGAAACGAGCTTCTTGGACTTTCACCCCGAGGTCGGCCTCCAGACGCTCCACCACCTGAAGAACATCGCGTGAGGATTTTAATTAACCTTCCTGATACGCCCGGTTCTGCAGAAGTGATTTGACCAATGGATTCAACGCACCTTCCTCTGAATCTCCATGAGTTCTTTGCTGACGGGGTACGTCACAGTAGAGCCGCCATCGTGAGGGATGGTGAAGAACCGCAGCTTCTTTAAGTCAACCTTCGTGTTTAAAGACAACCTGTGTAAACATGTGGAAGCAAATACTGCAAATTAGACAAACATTAGCGGACAAAGGCCATTGTTTGGTTTTGATTTTTACACCAAGCGCTGCAAGAAAACCTCCAAGAACAAAGAACGCTTAGAAAGTATCTGAATGTTTATAAAGTAAGCTGGTTTTGGAAAAAACACACTCATTCAGCTCTTACATGTGAGCTTTGGGTCCTGCCATGATACTGAGCATGGGCAGCAGGTCCTCAGCGTAGCGGCACATGGGACCATTGCTGATGTACTCCTTGTGTCTGCCGGAGCAAGGAGGGTACTGGTTCTCAAAGGAAATGACACCTGCAGACACACATCACAGTAACTCATTTTTGTGGGCCCTTGCCGGCAGCAGAAACAATAAGAACACTGACATATTATCGCCTTTTAAGTTGATGTGGCAAACTTGTTAGCAAACAGTGGCTTGTTTACACATCCAGCACTTAAGGAGAAACATTAGCATTCATTTGTAGTGATTTCCACCTGATATATTTAATCTCTTTTAGCTCTGTTTCTGGTCTCAGCTAGTCGCTAACTGTGTCTGTCTGCTGTTTGGTGCTGAACATATAGTGAACAGTGTGTTTTTAGAGCTTTCTCACTAAAAACAGCTGAAAAAGATGCCATGAGAGTGAACCAAGCTAAACAATGACTTGAAACTCACTAAAAAAAAAAAAAGCTCTGTGAATGAGGGCTGCAGATTCAAGTGATAATTCGGGTTCATCACTACCAGCGACCCCTTTTACATTGTCATTTAATATAACGGATACTGCAGCAGCACACTGAATAAGGACGGGCTGCATTAATACATATTTAACATGTAGTTTCTCTTACCGGGGGTGGTTTTATGGCCGAATATACCGTTGAAGAAACAGGGCATACGGATGCTGCCGCCGATGTCTGAGCCCACGCCGATGACTGCGCCTGCTCCTCCCAGTATACTGCCCTCCCCACCTGAGGCCGGCAGGTAAGCAGAGAGAGAGAGGAGAGATAAGCTGGCAGTCCTGCTTTATCCACAGTCTTGTTTAATAATACTACACTACTACTACAACATTAACATTAACTACAACAATTATTCAATATTCAATTTTCCAGAACACCTAATAAATAATGTTATATACTATAATATAGCTTTTCTTATCATGGCTCTTAGTAGTGGAGTCCTCGACAACAACAAGTCTTTATATTATGTCTTAGTTAATGTTTTGTTTATCACCTCAGAGAACTTATACTTCCAAAATACACCGAGCTCTTGTTTCTTTAGGGTCTGAATGCACTTACAGTAAATCCCTATGGACAATAGCATTTGCCAAATAAAAGTACTGTAAGGTAATGAGAAAGCGAGGCCTATATTTTGAGGTATGATCAGTTGAGAAACACAAAGTTCCATCTATAACTCAAGAGTCTTCAACCATGTTTGCACATAATGAATTAAATTAAATTATTGTGCACTCATTCTTCTTCCTTCAGTTGGAGATTTGGGTGTGTCATGCTAGTAGCTGCTAATGTAGCCTCGAGCTGCTAGCCTCAAACAGAGGTGAGGAGCGGGCTGCAGAGGTCTGGTGAGCTCACTTCTTTCTAACTCCACACAAACAGATTCTTTTTAATTTTCAAACTTGTAGTCTTCAAGTGACATCATTTGAGGCAGTTTAACAAACTTTGAGCCACAAAAGACTTTATACAACTTGTTTCCACATATGTAGTAGTACTCCCCTTCCCCTTTAAGAGTTTCCCTTCCAGGGACCAGGGCCAGAGCCTCTGTGTTTGTGCGTCTGCAGTGTAATATGATTATCGGGGCTATTCCAGGAGACAAAGAGACTGACTCCAACAATAAGCTGGTCTCAATAAATGCTTCTTGGCTCTGAACCTCAAGTCAACAACAGCGTCTGACTCCCTGCCTGAAAGAGAGGTCGACTCGAGGTTAAACCGAGAGCTGCTGACCTGAACTTCCTCCTGGTATCCTCTCCAGGTCGTACGGGTTGTTGGTGATGCCGTGGAGGTGGTTGTGGGACTCGGACCACATACACATCTCACTGGTGTTGGTGACGCCCAGCGGGATGGCCCCCGCTCTCTTCAACAGGGCCACCGCTGGAGCGTCGACGGTGGCCGTGACCCCTCGCCTGGACATCAAACCTACAGTGTAGGGCATGCCTGCAAGACGCAAATGTGTCAGATGCTCAACTGCAGCGTGGAGTAAACCCCAAACAAAAACACTGACTAATTTCAAGAACATTATTTGCTGGAAATGCTTTTTTTTGAGTGTGTTTTCATCACACAACATGATGTATTCAGAAAAAAGTTACACTAAACTGTGAATGGGTGAGTGGATATCTGTTACCAGTATCAAATGTTGACTCAAATTCTGGTTATTTGATGTATGTAGTCAAAGTAAAGTGCCTGGTTTCAAGTGACCGACAGGATATTCGATGTCTGGAATTTACCCTGGAGGGCATAGCACTCTTTGACAGAGAGCGGGACTCCCAGTAAAGGTAGTCGGTCCTCCAGCACCTCCTCTCCTCCCGTTTCCTCCTCAATCAGCTTGTCGACCTGGGCCGCCTCCTGGAGGGCAGCATCGAACCTGGACGGAGAGAGAGACAAATTGTTTAAATGTAAATATGGCAGAATTCAAGTGTTGCCATGACAGTTATAACTCTTTATATAATTAATTTCATTTTTCTGTCATCTTTGACACGAGTACACTTTGTACAAGTTAAAAAGGAAAATGACAGCATTAAAAGAAACAATAACTTTGCTCCAAACACCCACAAGGAGGAATAATTATTAATAAAAAGACATGGGAGCACAATAGGGCTGCAGTTAACGATTATTTTCTTTATAAATTAATCTGCCAATTCTTTTCTTGTTAAAACAATTTTTTTGTCTATAAAATGTCAGAAAATTGTGAAAAATGCGTATTATAATTTCCAACAGCCCAATGTAACATCTTTAAATGTCTTGTTTTGTTTGACCAACAGCCCGAAACCCAAAAACATTAGGTTTGCTATCATGTACAACAAAGAAATGCATCAAATCCTCACATTTGAGAAGCCAGAGCCAGAAAATATTTGCTTTAAAATATGAGTAAAACGATTAATTGATTCAACATGAACATAAAAAGACAAAAGTAAAAGTATCAGGTAAGGAGGAATGATTCTTTCTTGCCGGTCTTTTACAACAGCGTTCAGAAGAGGGTTGACTTCCTGGATCCTGTCAATGTAAGCCTGCACCACCTCCACACTTGACACCTGCAGAAACACAACATTTAGACTATAAATATGAGTGTTAGGACTAGTTACACACAACAGAAAAAGTAAAACCGCCAGAAGTGGGAAAAAAAAGTACACTTCATTCCTCCAGGTGACATATTAAACAGGTTTGTCCTAAAGATGGAGGGAGAGGAGAAAAAATGCATTCTTTCGTAAATGTGTAAATGTATTGATATCCTTTAACTTTTTATGTTCCACTGCTAACATAACAGTGGGCGTGGACATAAAGTAGAGCAGCAACTATTTAGAGCAGCAGTTATTTTCATGATAGATGAATGTGCTGTTTTCTCAGTTATCCTGTTAACCAATCTGTTTATAATAACATGTAAGAAATAGTAAAAGAAAACCTGAAGATATCCACATTTCACAAGCTGAAACTTGACTAATAATCTCTTTTCAAAATTGTTCACTAATTGATTAATCGACCAGTTGTTTCAGCTCTACATAAAAGCAACACTTGCACAATATGCTGCAATCCAATAGCCCTACAATGAATACACGACTTGTGAAGCTTATGGTTATGAACTTGCAGTGTTTAATGGTGTTTCTCCCCCTCTCCAATATACTGTGGATTCTTTACAACATAATGCAGTCAAAACCGCACAAAGTCCAACCTGTCTCAATAAGATGAAGATCGCATGCCTCACAAAAAGGCTGCAGGGCTATAGCAGAGCAGCTGCTTCTCTACTGTCCACTTTATGTTGTGTATACTGATAAGAAGCCCGGGTGTGTGCTGTGTTGTTATTCCACAGGTGTTACTGTCTTATTTCTAAAGGTTTATAGACTTAATAAATAAAATAAAACTGCAGGGAAAAGTTCATTAGACAGTGGACCAGATATTGAGATGATATTGAGAAACATGCTACGTGGATGTAAGACTTCACACTTCACTGAAAAGCCAGATTTAAAGCCAAACAGCTTATGTAACTTTTGTGAGTCTAAACAACCATTAACCAACATTAGTTAAGTAGAAGTGACTATTTGTTGGTCTGAAGCCACTAAAACACGCTTGTCTGTCCAGCCGCAGTCCTCACTCGGTTTCCCCGGGTACACACCTCTTTCCGTCGGATCTTCTTGGCGAGCTGCGTCGCTGACACGAGCAGCAGAGGGTTGCGGACGGGCGGGAGCTTCTTCCCGGACATAACGGATCTCCGGGGCGAGAAGAGCCGAAACAGCACAAAGAGGACTCCCATGACCGCTTTGAAGAGCCATACCTGGGCCTTTTCCAGACGGCTCAGTGCCATGTTTCCACCGCGGAGGGAGGAAGGACGGTCAACGATTGTTCGGCTGCGGTCACGCCGACTCTGTCGCCAACACTACCGGACACCTCCTAGCATGCAGCGGCTGGAGGATATATATATATATATATATATATACCAGCTAGTTAAGCTAGCACAGGTTAGTGAGCGTGAGGCTAGAACCGGAAATATACCTTCAAAATAAAACCATGAAATGGGCTTCATATAGCAACATTGTAGATTAGTTTCAGCTTTATAGTTATTGCCTGTGGTGGAATATAACTGAGTACATTTACTCTTAGTACTGTACTTAAGTAGAAATTGGGGGTACTTGTACCTTACTTGACTTTTTAACCCTTTCCTAATTTCAGAGGTAAATATTGTACATTGTATTCCAATAACTAACATATATCTATCTATTATGTATTTAGTTATTGGTCAAACTACTATTCCCAGGGTCAAGAATGAACTTTCAAGGTGAATCTAAAATTGCAAACAATAGCAAGACAATGTATGCAATACGAGTCTTATTTCGAAATGATGACCGGAATACATATGATTTATTCTGGATAACTTGACAGTGACCTATATCGGCCCCAGGGATGAAAGGTAAAGTTTAACCTGGGAATTTAACATAAATGTGGTTGGGTAAATAGCTATATTGTGCGTGTTAAACTGGTATTTGAATTGTAAATTTAGAGATAGCATTAAAACCTTTTATTATCAAACGATGAAACGGCAAATTCAACGTGACTAACTTTTGCCTTCACACAGGCCAGAAATGAGACATTATATTAGAGTTAAATACTTTAATCCATTTATACTTCCTATTTTTAGTTTATTCAGATGAATAGTATTAAGATATAATCAGCAAACAAATTATGATGTATTTTTATAGGTTAAGATCAGATCAGGTGATCAGACTGATCACTGCAGGATAATTAACATTAGCTCTACCTTTACATGCTGCAACATTGAAATTTAACATTAATGCTTCAATAATTATAATCCAATAACATAATATACATTATTCTGAAATGGGCCATTTTGTATTTGACTCTAAAATAATATCCGGATGAAGTAACTGTCTGTCAACGCTAGAGGGCAGCATTGCTAAAGACTTTAATTCCTCATTGAACATACAGCACACGTAAACCGCCTCTGCAATGCAGGTCAGTGGGTTAAAGGAGAATCCATACTGTCTGTTACAGTCAGCTCATACTGCACCACCAACACAACCATCACACTGAGCGGAACAGGTTTTACACGATGCATTCAGTGGCTCCACACAGACTTTATAAATTATGTTATTTAACCTTTTGAAAGATGGCTAGTGAAACGTTATTGAAGCCTTTGATAACATCTTATCTTACTGAATGTTCATGCCTTTCATCTCATTGGCATCTGCTGCTTCATTTCTCTTTTTTCCTGTGACAACAAAATAAATAAAAATAAATAATTAAAGATTCAGCTTGGTTAAAAATCAGTGGTGCCATGTAATTAAGTGCATTTACTAAAGTTCTGTACTTAACTACAAATCTGAGGTACTTGTACTTTACTTGAATATTAATAATATATAGAGCAATATATATAAAAAGGACTGTTTTTCTGCATAACAAATACTTTTACTTTTGATACTTGAAGTTCATTTTGCTGATAATACTTCTGCCTTGTTGTATTGATATTTTTACTTAAGTAAAATAATTGAAATTAACTCTTTAACCACGTATGATACTTGCATCAGCCTAACTTGCATATATTGGACTTTTTTCAGTGTATTTGTTGGCTGAAACTATATATTTTTAGGTTAAAACTAACATCTACAAGAGCATTATAACACTATATGTTGAGTTAAGTGATCAATATGTAATCTGATTTATTTTGATAAGAGCAGCTTGATGGTGTATATATGTTAAATAATAGCTCCTGTAGCTCTGATAAATGTTTTCACTAATGAGAGGGGGTCTGTGCATCTGTCATCCTATCCAATAAACCACATTTTCTGTTGACAAAATGAAGTGACGGGCACAGAATTAAAAGGTAAATACTCCTCGGAGGGGTACGCCCAGTCCAAAAAACATAACACAAACATGTCACGATCCCAACCGAGTGGAGAAAAACAGATCATTCCTTACCTGTAAGATGAATCCCGAGGCTCAGAAAACTACCAGGCATGTAGAAACAAGAGGGGAAACCAGGGAAAACACATATTTGACATTGTTTGTATCCCTTTTTGAAGCTGCAGGAGAAATGCTGCTGTCTGGGAAAGTGCATAAAGCAAATGTAACTGCAGTTAACGGCCCATTATTTTGAGATCATGAAGTGTCCATTGTGTTTTATGGGAACCTTAAAGCCTTTGTGAATGCAGGCCTTCGGGGTAAAATGATACAGGGTCAGTGAACAACAGAGGACGGCTTTGGGCACTTTTGTATTGATTTCCATCTTCTTTCCTGTCTCTGTTGTCACAGGATACACGCCACATGCCATCCACCTATTGCTCATTATTTTGACTCTCACATTGTAGAAAAAAACTCTGGTTCTTTCATAAATTGTGACTGACAATCTAACACACTCCCTGGAAACACCCAAATGGATCACATATAGTATTATCCAGACATCTAATTTTCCTAATGAGATAACAGAAAAAAACCCCGTCTGATCTCTGAGTAGACAGTAATTTACTTTACTGTTCCCACTTCACTCTGATCCACTTTCCTGCACCTCCAATCCGCCCTGGAGACCAATGTAGGCTGATATGTCGGCCCCTTGGGGTTAAAAAGCTGACTGTGTGTGTCTTTGTGTGCCTAAGTGACCATTTTCATTACTTAAAATATAGCATTCAATGTTTTACCCAGATTGTTCTTCACAGGGTGGAAAAAGTATTTAAAACATAAAGAGATTTTCCACTAAAATAACAATTCATTTGTTTTTTTAGGTTGTTTAGCTGCTTAGTAATGCAAGCTGACTCACATCCACTGTTTGAGACTAGATTAAAACTGCCTTTAAATCATTACTAAATCTAACAAGAATCACCACCAAATTATTGGAGAAAATGTGCAAAGAAAGTAACATATTATTTCTCTGTATTAAACAAGTAAAATCAAACTTGATCTGCCTGAAATCACAATCATGTTGCCAGGAAGTACATACATGACAGGAACCAGCTGTCTAGGTGTAATAATGTTGGAGAAGCACAAAAAATGTTTAGCAAACACGATTATCTTTGGGTATATTTCAATAGAGTATTTGCCGTGTTAGTAATCAGTCTTTTATTGACTTCAGGATGTGAGAGTTGAGGACCATTTATGTCAGAGCAGTAATTAAATTATTACTGTCTGCACACCTTATTATTGTGTAATTAAAGATATACATATTATCATATTATTATCTTACAGAGTAAGAACAAAAGAACAGTGTAAAATTCATAATCCAGCCCGCCCCCTGTAAATGCAGAGTGAGTACATCTACAGTTATAGTACAGATATCACCACATGTCAATGAAATCAATAAATATATATATAAACAAAAACAGGCAGTGCAGTCTTCAATTAAATTAGTTTATTAAATTAATTTACTTTTCAATGTACAGATTGGATAACAAAATATAAATATCAAAATATATTCGCGCACCCTTTTGAGTTGAGATTATTTTGTTTCTGGTAATGGAATTCAGTTCAAATCAATTGTATTTATATAGGGCCGAATTGTAGCAGAAGTTATGTCAGGGCACGTTTCATAGAGAACCCAACAGTTCCCACCATGAGCCCGCTCTTGGTTGGGGCGGAAAAAACTGCCTTTTAACAGGCAGAAACCTTGAACAGAACTGGACTCCAGGTGGGCGGTCATCTGCCTTGACCGGTTGGGGTGAGATGGGGCTGTGAGGGGGGGTGGGGGGGGCTGTGAAGGGGGGGGGTTAGGGGGGGGGTGTCTCTCTGCTCTCTTTTCCTGTTTGTGTACTCGCAGCCTTCTGGATCCCCTGGAGAGTTTTCAGGGACTTGTTGGGGCGACCTGACGAGCCTGATTTCTTGTGTCGTAGATTTGTTGACGTTTGTTAAAGGACGTGTCCTGATCAAAGATGACTCCACACGGTGAAGTTTCCGTACGGTGGCAGTGGAGGACAGGGCAACTATATCTTAAGATCCCCCCCCCCCCACCACCACTTAATGTTTGTTTTTGTTTGTTTTTGTTTTCTGTGTTTTTTGTTTTTTTTTCTCCCCCCTCACTTAATGTTTTTTTATTTTCTTCTTTCCTCTTCTTTCCTCTTGGCACTATATGTTAAGACCCCCCCCACCCCCCCCCCGCCACCACTTAATGTTTTTTGTTTGTTTGTTTGTTTTTGTTTTCTTTGGTTTTGGTTTTTTTTCTCCCCCCTCACTTAATGTTTTTTGTTTGTTTGTTTTTGTTTTCTTCTTTCTTCTTCTTTCCTCTTCTTTCCTCTTCTTTCCTCTTGAATGTTGGCCTGGCACGTTCTTCTCCATCTTCTTGAGACAGAATAGGTTTGTTGACGTTTGTTAAAGGACGTGTCCTGATCAAAGATGACTCCACACGGTGAAGTTTCCGTACGGTGGCAGTGGAGGACAAGGCAACTATATCTTAAGATCCCCCCCCCCCCACCACCACTTAATGTTTGTTTTTGTTTGTTTTTGTTTTCTGTGTTTTTTTTTCTCCCCCCTCACTTAATGTTTTTTTATTTTCTTCTTTCCTCTTCTTTCCTCTTGGCACTATATGTTAAGACACACCCCCCCCCCCCGCCACCACTTAATGTTTTTTGTTTGTTTGTTTGTTTTTGTTTTCTTTGGTTTTGGTTTTTTTTCTCCCCCCTCACTTAATGTTTTTTGTTTGTTTGTTTTCTTCTTTCTTCTTCTCTCCTCTTGACTTGTTGGGGTGACCTGGCACTATATCTTAAGAACCCCCCCCCCGGAGAGCAAACCAGATTGTTTTCTTTTGTTTTGGTGTTTGTTTGTTCTTTCGTCTTTCTTCTTGACTTGTTGGGGTGACCCGACGACTTCTTCTTGAGAGAGACAGGATAGGTTTCTTGAAGTCTGTCAAAGGACGTGTCCTGATCAAAAGATTTCTTACAGTGGCATCGGAGCCCCCACCCCACTTAATGTTTTTGTTGTTGTTGTTTTTTAAATTGTTTTTTTTTGTTGTTATTATTTTTTTCTTTGCTCTTGCCTCAGGACTCATCTACTGCTGAATGGCAAACAACACACACATGTATAAGTGTACATATATGTATGTATGCGTATAAACGATACGACATACTTACTTCCACAACCATCATCTTCTTCCCTCGTCTATGGGGAAGAAGATGTGTGGTGTGTCTACCTGCGTTTTTTGGCCACAGATGGAGCTCCTTCCTGCCTCTCGTAGAACAGCAGGTATGCCGTTCGCTGCCGCAGGTGACAGACGGAAGAGCCGGTTGTCTCGCTCACTTTGTCGTCATTGTACGTGAGCCAGCGTTCTGTCACGTCCCCTGATGTCTGCTCTCTGTAAGCACCGTCACAGATGTAATGGCCTGAGAGGGGAGGACACATTTTTTTAAGGGTACACATCCAAAGGAAGCGGTCGATTCTTAAACCTTGAAAATCATTTTCAAACAGGTGAAGCTACCAAACGCCACCAAACACTTACCAGAGTGAGCTGTGGAGCCCAAATGGCTGACGATGCTAACTAACGAGTAGCGAGTTGATGCCTAGAAAAGAACAATTCAAATTGACAGCAGGTCCTGTATACATATTTGACAGATTTTCTGTAAATCTTTGTTCTAGGTTCAGTTTCTATCCAGCAAATAAAGCTGTTAGACAGGACAAGTCATCTTTACCTCATCAGTGATGATGCCTTCAGGTTTCACCAGAAGCTCCCTTGTTAAAACGATGGGGATGGCAATTTTCTCCAGGTCGAAGGATGGAGTGAATCTGAATCTTTTGAGCTGGAGAATCAGTACACTGTGGACAGAAAAGAGGTACAGGAGTGAGAGATGAGTGAGAGATGAAGAGGGCCAGATCACAAGTTGACAGAAAGAAGGAAAGTGTTCAGGCTGAACTGCGGATGATATTACATACTTTGGCAATGTCAAGAATGACCACTGCTGTGACGACTCCTTGGAATCACACTCGCATCTATACTCAAGCTGGCTCTCCTGCAAGCAGGGAACAGGAGTAAGAAGCAGGTTTTAGTTTTTCTTTTCATGGATGATGAATGACATTTTCAAACAAACACACAACATGTGGGTGGAGTGTTTGTGTGTGTAGTGTGTAATGAAATCACATTAAACTCAGAGTAAATGAGCAGATGTGCCACTTACTTTTATGTACTCCTGCAGACTCTGGCTCACAGAGCCCCCAGGCACCAGGTCCAGGGATAGGTTGAGGAAATCCTCCACCCTCGGGGAATGCATACCACATCTGCAGAATAAAGGGACAACTCGTGTTACAACACGGCTACAGATTTCACAGTAAGTGTAAAAAAGTAAGTGGCTGTGCATTCATACCCTCTGCAGGTCCTGGTGCTCAACATCTGGAAGGCAATGTGAGCATCGATAGGGCAAGTGTATCTGATGCCCATGTCCACTGCTGCCGTCTGCAGGCCGGCGGACGGAGACCTCAGCATGTCCAGCACACAGCTGAGGAACTCATGGGCGTCCTGCACAGAAACATACAGAACAAAGATGTTCAGAAAAAGACGTTCGTAAAGATGTGTGTGGTGCTATGTTGTGTATTGTAAACATAAAGCATACTAACTTTCTGACTATTGTCCTTAAACTCTGAGTTATACTCAGCAACTGTGTTTTTAAAGGCAGCCAGGACACTTTTTTTCTCCTTCTTGTTGTCAGAGAAGTGACAGACGCCAACCTCCACAAACCCTCTGGGAAGAGCAAAGATGAAGAGGAAAGGACAGAAGACAGTTTTTTTGTTTTTGTTACTTCTTGTTAATCTGCAAATTTAGCGGAGAAAGAGTGATCTGTGTGTGAGTGTGTGTGTGTGTGTGTGTGTGTGTGCGTGTGTGCGTGTGTGTGGAGGTGCTGTACCTGATGAGTCGACATTCGGAGTGAGAACTCCACACCTCCTGCTGGTTGTGGACCTCCTGAACGAAATGAGTCAGTGTCAGGAGGCCTTGCAGAGTGGAGTTCATGTAGCAGGTCTGCGCCAGGTTGGGGAACCTTAAACACAACAAAGACAGGGGACCAAACTCAGACTGGAGCTCGTTTTCTTCACAGTGTGCATGTTTCAGCTGTATTTCAGGGGTGAAGATTGATATATCTAAACCTGGAACAACGTTATATACAAGCAAGTATAAAAACAACACATGAGCGTTCAGTGTGTGTATATGAGTCTGTTTGCAGGTACATACCCGAGGCAGACTAGCTCCTCTCTGGAGAGGTGTTTTCTGGTGGCTGGTGTACGCGACTCTGAGACGTGGGCATATATATTCGCCCGCAGATCGATGTCGATGGATTCGACCTGACTCCCACCATGACCGATTGGGGTCGGCTGCCTTGGCCTTGGTTCATCAGTGGGGATCACACTTGAGCTGCCATCTGATTCGTCTTTGGACGGCTCGACCTCTACTGTCTCAAGTGGATGGCTTCTCTCGGCTCCTTGGTCGGTCACAACTGGAGACGCGACCTTGTGTTTCTGTTGAGTGTCAGTACAAAAAAAACACTTACAGCAAAATCATATTCACATAATATGCAGAATCCGCATGTTAACATTTTAGCAGTTTAGTCAGCTGGTAACACTAGCAACATTCAGCTCTGTAGAACATACTTTGCGGCGAGAGAGAAGCCACCGACGCCACCACGGTTTCTTTTTCTTTTTAGTCTCAGTTGCAGCAGAGACAGGAGTAGAGACTGGGGTGGAGACTGTGGTGGAAACTGGGGTAGAGACTGGAGTGGAGACTGGGGTAGAGACTGGAGTGGAGACTGGAGTGGAGACTGGGGTGGGTGAAGCCTCCTGGACACCGGCGTCTTTGTCAGATTCTTTGATGACGTTGACGCTGGAGATAAAGGGAAACACAGATGGTTATTCTACTGTACGGTCCCGAGGGGCAAACAATATAAAAGGAACACCAATATAATGTGTTCAGTCAGCCAAAATAGAAACAGACAGTAAAGAGATGTCATACCTCTTTTCTGTGGCAGAAGGTGGCAGGGTTGTGACTTCTGCCACATCTTCTTTCACTGGCGTCTTTTTGGTTTTCTGTTGGGTATAAAATCATAAACCCAGAAAATACAGCTGAGACAGGCACGAATTATTGCACCATTTTGGTCAGTGGTTATTATATGTTATTGTAATTGTAATATTCAGCTCTGATAAACATACATTCTTACGGAGCCACCTACGCCACCAGGAAGCCTTCTTAGCTTTATTCCCTGGAGCCTCAGTTGGAGCTGTGAGGACTGTGATGGCTGAGGTAGACGTAGAGTCAGGGACCACAGTTTTTTCTTTTGGGTCTTCCTCTACATTGACACTGGAAATAAAGAGAAAATACAGATGATAATTCAACTGTGTACTCGAGTCAAAATGATTGCTAAAAGTCAATCAGAATTGGATTGACTCTCCTGGTGGTTTCAGGAAAGACATAATCACTGTCCTTTTACAAGTGACATATTTAGAAAAACATTAAGACAATTATGACAAAGTGTGAGTGTGTATCTATGTTACCAAACAAATTGAATAAAACACCACACAAGATACCATAAAGAGCAGATTATATAATTATGAGACATCTTACTTCTTCTGTGGGCTGGAGCTTTTCGTGTCTCCAACTTCCACATCAGTTTGACTTTTATTCTGTTTAAAACATATAAAAGCATACGTGATTAAATACGACAGATTCATAATCGGCTGCTTCACACAGAAATATCAACAACAAAAAACATTGAGAAATTCAGAATTCACAATCCCAATTGTAGTTTTAGTTTAGTTTACACGACAGAAAATCAAGTGTATACCTTAAGTCGTCTGCGAAGGTAGCGAAACATCTTTGTAGTGACTGTAATTTGCTCAGTAAGACGGAAACTTTGCAAAATTTTCAGTATCTGGCTGTGATATCGAAGGTCGGTTTGCAAATCTCAGTGCAAATTATGTTATGACCCTACAGACTTTAGAATGATATTACATTGACATCATAGTCTTTGGAATTCTTTGGGAACACCGGAATTTGAATAAATTAGAATTGTAATAAATTAGAATCAGAGCAGTTTGAATGGTTAATAACAATTAACCATTCAAACTTTGTACACAGACAGATATAGATATGATATTTAGGGCAATCAATGTGAATCAAGTTCATGAATTTGCTACCAACAGCAGATTTTGGTTGTTTTTGATGTTCCAAAAGCAGTTCTTAGATAATATCCAGACAATACAAAAAAAATAAATAATGTGATGACTTGGCTACTAGATCAGTTAAATATGTTAGATCCACTCTGAACTTGAGAGCAGATTTCAAGGTTAATGTAAGCAGTGTAATACTACATGAACATGTGTGTGTGTGTGTGTGTGTGTGTGTGTGTGTGTGTGCGCGTACGTGTGATAGTTTTAAATGTAGTGCAGACCAAGAAAAATAAATATGGGTAAAGTTAATTGGTGGTTGGCACATGAGCTTGTTTAATCTTTTTAAGTGAAAATATGAGGTTACTCATGGAGAGACCAGAAGAGCCACTGATTTCTGCTGATGTACTTTCAGTTCACAAGCCCCAAACCTACTGTAAAAGTAGTGTAGTTGTGTACTTCTACCTTCTGAGGGTTAAAATAGTACAAAACAGTAGGACTACTGCCCCATGTAAAAACAAGGGAAAGGTAATTGTCCAAGTTGTATAAAAGGTAAGTATGAACAGCTCAGAGGCCCTGTTTTGCGTGATAATGTGAATGTTCAATTAAAAGATATTTCCATTAACATAAAAATCAACCTGTTTTTAAAGCTTGTGCTCATGACGCAACAGTCCTTGAACAGGGTAAATGATAAAATCATGACTTGCACTTAATGGAACGACTGAGTGCAAAAATCAATCTCTTCCACTTGAACGTTCAACGATCTGATTGTACCTCTTAGTATTTGTGTACTACGGCAAGCAGCAAGGCAGACAGAGAGTACCACAATCTTCAATCCACATCCAGCCAGATCCAGTCCGGAGGTTTGGTTCATGGCTGTTAGCGTGTGGTTTTAGTCGGCTCCGGGTTCCCTCCAGCCTCCAAACGTCTTTTCCAAGTAGAGAGCCACCTCGAGGGTCAGGCGGTCCTGCAGCTTCCCAGCAACGACCTGCAGACCCAGGGGCAGACCTTCCTCACCCAGACCCAGAGGGCACTGGGTGACCGGCAGCCCGAGGATGTTGATTATACCTGGAGGCAGAGAAGAATGGACGTCACGGTTTCATATGTGGAAATAAAAATAAGACTGGAGCACCTTCTGACAACTTTACTGGAGGTTGGGAGATGTCCTGTAACTGGAAATATTACGTATAAAGTTTGATCATTTTAGTGGCGCATTCTCACAGAAGAAGAAAGAGACAGAACTGTGGACAGTTGAGGAGGACTGACCTGTGTAGGCAAAGTCAAGGGGTCTGAAGAGCGGGTGGTGGTGTTTAGGAGCCACTCTGGTGTGCGAGGGGTAAAGAAAGACACCGTCAGTCCCCAGCAGCTCGTCCACTCCCTTCTGCAGCTTCTCCTTCTGATGGATGATGAAGGGTGAGGGTTTGGACACCTGGGTCATCTCCACCAGGGCCAGACCTGAACACGTCACGCACACTCATACTGTTCACAGCTGCAGCTTTAAGACGCCGTCGACCAGAATAACACAGGAAGACTTTAAGCAGCCACAATTACACAAAATGTATTTAATAACCAAAGTTTATTTTGTGTAACTGTGCATATGTTGTTTGATTTCATGCTGGAGACGTCATAACTGCCAATATGAGTATGTACTCATTTTCTTTTATTTTCATTTTACATATCATAGATGATACCTATTTTACAACAAACAACAAATTGTTTTTCATGTTGTTTTTATGTAGTTTGTGATACTGTGCAGTATTGTATGGAGCCCCCAAAGTGAACAATATTGTTATGAAATAGATATTTATATGAATAAATTATGTCAAGTATTTTAAAGAAACAGTTAGTTGGCTGATTCAGAACTGCTTAGCGTTGTTGTTGCTCTAGCTAACAGGAGCTAACTGGCTACATTTGGTAGCAGTTGTTGGGCTTGTTAGAGGCAGGAGGCGTGTGATATTACAAATGAAATGAAAAAGGCAATTAGGAAATAAAATGCAATGAAGACAGTCTTGAAATAATGATGAGAGAGTAAACCTTAATAGCTTCATACAAATGAAAATAAATTATAATCAATATTTTTCCCTCTTACCAATAGCAGCCATGGTATGCTCGGATTTTCCCACCATCCATTTCAGCAGCTCCCACAGAGGCCACACGGGTCGTCCTGGTTCCCCAATCAGCTCAGCAAATGCCTGAGGAGGCTAAGGCAAGAAAACAATTATATTTATTATTTATTTCTAAACAATCACAAATTACACAAGAGTGTGTATATTATATTTGTGGTGACACTAACCTGTGTTAGTGCCTTTACTGTGAGTGTGTTACCTCAACACCAGATTTTCATTTAAAACAAGTCACTAAGTGATTTATTTATGTCATAAAGTACCTCAAAATAGTAGCGCTCAGATAATACACACTGTACACAGCACACAAAATATTAGAGAAGCTTTTCGTGATTTGTTTTTGCAACATTTGATGCCTGAAATATTGTTTTTAAAATCCACTTCAGTCAAAAGATTTGCTCCCGCTGAAGGACCTTTGCGTATTTTTGAAGCGAGATGAGACATGACTTCCAACATCAGAGAGGCCTGATGAAAACATGATGAATTATGATCAATTTAAACCTGCTGCTTTATCAGTCTGAAGGTTTTTTCATCAACATGTTAACAAACATCACCACTGGGTGGCGCCATAGTTGAAACTTTAGAAACTGTTATATAGCTTTTTATCCAGGCAAT
Organism: Enoplosus armatus; assembly: GCF_043641665.1. Classification (NCBI taxonomy): domain Eukaryota; kingdom Metazoa; phylum Chordata; class Actinopteri; order Centrarchiformes; family Enoplosidae; genus Enoplosus; species Enoplosus armatus. The sequence continues at coordinate 5,247,586 of NC_092202.1, read as the reverse complement.
AGATTTGTTTTTATAATTTTCAGAACCTTTGAAAGCGGTTCGCTACTGAACACAGTGTCTGGGTGCTTTACAGTCTAGTTTAAATCCGCGGTGGAAGAAGTACTCACATTGTTTACTGAAGTAAAAGTACCAACACAACAATGTAAAAATACTCTATGACAAGCAAAAGTCTTCATTCAAAATCCTACTTAATCCTTTCCTTATCCTAGTAAAAGTATTATAACAAAATGTACTTAGAAGAATCAAAAGTACAAGTTCTGCAGAGCGACACATTATTTACATTACATTATCATTGCAGTAACATTTTATACCAGGAAACCATGAATGGCATGACAGTAATAATAACTTATTCAACTAACCAAAGGACCCTGCAAACCCCATAGCACTGTGTGTGTGTGTGTGTGTGTGTGTGGTATGCTAAAGCTAAACAGATTAGTGAACCGTTTCTGGGCAGCAGACTACAATAGGCGCTGTGACTAAGACTCAACCTGCTTTCTTTCACATTCACGTCTTATTAGACAGATTCACGACTGTTTCCTGTTTCATGTCCAATAACTGTCCTGCACAGACAGGCAGGGACACGCTGCTCTGGATCAAGGTTGTCAGCTACCTTGCCCTTCTCGTCAGGAAGGCCCATGTAGGTGTCCCAGATCTGGAAGCCATAGCGGAGCTCTGGGAAACGAGCTTCTTGGACTTTCACCCCGAGGTCGGCCTCCAGACGCTCCACCACCTGAAGAACATCGCGTGAGGATTTTAATTAACCTTCCTGATACGCCCGGTTCTGCAGAAGTGATTTGACCAATGGATTCAACGCACCTTCCTCTGAATCTCCATGAGCTCTTTGCTGACGGGGTACGTCACAGTAGAGCCGCCATCGTGAGGGATGGTGAAGAACCGCAGCTTCTTTAAGTCAACCTTCGTGTTTAAAGACAACCTGTGTAAACATGTGGAAGCAAATACTGCAAATTAGACAAACATTAGCGGACAAAGGCCATTGTTTGGTTTTGATTTTTACCAAGCGCTGCAAGAAAACCTCCAAGAAAAAAGAACGCTTAGAAAGTATCTGAATGTTTATAAAGTAAGCTGGTTTTGGAAAAAACACACTCATTCAGCTCTTACATGTGAGCTTTGGGTCCTGCCATGATACTGAGCATGGGCAGCAGGTCCTCAGCGTAGCGGCACATGGGACCATTGCTGATGTACTCCTCGTGTCTGCCGGAGCAAGGAGGGTACTGGTTCTCAAAGGACACAACACCTGCAGACACACATCACAGTAACTCATTTTTGTGGGCCCTTGCCGGCAGCAGAAACAATAAGAACACTGACATATTATCACCTTTTAAGTTGATGTGGTAAACTTGTTAGCAAACAGTGGCTTGTTTACACATCCAGCACTTAAGGAGAAACATTAGCATTCATCTGTAGTGATTTCCACCTGATATATTTAATCTCTTTTAGCTCTGTTTCTGGTCTCAGCTAGTCGCTAACTGTGTCTGTCTGCTGTTTGGTGCTGAACATATTGTGAACAGTGTGTTTTTAGAGCTTTCTCACTAAAAACAGCTGAAAAAGATGCCATGAGAGTGAACCAAGCTAAACAATGACTTGAAACTCACTAAAAAAAGCTCTGTGAATGAGGGCTGCAGATTCAAGTGATAATTTGGGTTCATCACTACGAGCGACCCCTTTTACATTGTCATTTAATATAACGGATACTGCAGCAGCACACTGAATAAGGACGGGCTGCATTAATACATATTTAACATGTAGTTTCTCTTACCGGGGGTGGTTTTATGGCCGAATATACCGTTGAAGAAACAGGGCATACGGATGCTGCCGCCGATGTCTGAGCCCACGCCGATGACTGCGCCTGCTCCTCCCAGTATACTGCCCTCCCCACCTGAGGCCGGCAGGTAAGCAGAGAGAGAGAGGAGAGATAAGCTGGCAGTCCTGCTTTATCCACAGTCTTGTTTAATAATACTACACTACTACTACAACATTAACATTAACTGCAACAATTATTCAATATTCAATTTTCCAGAACACCTAATAAATTAAGTTATATACTATAAAATAGCTTTTCTTATCATGGCTCTTAGTAGTGGAGTCCTCGACAACAACAAGTCTTTATATTATGTCTTAGTTAATGTTTTGTTTATCACCTCAGAGAACTTATACTTCCAAAATACACCGAGCTCTTGTTTCTTTAGGGTCTGAATGCACTTACAGTAAATCCCTATGGACAATAGCATTTGCCAAATAAAAGTACTGTAAGGTAATGAGAAAGCGAGGCCTATATTTTGAGGTATGATCAGTTGAGAAACACAAAGTTCCATCTATAACTCAAGAGTCTTCAACCATGTTTGCACATAATGAATTAAAAACAAATAACAGCTTTAAAAGAGTACTTCAGCATAGCACCCCTATAACGTTGTCAGACTCATAATGGACAGGATCATTGGTGCACTCATTCTTCCTCCTTCAGTTGGAGATTTGGGTGTGTCATGCTAGTAGCTGCTAATGTAGCCTCGAGCTGCTAGCCTCAAACAGAGGTGAGGAGCGGGCTGCAGAGGTCTGGTGAGCTCACTTCTTTCTAACTCCACACAAACAGATTCTTTTTAATTTTCAAACTTGTAGTCTTCAAGTGACATCATTTGAGGCAGTTTAACAAACTTTGTGCAGCTCTCTCTGGAGCCACAAAAGACTTTATACAACTTGTTTCCACATATGTAGTAGTACTCCCCTTCCCCTTTAAGAGTTTCCCTTCCAGGGACCAGGGCCAGAGCCTCTGTGTTTGTGCGTCTGCAGTGTAATATGATTATCGGGGCTATTCCAGGAGACAAAGAGACTGACTCCAACAATAAGCTGGTCTCAATAAATGCTTCTTGGCTCTGAACCTCAAGTCAACAACAGCGTCTGACTCCCTGCCTGAAAGAGAGGTCGACTCGAGGTTAAACCGAGAGCTGCTGACCTGAACTTCCTCCTGGTATCCTCTCCAGGTCGTACGGGTTGTTGGTGATGCCGTGGAGGTGGTTGTGGGACTCGGACCACATACACATCTCACTGGTGTTGGTGACGCCCAGCGGGATGGCCCCCGCTCTCTTCAACAGGGCCACCGCTGGAGCGTCGACGGTGGCCGTGACTCCTCGCCTGGACATCAAACCTACAGTGTAGGGCATGCCTGCAAGACGCAAATGTGTCAGATGCTCAACTGCAGCGTGGAGTAAACCCAAAACAAAAACACTGACTAATTTCAAGAACATTATTTGCTGGAAATGCTTTTTTTGTGTGTGTTTTCATCACACAACATGATGTATTCAGAAAAAAGTTACACTAAACTGTGAATGGGTGAGTGGATATCTGTTACCAGTATCAAATGTTGACTCAAATTCTGGTTATTTGATGTATGTAGTCAAAGTAAAGTGCCTGGTTTCAAGTGACCGACAGGATATTCGATGTCTGGAATTTACCCTGGAGGGCATAGCACTCTTTGACAGAGAGCGGGACTCCCAGTAAAGGTAGTCGGTCCTCCAGCACCTCCTCTCCTCCCGTTTCCTCCTCAATCAGCTTGTCGACCTGGGCCGCCTCCTGGAGAGCAGCATCGAACCTGGACGGAGAGAGAGACAAATTGTTTAAATGTAAATATGGCAGAATTCAAGTGTTGCCATGACAGTTATAACTCTTCACATAATTAAATTCATATTTTCTGTTTCATTTTTCTGTCATCTTTGATACGAGTACATTTTGTACAAGTTAAAAAGGAAAATGACAGCATTAAAAGAAACAATAACTTTGCTCCAAACACCCACAAGGAGGAATAATTATTAATAAAAAGACATGGGAGCACAATAGGGCTGCAATTAACGATTATTTTCTTTATAAATTAATCTGCCAATTATTTTCTTGTTAAAACGATTTTTTTGTCTATAAAATGTCAGAAAATTGTGAAAAATGCGTATTATAATTTCCAACAGCCCAATGTAACATCTTTAAATGTCTTGTTTTGTTTGACCAACAGCCCGAAACCCAAAAACATTAGGTTTGCTATCATGTACAACAAAGAAATGCATCAAATCCTCACATTTGAGAAGCCGGAGCCAGAAAATATTTGCTTTAAAATATGAGTAAAACGATTAATTGATTCAACATGAACATAAAAAGACAAAAGTAAAAGTATCAGGTAAGGAGGAATGATTCTTTCTTGCCGGTCTTTTACAACAGCGTTCAGAAGAGGGTTGACTTCCTGGATCCTGTCAATGTAAGCCTGCACCACCTCCACACTTGACACCTGCAGAAACACAACATTTAGACTATAAATATGAGTGTTCGGACTAGTTACACACAACAGAAAAAGTAAAACCGCCAGAAGTGGGAAAAAAAGAAGTACACTTCATTTCTCCAGGTGACATATTAAACAGGTTTGTCCTAAAGATGGAGGGAGAGGAGAAAAAATGCATTCTTTCGTAAATGTATTGATATCCTTTAACTTTTTATGTTCCACTGCTAACATAACAGTGGGCGTGGACATAAAGTAGAGCAGCAACTATTTAGAGCAGCAGTTATTTTCATGATAGATGAATGTGCTGTTTTCTCAGTTATCCTGTTAACCAATCTGTTTATAGTAACATGTAAGAAATAGTAAAAGAAAACCTGAAGATATCCACATTTCGCAAGCTGAAACTTGACTAATAATCTCTTTTCAAAATTGTTCACTAATTGATTAATCGACCAGTTGTTTCAGCTCTACATAAAAGCAACACTTGCACAATATGCTGCAATCCAATAGCCCCACAATGAATACACGACTTGTGAAGCTTATGGTTATGAACTTGCAGTGTTTAATGGTGTTTCTCCCCCTCTCCAATATACTGTGGATTCTTTACAACATAATGCAGTCAAAACCGCACAAAGTCCAACCTGTCTCAATAAGATGAAGATCGCATGCCTCACAAAAAGGCTGCAGGGCTATAGCAGAGCAGCTGCTTCTCTACTGTCCACTTTATGTTGTGTATACTGATAAGAAGCCCGGGTGTGTGCTGTGTTGTTATTCCACAGGTGTTACTGTCTTATTTCTAAAGGTTTATAGACTTAATAAATAAAATAAAACTGCAGGGAAAAGTTCATTAGAGAGTGGACCAGATATTGAGATGATATTGAGAAACATGCTACGTGGATGTAAGACTTCACACTTCACTGAAAAGCCAGATTTAAAGCCAAACAGCTTATGTAACTTTTGTGAGTCTAAACAACCATTAACCAACATTAGTTAAGTAGAAGTGACTATTTGTTGGTCTGAAGCCACTAAAACACGCTTGTCTGTCCAGCCGCAGTCCTCACTCGGTTTCCCCGGGTACACACCTCTTTCCGTCGGATCTTCTTGGCGAGCTGCGTCGCTGACACGAGCAGCAGAGGGTTGCGGACGGGCGGGAGCTTCTTCCCGGACATAACGGATCTCCGGGGCGAGAACAGCCGAAACAGCACAAAGAGGACTCCCATGACCGCTTTGAAGAGCCATACCTGGGCCTTTTCCAGACGGCTCAGTGCCATGTTTCCACCGCGGAGGGAGGAAGGACGGTCAACGATTGTTCGGCTGCGGTCACACCGACGCTGTCGCCAACACTACCGGACACCTCCTAGCATGCAGCGGCTGGAGGATATATACATATACCAGCTAGTTAAGCTAGCACAGGTTAGTGAGCGTGAGGCTAGAACCGGAAATTTACCTTCAAAATAAAACCATTAAATGGGCTTCATATAGCAACATTGTAGATTAGTTTCAGCTTTATAGTTATTGCCTGTGGTGGAATATAACTGAGTACATTTACTCTTAGTACTGTACTTAAGTAGAAATTGGGGGTACTTGTACCTTACTTGACTTTTTAACCCTTTCCTAATTTCAGAGGTAAATATTGTACATTGTATTCCAATAACTAACATATATCTATCTATTTATGTATTTAGTTATTGGTCAAACTACTATTCCCAGGGTCAAGAATGAACTTTCAAGGTGAATCTAAAATTGCAAACAATAGCAAGACAATGTATGCAATACGAGTCTTATTTCGAAATGATGACCGGAATACATATGATTTATTCTGGATAACTTGACAGTGACCTATATCGGCCCCAGGGATGAAAGGTAAAGTTTAACCTGGGAATTTAACATAAATGTGGTTGCGTAAATAGCTCTATTGTGCGTGTTAAACTGGTATTTGAATTGTATATTTAGAGATAGCATTAAAACCTTTTATTATCAAACGATGAAACGGCAAATTCAACGTGACTAACTTTTGCCTTCACACAGGCCAGAAATGAGACATTATATTAGAGTTAAATACTTTAATCCATTTATACTTCCTATTTTTAGTTTATTCAGATGAATAGTATTAAGATATAATCAGCAAACAAATTATGATGTATTTTTATAGGTTAAGATCAGATCAGGTGATCAGACTGATCACTGCAGGATAATTAACATTAGCTCTACCTTTACATGCTGCAACATTGAAATTTAACATTAATGCTTCAATAATTATAATCCAATAACATAATATACATTATTCTGAAATGGGCCATTTTGTATTTGACTCTAAAATAATATCCGGATGAAGTAACTGTCTGTCAACGCTAGAGGGCAGCATTGCTAAAGACTTTAATTCCTCATTGAACATACAGAACACGTAAACCGCCTCTGCAATGCAGGTCAGTGGGTTAAAGGAGAATCCATACTGTCTGTTACAGTCAGCTCATACTGCACCACCAACACAACCATCACACTGAGAGGAACAGGTTTTACACCATGCATTCAGTGGCTCCACACAGACTTTATAAATTATGTTATTTAACCTTTTGAAAGATTGCTAGTGAAACGTTATTGAGGCCTTTGATAACATCTTATCTTACTGCATGTTCATGCCTTTCATCTCATTGGCATCTTCTGCTTCATTTCTCTTTTTTCCTGTGACAACAAAATAAATACAAATAAATAATTAAAGATTCAGCTTGGTTAATAATCAGTGGTGCCATGTAATTAAGTGCATTTACTAAAGTTCTGTACTTAACTACAAATCTGAGGTACTTGTACTTTACTTGAATATTAATAATATATAGAGCAATATATATAAAAAGGACTGTTTTTCTGCATAACAAATACTTTTACTTTTGATACTTGAAGTTCATTTTGCTGATAATACTTCTGCCCTGTTGTATTGATATTTTTACTTAAGTAAAATAATTGAAATTAACTCTTTAACCACGTATGATACTTGCATCAGCCTAACTTGCATATATTGGACTTTTTTCAGTGTATTTGTTGGCTGAAACTATATATTTTTAGGTTCAAACTAACATCTACAAGAGCATCATAATACTATATGTTGAGTCAAGTGATCAATATGTAATCTGATTTATTTTGATAAGAGCAGCTTGATGGTGTATTTATGTTAAATAATAGCTCCTGTAGCTCTGATAAATGTTTTCACTAATGAGAGGGGGTCTGTGCATCTGTCATCCTAGTTGAAAACGTCATATTAGAGCGTGACTGTGTGAATAAAAGAAATGGAAAATCAATAAGATCCACAGAATGGCAGCATACCTACTGCTGAGCTATTTATTGATCCTCTTATTTCAGGAGGGACCTCATTTCACAGCCAGTTTTGAGATTCAGAGCTGATGCTCGGAGGCAGGAAATTTTACTCCACTTAGATTCTGACAACGGAAGGACGTGGATGTTTTGCACTCTTAAGGGTTACACACTGAAATGCTGCAACCTTTTGCACACAGACGTTGACCTACAACCTGTTAACCCATTAACACACAGTTGAGAGGCAATACCTTATCTGTAGTCAATAAACCACATTTTCTGTTGACAAAATGAAGTGACGGGCACAGAATTAAAAGGTAAATACTCCTCGGAGGGGTACGCCCAGTCCAAAAAACATAACACAAACATGTCACGATCCCAACCGAGTGGAGAAAAACAGATCATTCCTTACCTGTAAGATGAATCCCGAGGCTCAGAAAACTACCAGGCATGTAGAAACAAGAGGGGAAACCAGGGAAAACACATATTTGACATTGTTTGTATCCCTTTTTGAAGCTGCAGGAGAAATGCTGCTGTCTGGGAAAGTGCATAAAGCAAATGTAACTGCAGTTAACGGCCCATTATTTTGAGATCATGAAGTGTCCATTGTGTTTTATGGGAACCTTAAAGCCTTTGTGAATGCAGGCCTTCGGGGTAAAATGATACAGGGTCAGTGAACAACAGAGGACGGCTTTGGGCACTTTTGTATTCATTTCCATCTTCTTTCCTGTCTCTGTTGTCACAGGATACACGCCACATGCCATCCACCTATTGCTCATTATTTTGACTCTCACATTGTAGAAAAAAACTCTGGTTCTTTCATAAATTGTGACTGACAATCTAACACACTCCCTGGAAACACCCAAATGGATCACATACAGTATTATCCAGACATCTAATTTTCCTAATGAGATAACAGATGATGAAAATAACCGTCTGATCTCTGAGTAGACAGTAATTTACTTTACTGTTCCCACTTCACTCTGATCCACTTTCCTGCACCTCCAATCCGCCCTGGAGACCAATGTAGGCTGATATGTCGGCCCCTTGGGGTTAAAAAGCTGACTGTGTGTGTCTTTGTGTGCCTAAGTGACCATTTTCATTACTTAAAATATAGCATTCAATGTTTTACCCAGATTGTTCTTCACAGGGTGGAAAAGGTATTTAAAACATAAAGAGATTTTCCACTAAAATAACAATTCATTTGTTTTTTTAGGTTGTTTACCTGCTTAGTAATGCAAGCTGACTCACATCCACTGTTTGAGACTAGATTAAAACTGCCTTTAAATCATTATTAAATCTTAAAAGAATCACCACCAAATTACTGGAGAAAATGTGCAAAGAAAGTAACATATTATTTCTCTGTATTAAACAAGTAAAATCAAACTCGATCTGCCTGAAATCACAATCATCCTCAAAATGTTGCCAGGAAGTACATACATGACAGAAACCAGCTGTCTAGGTGTAATAATGTTGGAGAAGCACAAAAAATGTTTAGCAAACACGATTATCTTTGTGTATATTTCAATAGAGTATTTGCCGTGTTAGTAATCAGTCTTTTATTGACTTCAGGATGTGAGAGTTGAGGACCATTTATGTGTCAGAGCAGTAATTCAATTATTACTGTCTGCACACCTTATTATTGTGTAATTAAAGATATACATATTATTATATTATTATCTTACAGAGTAAGAACAAAAGAACAGTGTAACATTCATAATCCAGCCCGCCCCCTGTAAATGCAGAGTGAGTACATCTACAGTTATAGTACAGATATCACCACATGTCAATGAAATCAATAAATATATATATAAACAAAAACAGGCAGTGCAGTCTTCAATTAAATTAGTTTATTAAATTAATTTACTTTTCAATGTACAGATTGGATAACAAAATATAAATATCAAAATATATTCGCGCACCCTTTTGAGTTGAGATTATTTTGTTTCTGGTAATGGAATTCAGTTCAAATCAATTGTATTTATATAGGGCCGAATTGTAGCAGAAGTTATGTCAGGGCACGTTTCATAGAGAACCCAACAGTTCCCACCATGAGCCCGCTCTTGGTTGGGGCGGAAAAAACTGCCTTTTAACAGGCAGAAACCTTGAACAGAACTGGACTCCAGGTGGGCGGTCATCTGCCTTGACCAGTTGGGGTGGGGGGGGCTGGGGGGTGGGGGGGGGGGGGGGGGGGCGCTGTGAAGGGGGGGGGGGGGGTTAGGGGGGGGGTGTCTCTCTGCTCTCTTTTCCTGTTTGTGTACTCGCAGCCTTCTGGATCCCCTGGAGAGTTTTCATGGACTTGTTGGGGCGACCTGACGAGCCTGATTTCTTGTGTCGTAGATTTGTTGACGTTTGTTAAAGGACGTGTCCTGATCAAAGATGACTCCACACGGTGAAGTTTCCGTACGGTGGCAGTGGAGGACAGGGCAACTATATCTTAAGATCCCCCCCCCCCCACCACCACTTAATGTTTGTTTTTGTTTGTTTTTGTTTTCTGTGTTTTTTGTTTTTTTTTCTCCCCCCTCACTTAATGTTTTTTTATTTTCTTCTTTCCTCTTCTTTCCTCTTGGCACTATATGTTAAGACACCCCCCCCCCCCCCCCGCCACCACTTAATGTTTTTTGTTTGTTTGTTTGTTTTTGTTTTCTTTGGTTTTTGTTTTTTTTCTCCCCCCTCACTTAATGTTTTTTGTTTGTTTGTTTTTGTTTTCTTCTTTCTTCTTCTTTCCTCTTCTTTCCTCTTGAATGTTGGCCTGGCACGTTCTTCTCCATCTTCTTGAGACAGAATAGGTTTGTTGACGTTTGTTAAAGGACGTGTCCTGATCAAAGATGACTCCACACGGTGAAGTTTCCGTACGGTGGCAGTGGAGGACAGGGCAACTATATCTTAAGACCCCCCCCCCCCCACCACCACTTAATGTTTGTTTTTGTTTTCTGTGTTTTGTTTTGTTTTTTCTCCCCCCTCACTTAATGTTTTTTTATTTTCTTCTTTCCTCTTCTTTCCTCTTGGCACTATATGTTAAGACACCCCCCCCCCCCCCCCCCCCCCCGCCACCACTTAATGTTTTTTGTTTGTTTGTTTGTTTTTGTTTTCTTTGGTTTTGTTTTTTTTTCTCCCCCCTCACTTAATGTTTTTTGTTTGTTTGTTTTTGTTTTCTTCTTTCTTCTTCTCTCCTCTTCTCTTGACTTGTTGGGGTGACCTGGGACTATATCTTAAGAACCCCCCCCCCCCCCGGAGAGCAAACCAGATTGTTTTCTTTTGTTTTGGTGTTTGTTTGTTCTTTCGTCTTTCTTCTTGACTTGTTGGGGCGACCCGACGACTTCTTCTTGAGAGAGACAGGATAGGTTTCTTGAAGTCTGTCAAAGGACGTGTCCTGATCAAAAGATTTCTTACAGTGGCATCGGAGCCCCCACCCCACTTAATGTTTTTGTTGTTGTTGTTTTTTAAATTGTTTTTTTTTGTTGTTATTATTTTTTTCTTTGCTCTTGCCTCAGGACTCATCTACTGCTGAATGGCAAACAACACACACATGTATAAGTGTACATATATGTATGTATGCGTATAAACGATACGACATACTTACTTCCACAACCATCATCTTCTTCCCTCGTCTATGGGGAAGAAGATGTGTGGTGTGTCTACCTGCGTTTTTTTGGCCACAGATGGAGCTCCTTCCTGCCTCTCGTAGAACAGCAGGTATGCCGTTCGCTGCCGCAGGTGACAGACGGAAGAGCCGGTTGTCTCGCTCACTTTGTCGTCATTGTACGTGAGCCAGCGTTCTGTCACGTCCCCTGATGTCTGCTCTCTGTAAGCACCGTCACAGATGTAATGGCCTGAGAGGAGAGGACACATTTTTTTAAGGGTACACATCCAAAGGAAGCCGTCAATTCTTAAAACTTGAAAATCATTTTCAAACAGGTGAAGCTACCAAACGCCACCAAACACTTACCAGAGTGAGCTGTGGAGCCCAAATGGCTGACGATGCTAACTAACGAGTAGCGAGTTGATGCCTAGAAAAGAACAATTCAATTTGACAGCAGGTCCTGTATACATATTTGACAGATTTTCTGTAAATCGTTGTTCTAGGATCAGTTTCTATCCAGCAAATAAAGCTGTTAAGACAGGACAAGTCATCTTTACCTCGTCAGTGATGATGCCTTCAGGTTTCACCAGAAGCTCCCTTGTTAAAACGATGGGGATGGCAATTTTCTCCAGGTCGAAGGATGGAGTGAATCTGAATCTTTTGAGCTGGAGAATCAGTACACTGTGGACAGAAAAGAGGTACAGGAGTGAGAGATGGAGAGAAGAGGGCCAGATCACAAGTTGACAGAAAGAAGGAAAGTGTTCAGGCTGAACTGCGGATGATATTACATACTTTGGCAATGTCAAGAATGACCACTGCTGTGACGACTCCTTGGAATCACACTCGCATCTATACTCAAGCTGGCTCTCCTGCAAGCAGGGAACAGGAGTAAGAAGCAGGTTTTAGTTTTTCTTTTCATGGATGATGAATGACATTTTCAAACAAACACACAACATGTGGGTGGAGTGTTTGTGTGTGTAGTGTGTAATGAAATCACATTAAACTCAGAGTAAATGAGCAGATGTGCCACTTACTTTTATGTACTCCTGCAGACTCTGGCTCACAGAGCCCCCAGGCACCAGGTCCAGGGATAGGTTGAGGAAATCCTCCACCCTCGGGGAATGCATACCACATCTGCAGAATAAAGGGACAACTCGTGTTACAACACGGCTACAGATTTCACAGTAAGTGTAAAAAAGTAAGTGGCTGTGCATTCATACCCTCTGCAGGTCCTGGTGCTCAACATCTGGAAGGCAATGTGAGCATCGATAGGGCAAGTGTATCTGATGCCCATGTCCACTGCTGCCGTCTGCAGGCCGGCGGACGGAGACCTCAGCCTGTCCAGCACACAGCTGAGGAACTCATGGGCGTCCTGCACAGAAACATACAGAACAAAGATGTTCAGAAAAAGACGTTCGTAAAGATGTGTGTGGTGCTATGTTGTGTATTGTAAACATAAAGCATACTAACTTTCTGACTATTGTCCTTAAACTCTGAGTTATACTCAGCAACTGTGTTTTTAAAGGCAGCCAGGACACTTTTTTTCTCCTTCTTGTTGTCAGAGAAGTGACAGACGCCAACCTCCACAAACCCTCTGGGAAGAGCAAAGATGAAGAGGAAAGGACAGAAGACAGTTTTTTTGTTTTTGTTACTTCTTGTTAATCTGCAAATTTAGCGGAGAAAGAGTGATCTGTGTGTGTGTGTGTGAGTGTGTGTGTGTGTGTGTGTGTGCGTGTGTGTGGAGGTGCTGTACCTGATGAGTCGACATTCGGAGTGAGAACTCCACACCTCCTGCTGGTTGTGGACCTCCTGAACGAAATGAGTCAGTGTCAGGAGGCCTTGCAGAGTGGAGTTCATGTAGCAGGTCTGCGCCAGGTTGGGGAACCTTAAACACAACAAAGACAGGGGACCAAACTCAGACTGGAGCTCGTTTTCTTCACAGTGTGCGTGTTTCAGCTGTATTTCAGGGGTGAAGATTGATATATCTAAACCTGGAACAACGTTATATACAAGCAAGTATAAAAACAACACATGAGCGTTCAGTGTGTGTATATGAGTCTGTTTGCAGGTACATACCCGAGGCAGACTAGCTCCTCTCTGGAGAGGTGTTTTCTGGTGGCTGGTGTACGCGACTCTGAGACGTGGGCATATATATTCGCCCGCAGATCGATGTCGATGGATTCGACCTGACTCCCACCATGACCGATTGGGGTCGGCTGCCTTGGCCTTGGTTCATCAGTGGGGATCACACTTGAGCTGCCATCTGATTCGTCTTTGGACGGCTCGACCTCTACTGTCTCAAGTGGATGGCTTCTCTCGGCTCCTTGGTCGGTCACAACTGGAGACGCGACCTTGTGTTTCTGTTGAGTGTCAGTACAAAAAAAACACTTACAGCAAAATCATATTCACATAATATGCAGAATCCGCATGTTAGCATTTTAGCAGTTTAGTCAGCTGGTAACACTAGCAACATTCAGCTCTGTAGAACATACTTTGCGGCGAGAGAGAAGCCACCGACGCCACCACGGTTTCTTTTTCTTTTTAGTCTCAGTTGCAGCAGAGACAGGAGTAGAGACTGGGGTGGAGACTGTGGTGGAGACTGGGGTAGAGACTGGAGTGGAGACTGGGGTAGAGACTGGAGTGGAGACTGGGGTGGGTGAAGCCTCCTGGACACCGGCGTCTTTGTCAGATTCTTTGACGACGTTGACGCTGGAGATAAAGGGAAACACAGATGGTTATTCTACTGTACGGTCCCGAGGGGCAAACAATATAAAAGGAACACCAATATAATGTGTTCAGTCAGCCAAAATAGAAACAGACAGTAAAGAGATGTCATACCTCTTTTCTGTGGCAGAAGGTGGCAGGGTTGTGACTTCTGCCACATCTTCTTTCACTGGCGTCTTTTTGGTTTTCTGTTGGGTATAAAATCATAAACCCAGAAAATACAGCTGAGACAGGCACGAATTATTGCACCATTTTGGTCAGTGGTTATTATATGTTATTGTAATTGTAATATTCAGCTCTGATAAACATACATTCTTACGGAGCCACCTACGCCACCAGGAAGCCTTCTTAGCTTTATTCCCTGGAGCCTCAGTTGGAGCTGTGAGGACTGTGATGGCTGAGGTAGACGTAGAGTCAGGGACCACAGTTTTTTCTTTTGGGTCTTCCTCTACATTGACACTGGAAATAAAGAGAAAATACAGATGATAATTCAACTGTGTACTCGAGTCAAAATGATTGGTACAAGTCAATCAGAATTGGATTGACTCTCCTTGTGGTTTCAGGAAAGACATAATCACTGTCCTTTTACAAGTGAAATATTTAGAAAAATATTAATACAATTATGACAGAGTGTGAGTGTGTATCTATGTTACCAAACAAATTGAATAAAACACCACACAAGATACCATAAAGAGCAGATTATATAATTATGAGACATCTTACTTCTTCTGTGGGCTGGAGCTTTTCGTGTCTCCAACTTCCACATCAGTTTGACTTTTATTCTGTTTAAAACATATAAAAGCATACGTGATTAAATACGACAGATTCATAATCGGCTGCTTCACACAGAAATATCAACAACAAAAAACATTGAGAAATTCAGAATTCACAATCCCAATTGTAGTTTTAGTTTAGTTTAAACGACAGAAAATCAAGTGTATACCTTAAGTCGTCTGCGAAGGTAGCGAAACATCTTTGCAGTGATTGTAATTTGCTCAGTAAGACGGAAACTTTGCAAAATTTTCAGTATCTGGCTGTGATATCGAAGGTCGGTTTGCAAATCTCAGTGCAAATTATGTTATGACCCTACAGACTTTAGAATGATATTACATTGACATCATAGTCTTTGGAATTCTTTGGGAACACCGGAATTTGAATAAATTAGAATTGTAATAAATTAGAATCAGAGCAGTTTGAATGGTTAACAACAATTAACCATTCAAACTTTGTACACAGACAGATATAGATATGATATTTAGGGCAATCAATGTAAATCAAGTTCATGAATTTGCTACCAACAGCAGATTTTGGTTGTTTTTGATGTTCCAAAAGCAGTTCTTAGATAATATCCAGACAATACAAAAAAAATAAATAATGTGATGACTTGGCTACTAGATCAGTTAAATATGTTAGATCCACTCTGAACTTGAGAGCAGATTTCAAGGTTAATTTAAGCAGTGTAATACTACATGAACATGTGTGTGTGTGTGTGTGTGTGTGTGCGCGCGCATGTGTGATAGTTTTAAATGTAGTGCAGAACAAGAAAAATAAATATGGGTAAAGTTAATTGGTGGTTGGCACATGAGCTTGTTTAATCTTTTTAAGTGAAAATATGAGGTTACTCATGGAGAGACCAGAAGAGCCACTGATTTCTGCTGATGTACTTTCAGTTCACAAGCCCCAAACCTACTGTAAAAGTAGTGTAGTTGTGTACTTCTACCTTCTGAGGGTTAAAATAGTACAAAACAGTAGGACTACTGCCCCATGTAAAAACAAGGGAAAAGTAATTGTCCAAGTTGTATAAAAGGTAAGTATGAACAGCTCAGAGGCCCTGTTTTGCGTGATAATGTGAATGTTCAATTAAAAGACATTTCCATTAACATAAAAATCAACCTTTTTTTAAAGCTTGTGCTCATGACGCAACAGTCCTTGAACAGGATAAATGATAAAATCATGACTTGCACTTAATGGAACGACTGAGTGCAAAAATCAATCTCTTCCACTTGAACGTTCAACGATCTGATTGTACCTCTTAGTATTTGTGTACTACGGCAAGCAGCAAGGCAGACAGAGAGTACCACAATCTTCAATCCACATCCAGCCAGATCCAGTCCGGAGGTTTGGTTCATGGCTGTTAGCGTGTGGTTTTAGTCGGCTCCGGGTTCCCTCCAGCCTCCAAACGTCTTTTCCAAGTAGAGAGCCACCTCGAGGGTCAGGTGGTCCTGCAGCTTCCCAGCAACGACCTGCAGACCCAGGGGCAGACCTTCCTCACCCAGACCCAGAGGGCACTGGGTGACCGGCAGCCCGAGGATGTTGATTATACCTGGAGGCAGAGAAGAATGGACGTCACCGTTTCATATGTGGAAATAAAAATAAGACTGGAGCACCTTCTGACAACTTTACTGGAGGTTGGGAGATGTCCTGTAACTGGAAACATTACGTATAAAGTTTGATCATTTTAGTGGCGCATTCTCACGGAAGAAGAAAGAGACAGAACTGTGGACAGTTGAGGAGGACTGACCTGTGTAGGCGAAGTCAAGGGGTCTGAAGAGCGGGTGGTGGTGTTTAGGAGCCACTCTGGTGTGCGAGGGGTAAAGAAAGACACCGTCAGTCCCCAGCAGCTCGTCCACTCCCTTCTGCAGCTTCTCCTTCTGATGGATGATGAAGGGTGAGGGTTTGGACACCTGGGTCATCTCCACCAGGGCCAGACCTGAACACGTCACGCACACTCATACTGTTCACAGCTGCAGCTTTAAGACGCCGTCGACCAGAATAACACAGGAAGACTTTAAGCAGCCACAATTACACAAAATGTATTTAATAACCAAAGTTTATTTTGTGTAACTGTGCATATGTTGTTGTTTGATTTCATGCTGGAGACGTCATAACTGCCAATATGAGTATGTACTCATTTTCTTTTATTTTCATTTTACATATCATAGATGATACCTATTTTACAACAAACAACAAATTGTTTTTCTCCAAATAATAAATGTATCTGTTTTTATGTAGTTTGTGATACTGTGCAGTATTGTATGGAGCCCCCAAAGTGTACAATATTGTTATGAAATAGATATTTATATGAATAAATTATGTCAAGTATTTAAAAGAAACAGTTAGTTGGTTGATTCAGAACTGCTTAGCGTTGTTGTTGCTCTAGCTAACAGGAGCTAACTGGCTAAATTTGGTAGCAGTTGTTGGGCTTGTTAGAGGCAGGAGGCGTGTGATATTACAAATGAAATGAAAAAGGCAATTAGGAAATAAAATGCAATGAAGACAGTCTTGAAATAATGACGAGAGAGTAAACCTTAATTGCTTAATACAAATGAAAATAAATTATAATCAATATTTTTCCCTCTTACCAATAGCAGCCATGGTATGCTCGGATTTTCCCACCATCCATTTCAGCAGCTCCCACAGAGGCCACACGGGTCGTCCTGGTTCCCCAATCAGCTCAGCAAATGTCTGAGGAGGCTAAGGCAAGAAAACAATTATATTTATTATTTATTTCTAAACAATCACAAATTACACAAGAGTGTGTATATTATATTTGTGGTAACACTAACCTCTGTTAGTGCCTTTACTGTGAGTGTGTTACCTCAACACCAGGTTTTCATTTAAAACAAGTCACTAAGTGATTTATTTATGTCATAAAGTACCTCAAAATAGTAGCGCTCACATAATACACACTGTACACAGCACACAAAATATCAGAGAAGCTTTTCATGATTTGTTTGCAACATTTGATGCCTGAAATATTGTTTTTAAAATCCACTTGAGTCAAAAGATTTGCTCCCGCTGAAGGACCTTTGCGTATTTTTGAAGCGAGATGAGACATGACTTCCAACATCAGAGAGGCCTGATGAAAACATGATGAATTATGATCAATTTAAACCTGCTGCTTTATCAGTCTGAAGGTTTTTTCATCAACATGTTAACAAACATCACCACTGGGTGGCGCCATAGTTGAAACTTTAGAAACTGTTATATAGCTTTTTATCCAGGCAATAGATTTGTTTTTATAATTTTCAAAACCTTTGAAAGCGGTTCGCTACTGAACACAGTGTCTGGGTGCTTTACAGTCTAGTTTAAATCCGCGGTGGAAGAAGTACTCACATTGTTTACTGAAGTAAAAGTACCAACACAACAATGTAAAAATACTCTATGACAAGCAAAGGTCTTCATTCAAAATCCTACTTAATCCTTTCCTTATCCTAGTAAAAGTATTATAACAAAATGTACTTAGAAGAATCAAAAGTACAAGTTCTGCAGAGCGACACATTATTTACATTACATTATCATTGCAGTAACATTTTATACCAGGAAACCATGAATGGCATGACAGTAATAATAACTTATTCAACTAACCAAAGGACCCTGCAAACCCCACAGCACTGTGTGTGTTTGTGTGTGTGTGTTTGTGTGTGTGTGTGTGTGTGTGTGTTTGTGTGTGTGTGTGTGTGGTATGCTAAAGCTAAACAGATTAGTGAACCGTTTCTGGGCAGCAGACTACAATAGGCGCTGTGACTAAGACTCGACCTGCTTTCTTTCACATTCACATGTCTTATTAGACAGATTCACGACTGTTTCCTGTTTCATGTCCAATAACTGTCCTGCACAGACAGGCAGGGACACGCTGCTCTGGATCAAGGTTGTCAGCTACCTTGCCCTTCTCATCAGGAAGGCCCATGTAGGTGTCCCAGATCTGGAAGCCATAGCGGAGCTCTGGGAAACGCGCTTCTTGGACTTTCACACCGAGGTCGGCCTCCAGACGCTCCACCACCTGAAGAACATCGCGTGAGGATTTTAATTAACCTTCCTGATACGCCCGGTTCTGCAGAAGTGATTTGACCAATGGATTCAACGCACCTTCCTCTGAATCTCCATGAGCTCTTTGCTGACGGGGTACGTCACAGTAGAGCCGCCATCGTGAGGGATGGTGAAGAACCGCAGCTTCTTTAAGTCAACCTTCGTGTTTAAAGACAACCTGTGTAAACATGTGGAAGCAAATACTGCAAATTAGACAAACATTAGTGGACAAAGGCCATTGTTTGGTTTTGATTTTTACACCAAGCATTGCAAGAAAACCTCCCAGAAAAAAGAACGCTTAGAAAGTATCTGAATGTTTATAAAGTAAGCTGGTTTTGGAAAAAACACACTCATTCAGCTCTTACATGTGAGCTTTGGGTCCTGCCATGATACTGAGCATGGGCAGCAGGTCCTCAGCGTAGCGGCACATGGGACCATTGCTGATGTACTCCTTGTGTCTGCCGGAGCAAGGAGGGTACTGGTTCTCAAAGGACACGACACCTGCAGACACACATCACAGTAACTCATTTTTGTGGGCCCTTGCCGGCAGCAGAAACAATAAGAACACTGACATATTATCACCTTTTAAGTTGATGTGGCAAACTTGTTAGCAAACAGTGGCTTGTTTACACATCCAGCACTTAAGGAGAAACATTAGCATTCATTTGTAGTGATTTCCACCTGATATATTTAATCTCTTTTAGCTCTGTTTCTGGTCTCAGCTAGTCGCTAACTGTGTCTGTCTGCTGTTTGGTGCTGAACATATTGTGAACAGTGTGTTTTTAGAGCTTTCTCACTAAAAACAGCTGAAAAAGATGCCATGAGAGTGAACCACGCTAAACAATGACTTGAAACTCACTAAAAAAAAAAAGCTCTGTGAATGAGGGCTGCAGATTCAAGTGATAATTCGGGTTCATCACTACCAGCGACCCCTTTTACATTGTCATTTAATATAACGGATACTGCAGCAGCACACTGAATAAGGACGGGCTGCATTAATACATATTTAACATGTAGTTTCTCTTACCGGGGGTGGTTTTATGGCCGAATATACCGTTGAAGAAACAGGGCATACGGATGCTGCCGCCGATGTCTGAGCCCACGCCGATGACTGCGCCTGCTCCTCCCAGTATACTGCCCTCCCCACCTGAGGCCGGCAGGTAAGCAGAGAGAGAGAGGAGAGATAAGCTGGCAGTCCTGCTTTATCCACAGTCTTGTTTAATAATACTACACTACTACTACAACATTAACATTAACTGCAACAATTATTCAATATTCAATTTTCCAGAACACCTAATAAATAATGTTATATACTATAATATAGCTTTTCTTATCATGGCTCTTAGTAGTGGAGTCCTCGACAGCAACAAGTCTTTATATTATGTCTTAGTTAATGTTTTGTTTATCACCTCAGAGAACTTATACTTCCAAAATACACCGAGCTCTTGTTTCTTTAGGGTCTGAATGCACTTACAGTAAATCCCTATGGACAATAGCATTTGCCAAATAAAAGTACTGTAAGGTAATGAGAAAGCGAGGCCTATATTTTGAGGTATGATCAGTTGAGAAACACAAAGTTCCATCTATAACTCAAGAGTCTTCAACCATGTTTGCACATAATGAATTAAAAACAGATAACAGCTTTAAAAGAGTACTTTAGCATAGCACCCCTATAACGTTGTCAGACTCATAATGGACAGGATCATTGGTGCACTCATTCTTCTTCCTTCAGTTGGAGATTTGGGTGTGTCATGCTAGTAGCTGCTAATGTAGCCTCGAGCTGCTAGCCTCAAACAGAGGTGAGGAGCGGGCTGCAGAGGTCTGGTAAGCTCACTTCTTTCTAACTCCACACAAACAGATTTTTTTTAATTTTCAAACTTGTAGTCTTCAAGTGACATCATTTGAGGCAGTTTAACAAACTTTGTGCAGCTCTCTCTGGAGCCACAAAAGACTTTATACAACTTGTTTCCACATATGTAGTAGTACTCCCCTTCCCCTTTAAGAGTTTCCCTTCCAGGGACCAGGGCCAGAGCCTCTGTGTTTGTGCGTCTGCAGTGTAATATGATTATCAGGGCTATTCCAGGAGACAAAGAGACTGACTCCAACAATAAGCTGGTCTCAATAAATGCTTCTTGGCTCTGAACCTCAAGTCAACAACAGCGTCTGACTCCCTGCCTGAAAGAGAGGTCGACTCGAGGTTAAACCGAGAGCTGCTGACCTGAACTTCCTCCTGGTATCCTCTCCAGGTCGTACGGGTTGTTGGTGATGCCGTGGAGGTGGTTGTGGGACTCGGACCACATACACATCTCACTGGTGTTGGTGACGCCCAGCGGGATGGCCCCCGCTCTCTTCAACAGGGCCACCGCTGGAGCGTCGACGGTGGCCGTGACTCCTCGCCTGGACATCAAACCTACAGTGTAGGGCATGCCTGCAAGACGCAAATGTGTCAGATGCTCAACTGCAGCGTGGAGTAAACCCCAAACAAAAACACTGACTAATTTCAAGACCATTATTTGCTGGAAATGCTTTTTTTTGAGTGTGTTTTCATCACACAACATGATGTATTCAGAAAAAAGTTCAACTTTCTTCACTAAACTGTGAATGGGAATGTTACCAGTATCAAATGTTGACTCAAATTCTGGTTATTTGATGTATGTAGTCAAAGTAAAGTGCCTGGTTTCAAGTGACTGACAGGATATTCGATGTCTGGAATTTACCCTGGAGGGCATAGCACTCTTTGACAGAGAGCGGGACTCCCAGTAAAGGTAGTCGGTCCTCCAGCACCTCCTCTCCTCCCGTTTCCTCCTCAATCAGCTTGTCGACCTGGGCCGCCTCCTGGAGGGCAGCATCGAACCTGGACGGAGAGAGAGACAAATTGTTTAAATGTAAATATGGCAGAATTCAAGTGTTGCCATGACAGTTATAACTCTTCATATAATCAAATTCATATTTTCTGTTTCATTTTTCTGTCATCTTTGATACAAGTACATTTTGTAAAAGTTAAAAAGGAAAATGACAGCATTAAAAGAAACAATAACTTTGTTATCGTTAAAACGATTTTTTTGTCTATAAAATGTCAGAAAATTGTGAAAAATGCGTATTATAATTTCCAACAGCCCAATGTAACATCTTTAAATGTCTTGTTTTGTTTGACCAACAGCCCGAAACCCAAAAATATTAGGTTTGCTATCATGTACAACAAAGAAATGCATCAAATCCTCACATTTGAGAAGCCGGAGCCAGAAAATATTTGCTTTAAAATATGAGTAAAATGATTAATTGATTCAACATAAATATAAAATGACAAAAGTAAAAGTATCAGGAAAGGAGGAATGATTCTTTCTTGCCGGTCTTTTACAACAGCGTTCAGAAGAGGGTTGACTTCCTGGATCCTGTCAATGTAAGCCTGCAACACCTCCACACTTGACACCTGCAGAAACACAACATTTAGACTATAAATATGAGTGTTAGGACTAGTTACACACAACAGAAAAAGTAAAAGCGCCAGAAGTGGAAAAAAAAAGTACACTTCATTCCTCCAGGTGACATATTAAACAGGTTTGTCCTAAAGATGGAGGGAGAGGAGAAAAAATGCATTCTTTCGTAAATGTGTAAATGTATTGATATCCTTTAAGTTTTTATGTCCCACTGCTAACATAACAGTGGGCGTGGACATAAAGTAGAGCAGCAACTATTTAGAGCAGCAGTTATTTTCATGATAGATGAATGTGCTGTTTTCTCAGTTATCCTGTTAACCAATCTGTTTATAATAACATGTAAGAAATAGTAAAAGAAAACCTGAAGATATCCACATTTCGCAAGCTGAAACTTGACTAATAATCTCTTTTCAAAATTGTTCACTAATTGATTAATCGACCAGTTGTTTCAGCTCTACATAAAAGCAACACTTGCACAATATGCTGCAATCCAATAGCCCTACAATGAATACACGACTTGTGAAGCTTATGGTTATGAACTTGCAGTGTTTAATGGTGTTTCTCCCCCTCTCCAATATACTGTGGATTCTTCACAACATAATGCAGTCAAAACCGCACAAAGTCCAACCTGTCTCAATAAGATGAAGATCGCATGCCTCACAAAAAGGCTGCAGGGCTATAGCAGAGCAGCTGCTTCTCTACTGTCCACTTTATGTTGTGTATACTGATAAGAAGCCCGGGTGTGTGCTGTGTTGTTATTCCACAGGTGTTACTGTCTTATTTCTAAAGGTTTATAGACTTAATAAATAAAATAAAACTGCAGGGAAAAGTTCATTAGACAGTGGACCAGATATTGAGATGATATTGAGAAACATGCTACGTGGATGTAAGACTTCACACTTCACTGAAAAGCCAGATTTAAAGCCAAACAGCTTATGTAACTTTTGTGAGTCTAAACAACCATTAACCAACATTAGTTAAGTAGAAGTGACTATTTGTTGGTCTGAAGCCACTAAAACACGCTTGTCTGTCCAGCCGCAGTCCTCACTCGGTTTCCCCGGGTACACACCTCTTTCCGTCGGATCTTCTTGGCGAGCTGCGTCGCTGACACGAGCAGCAGAGGGTTGCGGACGGGCGGGAGCTTCTTCCCGGACATAACGGATCTCCGGGGCGAGAACAGCCGAAACAGCACAAAGAGGACTCCCATGACCGCTTTGAAGAGCCATACCTGGGCCTTTTCCAGACGGCTCAGTGCCATGTTTCCACCGCGGAGGGAGGAAGGACGGTCAACGATTGTTCGGCTGCGGTCACGCCGACGATGTCGCCAACACTACCGGACACCTCCTAGCATGCAGCGGCTGGAGGATATATATATATACCAGCTAGTTAAGCTAGCACAGGTTAGTGAGCGTGAGGCTAGAACCGGAAATTTACCTTCAAAATAAAACCATTAAATGAGCTTCATATAGCAACATTGTAGATTAGTTTCAGCTTTATACTTATTGCCTGTGGTGGAATATAACTGAGTACATTTACTCTTAGTACTGTACTTAAGTAGAAATTGGGGGTACTTGTACCTTACTTGACTTTTTCCATTTTATTCCAATTTATAATTTTATTACTTTCCTAATTTTAGAGGTAAATATTGTATATTGTATTCCAATAACTAACATATATCTATCTATTTATGTATTTAGTTATTGGTCAAACTACTATTCCCAGGGTCAAGAATGAACTTTCAAGGTGAATCTAAAATTGCAAACAATAGCAAGACAATGTATGCAATGCGAGTCTTATTTCGAAATGATGACCGGAATACATATGATTTATTCTGGATAACTTGACAGTGACCTATATCGGCCCCAGGGATGAAAGGTAAAGTTTAACCTGGGAATTTAACATAAATGTGGTTAGGTAAATAGCTCTATTGTGCGTGTTAAACTGGTATTTGAATTGTAAATTTAGAGATAGCATTAAAACCTTTTATTATCAAACGATGAAACGGCATATTCAACGTGACTAACTTTTGCCTTCACACAGGCCAGAAATGAGACATTATATTAGAGTTAAATACTTTAATCCATTTATACTTCCTATTTTTAGTTTATTCAGATGAATAGTATTAAGATATAATCAGCAAACAAATTATGATGTATTTTTATAGGTTAAGATCAGATCAGGTGATCAGACTGATCACTGCAGGATAATTAACATTAGCTCTACCTTTACATGCTGCAACATTAAAATTTAACATTAATGCTTCAATAATTATAATCCAATAACATAATATACATTATTCTGAAATGGGCCATTTTGTATTTGACTCTAAAATAATATCCGGATGAAGTAACTGTCTGTCAACGCTAGAGGGCAGCATTGCTAAAGACTTTAATTCCTCATTGAACATACAGAACACGTAAACCGCCTCTGCAATGCAGGTCAGTGGGTTAAAGGAGAATCCATACTGTCTGTTACAGTCAGCTCATACTGCACCACCAACACAACCATCACACTGAGAGGAACAGGTTTTACACCATGCATTCAGTGGCTCCACACAGACTTTATACATTATGTTATTTAACCTTTTGAAAGATGGCTAGTGAAACGTTATTGAAGCCTTTGATAACATCTTATCTTACTGCATGTTCATGCCTTTCATCTCATTGGCATCCTCTGCTTCATTTCTCTTTTTTCCTGTGACAACAAAATAAATAAAAATAAATAATTAAAGATTCAGCTTGGTTAAAAATCAGTGGTGCCATGTAATTAAGTGCATTTACTAAAGTTCTGTACTTAACTACAAATCTGAGGTACTTGTACTTTACTTGAATATTAATAATATATAGAGCAATATATATAAAAAGGACTGTTTTTCTGCATAACAAATACTTTTACTTTTGATACTTGAAGTTCATTTTGCTGATAATACTTCTGCCTTGTTGTATTGATATTTTTACTTAAGTAAAATAATTGAAATTAACTCTTTAACCACGTATGATACTTGCATCAGCCTAACTTGCATATATTGGACTTTTTTCAGTGTATTTGTTGGCTGAAACTATATATTTTTAGGTTAAAACTAACATCTACAAGAGCATTATAACACTATATGTTGAGTTAAGTGATCAATATGTAATCTGATTTATTTTGATAAGAGCAGCTTGATGGTGTATATATGTTAAATAATAGCTCCTGTAGCTCTGATAAATGTTTTCACTAATGAGAGGGGGTCTGTGCATCTGTCATCCTATCCAATAAACCACATTTTCTGTTGACAAAATGAAGTGACGGGCACAGAATTGAAAGGTAAATACTCCTCGGAGGGGTACGCCCAGTCCAAAAAACATAACACAAACATGTCACGATCCCAACCGAGTGGAGAAAAACAGATCATTCCTTACCTGTAAGATGAATCCCGAGGCTCAGAAAACTACCAGGCATGTAGAAACAAGAGGGGAAACCAGGGAAAACACATATTTGACATTGTTTGTATCCCTTTTTGAAGCTGCAGGAGAAATGCTGCTGTCTGGGAAAGTGCATAAAGCAAATGTAACTGCAGTTAACGGCCCATTATTTTGAGATCATGAAGTGTCCATTGTGTTTTATGGGAACCTTAAAGCCTTTGTGAATGCAGGCCTTCGGGGTAAAATGATACAGGGTCAGTGAACAACAGAGGACGGCTTTGGGCACTTTTGTATTCATTTCCATCTTCTTTCCTGTCTCTGTTGTCACAGGATACACGCCACATGCCATCCACCTATTGCTCATTATTTTGACTCTCACATTGTAGAAAAAAACTCTGGTTCTTTCATAAATTGTGACTGACAATCTAACACACTCCCTGGAAACACCCAAATGGATCACATATAGTATTATCCAGACATCTAATTTTCCTAATGAGATAACAGAAAAAAAACCCGTCTGATCTCTGAGTAGACAGTAATTTACTTTACTGTTCCCACTTCACTCTGATCCACTTTCCTGCAACTCCAATCCGCCCTGGAGACCAATGTAGGCTGATATGTCGTCCCCTTGGGGTTAAAAAGCTGACTGTGTGTGTCTTTGTGTGCCTAAGTGACCATTTTCATTACTTAAAATATAGCATTCAATGTTTTACCCAGATTGTTCTTCACAGGGTGGAAAAAGTATTTAAAACATAAAGAGATTTTCCACTAAAATAACAATTGATTTGTTTTTTTAGGTTCCTTAGCTGCTTAGTAATGCAAGCTGACTCACATCCACTGTTTGAGACTAGATTAAAACTGCCTTTAAATCATTATTAAATCTAACAAGAATCACCACCAAATTACTGGAGAAAATGTGCAAAGAAAGTAAAATCAAACTCGATCTGCCTGAAATCACAATCATCCTCAAAATGTTGCCAGGAAGTACATACATGACAGAAACCAGCTGTCTAGGTGTAATAATGTTGGAGAAGCACAAAAAATGTTTAGCAAACACGATTATCTTTGTGTATATTTCAATAGAGTATTTGCCGTGTTAGTAATCAGTCTTTTATTGACTTCAGGATGTGAGAGTTGAGGACCATTTATGTGTCAGAGCAGTAATTAAATTATTACTGTCTGCACACCTTATTATTGTGTAATTAAAGATATACATATTATCATATTATTATCTTACAGAGTAAGAACAAAAGAACAGTGTAAAATTCATAATCCAGCCCGCCCCCTGTAAATGCAGAGTGAGTACATCTACAGTTATAGTACAGATATCACCACATGTCAATGAAATCAATAAATATATATATAAACAAAAACAGGCAGTGCAGTCTTCAATTAAATTAGTTTATTAAATTAATTTACTTTTCAATGTACAGATTGGATAACAAAATATAAATATCAAAATATATTCGCGCACCCTTTTGAGTTGAGATTATTTTGTTTCTGGTAATGGAATTCAGTTCAAATCAATTGTATTTATATAGGGCCGAATTGTAGCAGAAGTTATGTCAGGGCACGTTTCATAGAGAACCCAACAGTTCCCACCATGAGCCCGCTCTTGGTTGGGGCGGAAAAAACTGCCTTTTAACAGGCAGAAACCTTGAACAGAACTGGACTCCAGGTGGGCGGTCATCTGCCTTGACCAGTTGGGGTGAGATGGGGCTGTGAGGGGGGGTGGGGGGGGCTGGGGGGGTGGGGGCTGTGAAGGGGGGGGGGGGGGTTAGGGGGGGGGTGTGTCTCTCTGCTCTCTTTTCCTGTTTGTGTACTCGCAGCCTTCTGGATCCCCTGGAGAGTTTTCAGGGACTTGTTGGGGCGACCTGACGAGCCTGATTTCTTGTGTCGTAGATTTGTTGACGTTTGTTAAAGGACGTGTCCTGATCAAAGATGACTCCACACGGTGAAGTTTCCGTACGGTGGCAGTGGACGCCAGGGCAACTATGTCTTAAGCCCCCCCCACTTAATGTTTTTTTTTTGTATGTTTGTTTTTATTTTCTTCTTTCTTCTTCTTTCCTCTTGAATGTTGGCCTGGCACGTTCTTCTCCATCTTCTTGAGACAGAATAGGTTTGTTGACGTTTGTTAAAGGACGTGTCCTGATCAAAGATGACTCCACACGGTGAAGTTTCCGTACGGTGGCAGTGGAGGACAGGGCAACTATATCTTAAGACCCCCCCCCCCCCCCACCACCACTTAATGTTTGTTTTTGTTTGTTTTTGTTTTCTGTGTTTTGTTTTGTTTTTTCTCCCCCCTCACTTAATGTTTTTTTATTTTCTTCTTTCCTCTTCTTTCCTCTTCTTTCCTCTTGAATGTTGGCCTGGCACGTTCTTCTCCATCTTCTTGAGACAGAATAGGTTTGTTGACGTTTGTTCAAGGACGTGTCCTGATCAAAGATGACTCCACATGGTGAAGTTTCCGTACGGTGGCAGTGGAGGACAGGGGAACTATGTCTTAAGATCCCCCCCCCCCCCCCCCCACCACCACCACTTAATGTTTTTATTTGTTTGTTTTTGTTTTCTGTGTTTTGTTTTTTTTTTTCTCCCCCCTCACTTAATGTTTTTTTATTTTCTTCTTTCCTCTTCTTTCCTCTTGTCACTATATGTTAAGACACCCCCCCCCCCCCCCCCCCCCCGCCACCACTTAATGTTTTTTGTTTTTTTGTTTGTTTTTGTTTTCTTTGGTTTTGGTTTTTTTTCTCCCCCCTCACTTAATGTTTTTTGTTTGTTTGTTTTTGTTTTCTTCTTTCTTCTTCTCTCCTCTTCTCTTGACTTGTTGGGGTGACCTGGCACTATATCTTAAGAACCCCCCCCCCCGGAGAGCAAACCAGATTGTTTTCTTTTGTTTTGGTGTTTGTTTGTTCTTTCGTCTTTCTTCTTGACTTGTTGGGGCGACCCGACGACTTCTTCTTGAGAGAGACAGGATAGGTTTCTTGAAGTCTGTCAAAGGACGTGTCCTGATCAAAAGATTTCTTACAGTGGCATCGGAGCCCCCACCCCACTTAATGTTTTTGTTGTTGTTGTTTTTTAAATTGTTTTTTTTTGTTGTTATTATTTTTTTCTTTGCTCTTGCCTCAGGACTCATCTACTGCTGAATGGCAAACAACACACACATGTATAAGTGTACATATATGTATGTATGCGTATAAACGATACGACATACTTACTTCCACAACCATCATCTTCTTCCCTCGTCTATGGGGAAGAAGATGTGTGGTGTGTCTACCTGCGTTTTTCTGGCCACAGATGGAGCTCCTTCCTGCCTCTCATAGAACAGCAGGTATGCCGTTCGCTGCCGCAGGTGACAGACGGAAGAGCCGGTTGTCTCGCTCACTTTGTCGTCATTGTACGTGAGCCAGCGTTCTGTCACGTCCCCTGATGTCTGCTCTCTGTAAGCACCGTCACAGATGTAATGGCCTGAGAGGAGAGGACACATTTTTTTAAGGGTACACATCCAAAGGAAGCGGTCAATTCTTAA
Organism: Enoplosus armatus; assembly: GCF_043641665.1. Classification (NCBI taxonomy): domain Eukaryota; kingdom Metazoa; phylum Chordata; class Actinopteri; order Centrarchiformes; family Enoplosidae; genus Enoplosus; species Enoplosus armatus. The sequence continues at coordinate 5,218,524 of NC_092202.1, read as the reverse complement.
AACTTGAAAATCATTTTCAAACAGGTGAAGCTACCAAACGCCACCAAACACTTACCAGAGTGAGCTGTGGAGCCCAAATGGCTGACGATGCTAACTAACGAGTAGCGAGTTGATGCCTAGAAAAGAACAATTCAATTTGACAGCAGGTCCTGTATACATATTTGACAGATTTTCTGTAAATCGTTGTTCTAGGATCAGTTTCTATCCAGCAAATAAAGCTGTTAAGACAGGACAAGTCATCTTTACCTCATCAGTGATGATGCCTTCAGGTTTCACCAGAAGCTCCCTTGTTAAAACGATGGGGATGGCAATTTTCTCCAGGTCGAAGGATGGAGTGAATCTGAATCTTTTGAGCTGGAGAATCAGTACACTGTGGACAGAAAAGAGGTACAGGAGTGAGAGATGGAGAGAAGAGGGCCAGATCACAAGTTGACAGAAAGAAGGAAAGTGTTCAGGCTGAACTGCGGATGATATTACATACTTTGGCAACGTCAAGAATGACCACTGCTGTGACGACTCCTTGGCATCACACTCGCACCTATACTCAAGCTGGCTCTCCTGCAAGCAGGGAACAGGAGTAAGAAGCAGGTTTTAGTTTTTCTTTTCATGGATGATGAATGACATTTTCAAACAAACACACAACATGTGGGTGGAGTGTTTGTGTGTGTAGTGTGTAATGAAATCACATTAAACTCAGAGTAAATGAGCAGATGTGCCACTTACTTTTATGTACTCCTGCAGACTCTGGCTCACAGAGCCCCCAGGCACCAGGTCCAGGGATAGGTTGAGGAAATCCTCCACCCTCGGGGAATGCATACCACATCTGCAGAATAAAGGGACAACTCGTGTTACAACACGGCTACAGATTTCACAGTAAGTGTAAAAAAGTAAGTGGCTGTGCATTCATACCCTCTGCAGGTCCTGGTGCTCAACATCTGGAAGGCAATGTGAGCATCGATAGGGCAAGTGTATCTGATGCCCATGTCCACTGCTGCCGTCTGCAGGCCGGCGGACGGAGACCTCAGCATGTCCAGCACACAGCTGAGGAACTCATGGGCGTCCTGCACAGAAACATACAGAACAAAGATGTTCAGAAAAAGACGTTCGTAAAGATGTGTGTGGTGCTATGTTGTGTATTGTAAACATAAAGCACACTAACTTTCTGACTATTGTCCTTAAACTCTGAGTTATACTCAGCAACTGTGTTTTTAAAGGCAGACAGGACACTTTTTTTCTCCTTCTTGTTGTCAGAGAAGTGACAGACGCCAACCTCCACAAACCCTCTGGGAAGAGCAAAGATGAAGAGGAAAGGACAGAAGACAGTTTTTTTGTTTTTGTTACTTCTTGGTAATCTGCAAAGTTAGCAGAGAAAGAGCGATCTCTGTGTGTGTGTGTGTGTGTGTGTGTGTGTGTGTGTGTGCGCGTGTGTGTGGAGGTGCTGTACCTGATGAGTCGACATTCGGAGTGAGAACTCCACACCTCCTGCTGGTTGTGGACCTCCTGAATGAAATGAGTCAGTGTCAGGAGGCCTTGCAGAGTGGAGTTCATGTAGCAGGTCTGCGCCAGGTTGGGGAACCTTAAACACAACAAATACAGGGGACCAAACTCAGACTGGAGCTCGTTTTCTTCACAGTGTGCATGTTTCAGCTGTATTTCAGGGGTGAAGATTGATATATCTAAACCTGGAACAACGTTATATACAAGCAAGTATAAAAACAACACATGAGCGTTCAGTGTGTGTGTATATGAGTCTGTTTGCAGGTACATACCCGAGGCAGACTAGCTCCTCTCTGGAGAGGTGTTTTCTGGTGGCTGGTGTACGCGACTCTGAGACGTGGGCATATATATTCGCCCGCAGATCGATGTCGATGGATTCGACCTGACTCCCACCATGACCGATTGGGGTCGGCTGCCTTGGCCTTGGTTCATCAGTGGGGATCACACTTGAGCTGCCATCTGATTTGTCTTTGGACGGCTCGACCTCTACTGTCTCAAGTGGATGGCTTCTCTCGGCTCCTTGGTCTGTCACAACTGGAGACGCGACCTTGTGTTTCTGTTGAGTGTCAGTACAAAAAAACCACTTACAGCAAAATAATATTCACATAATATGCAGAATCCGCATGTTAGCATTTTAGCATTTTAGTCAGCTGGTAACACTAGCAACATTCAGCTCTGTAGAACATACTTTGCGGCGAGAGAGAAGCCACCGACGCCACCACGGTTTCTTTTTCTTTTTAGTCTCAGTTGCAGCAGAGACAGGAGTAGAGACTGGGGTGGAGACTGTGGTGGAGACTGGGGTAGAGACTGGAGTGGAGACTGGGGTAGAGACTGGAGTGGAGACTGGGGTGGGTGAAGCCTCCTGGACACCGGCGTCTTTGTCAGATTCTTTGATGACGTTGACGCTGGAGATAAAGGGAAACACAGATGGTTATTCTACTGTACGGTCCCGAGGGGCGAACAATATAAAAGGAACACCAATATAATGTGTTCAGTCAGCCAAAATAGAAACAGACAGTAAAGAGATGTCATACCTCTTTTCTGTGGCAGAAGGTGGCAGGGTTGTGACTTCTGCCACATCTTCTTTCACTGGCGTCTTTTTGGTTTTCTGTTGGGTATAAAATCATAAACCCAGAAAATACAGCTGAGACAGGCACGAATTATTGCACCATTTTGGTCAGTGGTTATTATATGTTATTGTAATTGTAATATTCAGCTCTGATAAACATACATTCTTACGGAGCCACCTACGCCACCAGGAAGCCTTCTTAGCTTTATTCCCTGGAGCCTCAGTTGGAGCTGTGAGGACTGTGATGGCTGAGGTAGACGCAGAGTCAGGGACCACAGTTTTTTCTTTTGGGTCTTCCTCTACATTGACACTGGAAATAAAGAGAAAATACAGATGATAATTCAACTGTGTACTCGAGTCAAAATGATTGCTAAAAGTCAATCAGAATTGGATTGACTCTCCTGGTGGTTTCAGGAAAGACATAATCACTGTCCTTTTACAAGTGACATATTCAGAAAAACATTAAGACAATTATGACAAAGTGTGAGTGTGTATCTATGTTACCAAACAAATTGAATAAAACACCACACAAGATACCATAAAGAGCAGATTATATAATTATGAGACATCTTACTTCTTCTGTGGGCTGGAGCTTTTCGTGTCTCCAACTTCCACATCAGTTTGACTTTTATTCTGTTTAAAACATATAAAAGCATACGTGATTAAATACGACAGATTCATAATCGGCTGCTTCACACAGAAATATCAACAACAAAAAACATTGAGAAATTCAGAATTCACAATCCCAATTGTAGTTTTAGTTTAGTTTAAACGACAGAAAATCAAGTGTATACCTTAAGTCGTCTGCGAAGGTAGCGAAACATCTTTGCAGTGATTGTAATTTGCTCAGTAAGACGGAAACTTTGCAAAATTTTCAGTATCTGGCTGTGATATCGAAGGTCGGTTTGCAAATCTCAGTGCAAATTATGTTATGACCCTACAGACTTTAGAATGATATTTCATTGACATCATAGTCTTTGGAATTCTTTGGGAACACCGGAATTTGAATAAATTAGAATTGTAATAAATTAGAATCAGAGCAGTTTGAATGGTTAATAACAATTAACCATTCAAACTTTGTACACAGACAGATATAGATATGATATTTAGGGCAATCAATGTGAATCAAGTTCATGAATTTGCTACCAACAGCAGATTTTGGTTGTTTTTGATGTTCCAAAAGCAGTTCTTAGATAATAAGCAGTGTAATACTACATGAACATGTGTGTGTGTGTGTGTGTGTGTGTGTGTGTGTGTGTGTGCGCGTGTACGTGTGATAGTTTTAAACGTAGTGCAGAACAAGAAAAATAAATATGGGTAAAGTTAATTGGTGGTTGGCACATGAGCTTGTTTAATCTTTTTAAGTGAAAATATGAGGTTACTCATGGAGAGACCAGAAGAGCCACTGATTTCTGCTGATGTACTTTCAGTTCACAAGCCCCAAACCTACTGTAAAAGTCACCATTCCCCTCCATCTTAAGTTAAGGTAACATATTTCTATGAACATACACCTGGTTGACTTACCTATTTGGATATTTCACATCCCATTCAAGCCCACTGAATCCTTGTGTCTCATGGGAAAAGCATACTGTAGGCATCATCTCACCGAGTGATACACAGCTCTGAAATTACAATTAAACACTCAACCATTAGCTAGAATGACACATACGAAGCATATTGTAGTTAATACCTTAATCTAGAAAATGATTCAAAACACCTTGCAATAAATACAAAATGACTACAATAAATCTCATATTCTTCTTCCAATCATATGGTCCAACCCCACACAAAATAGACGCACCTTGAAACTCCAATTATAGTGCCCCAATCTGTAACTGTGTGCAAGCAAGCACTTGCAAACACAAACACACACACGTACAGTCACCTACTACATGAACTAGTTATAAAACACAGGTGACAAATTGTCTATGCAGGTATCTAAAATATAGATACTTGAAATGTCATTTTAATGCTAAAATGGCCGAGACGCACGCACACTAGCTAGGCCATTCTTTCTAACAATAACAGAGATCTGGTAGCTAGCTAGTTTGAGCTAACTGTAGCGCCACATGAAGTAGCGCTACTATGACCATATACTGTATATAAAGATAAAGATCTTTATATCTTTATGTTGAGTCTATGACTGCAAAAAAAGAATTGCAAGCAAGGCCGGTCTCTGCTTCTGTATTTTTGTTACCAGGCTACCTCTGATCCTGCAGACATTTGCTGTTAGCGAGGTTACGATAAGCTAACTAACATTATTCAAAACACTTTCCTCAAAATAGCTCTACTTACACTTTTATTTTGTGTTTGAAATGATGACTCAACCTCTATATTTTTCTTATATTAACAATATTTTTTTATAGTAATGTAGTTATATCCCTGTTACCTTTTCTGCCCCAAAATGACTTGCAATTGTCTCCGAAGAAATTAGCCCCCATACGCCCCCACTCAGTCTTGGTTTTGCCTATCTAGGCATCAATGTCATTTCTGGTTGCCATCTTTGTTTGGTTTAAGAAAACAGGTCAAAAATCTACTTTGCGGTACACTTGATAGATTTTTCTTTTTTAATCCTGGCAACAGAGGAGTCTTCGAGCCTGGAAACACTAGCTTTATTGTTGTCAAACAACCTGTCAGGTTTATACGTTTACTTACATCTTGGAGGACATTTGTGACAGGATCAATGCAGAAGTCTCAAATGTAGAAACTGTGATTTCACAAAAGTCACAAACTGGGGCTTTTTTGTAAACCCAGTGGGGGAGGAAGTACTCAGATCTTTTACTGTAGTAAAATACAAAAGTATAAGCACGAACATATACTTATGCATAATGGTCAATTTCAGAATAATGTATATTGTATTGGCCTGTTGTATTATAATTTGATTTGAACACCTGAAGACACACAGATGTATCATGCTGTTGTTTGCTAACGAACGAATGAACGTTAGCTCTGTGCTGCTAAGAGTGATTGATGGGTGGTTGTCATGATATTACTGGTTGAAACTGGTTGGATCAAGCTTACCTAAACACACGTCATATTTTGTTTTACAGGAAGAAAACATGATCGGATTTATAAAACTACAAAGAAATAGTTTTTTGTTAAACAGGTGAACAATATGACCGGGGATGTAGTCCAAAATGGTTGATATTACAGGTGATAAAAGTGATAATTTTAATTACTTAATACACTGCTAGCTTGTGAATTTCCTTGCGGAGTTCAATAAAGTCTTATGTTACCTTATCTTAACCTATAATGATACATCATAATTTAGATGAGTATAAGTAACTGAAATGGAAATACTCAAGCTAAGTACAATAAATGTGCTTTTTTAATCGACAGCCGACGAAGACGGAAGTAGCACTAAGTAAATCATCTTGCTCCTCTTCCTGTGTACTGCTCTCTGTTGGAGGCAGTGCCACTTCAACATGTGCCTTATTTATGAAGACATTTTAAGTACAACCATTAATGATTATTGATTATTGGGGTCTATTTTATCCATCTTTTTAAAATAAAACATATACTGTATTGTGTCTTCTGGATATATTGTGTATTTATATGTGTGTTACATGTGGCTTCCCCCATCAACAGCAGCACCACTATTTGGCTACTTGTACAATCCCCCCCCCCCCCCCCCCCCCGGGATCAATAAAGTATTTCTTATTCTGATTTGCAGTAGCTTTTCATTCAGCATGGGAGGTGGGGGGGTTGAAGAGGGAGGTAGGGGTGGGGGGAGCACCCCTCTGCTCCTCCTTTGGGGACTGGCGTGTGGGCACATGAAACAGCTGGTGTTCTCCAAAAACCAATTATAGAGGCCCCTGCCCCCCCTACCCCCACCCCACCCCCACCCCTCGCCTGGCTGCCTGTAAGGCCGGGCAGGGGCGAGTGTGATCGTTAGCACCCACAGATGAGTCTTAACAAGGGGCCACCACCGGGACAGTCAGATGGGAGTCACAGCAGGCTCAGGATATAGATTTGGATGGTCCAGACCAGGATCTATAGGTGGAAAATTGGAATTTCAGATGCAGGAGAGGCTTGTATTTGATGTTTTATTCACATTGTACATTGAGAGCAGGGGTCCTGACCAGAGCACTGTACAGATTTTGGGGGGGTTTCAGGTGAGAGATGCAGTCATATGTTATTGAAAGTCATTTTAATGAGACAAAGCACAGTTTTCAACACAAATATAAAATAAAAACATGACGTAAGCAAGACAGGTTTCATCATTTAGTTGGTGAGCTTCCTTTCAATCACTGCAACTGAAAGCTTGAGGCTTGTTTGAGCCCTATGTTTACTATTGTGCTCTTCTGGGGGGGGGTCTGAACAGCTCAGGTGTTAGATGTAGCAGGAGTGTGCTATTGATTCCCTTCAAACTGGGCGTTGATAAAACTTTTCAGCAGGGGATCTGAACGAGATCCACATGAGCCAGACTCATTAAAATACATTTTTTTGTCCCTTGTGAGACCATAAGAAAGATGGACTCACATTGATTTGAAGCCTTGCATGTAGAAATGATAATTGATAGAGGATTTTATAGTTAAGATAAATAACTGCTGTTTTCCTCTCCGTTTTACTGGCTTAAATAAATACAGAGTTAGCCCTTCTGATAGTAGAAGACAAATACAGGCCTGTTGAACTCATGTATTGATTAGCGTCTGTCAATAATGTGAATTGTATTTTTGATTTGGTTCAATTTATTGACAACATTCTGATATATTGATGAAATTAAACGTAACGTTAGTTTAGACAGGCATTCAGTGACGTTAAAAGTTGGCTTCACTGATCTAGCATTACACTCTGTGGACCGCTAAAAAAAAAATCATTGCAGCCGAACCAGAGGTATGGTCTTTTTAATTCCTCGCATTCTTCATTGTTGTCAAAACCTGGCGCCTACATTACCCACAAAAAAAGAAAATAGAAATTAAAAAAGACTAAGAGCCTGCAGACATGCTAAAGGCTCTGTGAGGCTGTACTTAGGCTTCGAGCTAAATGCTACCAAGTTCACCATCTTAGCACTAAACACAAAGTACAGTTGAGGCTACGGCATTTAGTCAAGTGAATTTTTGATCTGATGATGGCGCTAGATGAAAAGTTAAGATAATCACCAAAGTTATTACACTTCATTCTGAGCTGTTGAGATATTTCAGTCTGGACCAAAGTGGTGCACTTTGCCATTTATAGGGCTTCTATGCATGCTAACATGGCTAAAGATTTGTTTAAAAATGGTTTAAAAAAAATAAATCACATCATATCATGGTTTTATGACATTCTTCCACATACAAATATCCATAAATAAAAAAATTAATTAAGATATCCACATTCTGTCATAGGGAATACGATCTACTAGCCATTGTTCAGCTTTAAAGTTCGGAGCATTTGGTTAGTTTGTCTCGTTGTTTGCTCTTCACACAGATAGTTTAGTTACTTGAGTGATCAGTCAATAAAGACAACAGAAAGTCATCAGAGGATAATCTCTGCCCAAGAATATATAGTCCCACTAGGTGATAAAGTAACCCTGAGACCAGTCGGAAAGGTCAGCGGGGGTCAACATAATCCCCTGTCACACACCTACACACACACACACACGCATGGATGCTCGCACATAATCCCCACACACATGCTCACTGAAGCCCAACTTGGACTCAAAACAAATATAACAGTCAGTGTGATGAATAAGTGATCAGCAGCACTAAATAATAAATAGTACATATTATTATCATCAGCAACAATGGTGTGACTTCAGTGTTTTTCCTCTGGCTTTAAGACAGAGCCAGCAAACTGATTAATGCAGCGAGAGACATAAACCTCCTCCTGAGCAGCTCGCAGAGACGCACACACCTCCGGCTGAATGTGTTAACGGTGTGTCAGTATTTGGCTGCGAGGTGTAAGATGGCCCCACGCTGTATGACACACTTTTTTATGGCTCTTTGGCATCCAGCACCTTTGGGTGTCCCACACATTGTTCACAGTCAGCTGTAAAGAGCACTAATATCCATGTGCATGAGTCAGTATCATCTTTTAAATCTCTCCTCAAATACACATACTTTTATGTGAGCTTTTACTGGAATTGATTTCACTTATTTTATTCGGGTTAATGTCTCTCGCTACCTATATGTTGAATGCCATATGTGTTTGTATAACTGCTTGCTCTAATTTGCTTCCTTCTGTGAGGCACTTTGTAACCAGGCTTTTGACAAATGCTCTATACATAAATATTATTACGTCCACAGCTACATACACACACACATAAAATTAAAGCCATTAAAATTGCTCAGAGTTTCTGTATGAAATATGTTAGAAGCTGAATTGTGGAAAAGGCCAATTTTCAGCCAACACATCCCAACTGGACTTAATAACTACTTCATCAGGCTATTTATGTCAACTGGAAAGCAGCAGATTTATGGACAGTCAGGTGGGGAGTTAGGGACCTTTAAATGATAAATACCAGTTTAGCTGGACTACATTTATTTGCAAGACATCCTGTAGTACAGTGGTTCCATGCCACCCCTTCACAGGCTGCATATGTCTTTGCTCAGATTGCTGTATTTGAATAGATTCACATCCTCAAAAGGTTAAACTCTTCAGCATTTGAAAATACATTTAAGGTAGAAGAAGAGTTTTTTTTCTTCCTGTTTATTATCTTGTTAAACATCTTGTGACGCCTCAGATTCATTTTCCGACCCCTTTGGGCATCTCGACCCCCAACCCAGGCTGGATTACTAACTGGGCAAAGCGGGCAACTGCCCAAAAAGCCCTAAGTTCACTGCATGTCATGTTATTTTAATAATCATGTATGATCCTGAATTGTGTCTGGGGGCCCTCTGTCACAAATGAATAATTTAGTGCTTGTGCTTACATGGTAGGAGTACTGATTGGTCTCTGGGCATTTTATTAAGCTGCCATGTGGTATTCTGTGTGCAATGTATCTAATGGAAAGTTGAAAAGGGATGGTGGCAGTGAATAACACTGTACAGCAGTACATTTCTGCCTCTGGGCCCCCAGACCACTGAAGAAGATGATTTACATCCTCCTGAGCCAGACTACATTTGAAAATAATCACTAAATAAAACAAGGAATCCAGAGAGGATCTAATCAATACTACTACTACTACTAATATCTATATACTTTTCATTCTGTAAACTGTGCTTTTCTAAAGCATAAATAGGACAATTTTCCAGTTAAATATTTGCTGTAGCAATGGGGGAGAGTGATGGAGAGAGTTTGTAGCACAGCAGCCTATAGGTGAGAAGTGGGCCACTTCAAGCGCCCCCACAGGTGCATTTTTGCGGTGATCACGTGTGGACCCGCCCCGCCTTGCTGCCTCCAATAAAGCACTGCAAAAGTCACCGCTCCCCTTCCTTCATAGAACCAAACCCACTGCGAGGCAGGCGTAGAGGAGCGGCGGCGGGGACGTAAAACGAAACCACACAAGTCCGTGTGTGTGTGTGTGTGTGTGTGTGTGTGTAGGCGGCGCACAAAGATGATTAATTAGTAAAATAAAGCTGTCTGAAACTGGACGCCGCAGCTGATGTGGGCTCGGGGCTCAACAGAGGACACCGGCGCATGTGGAGGTTATGTTTTTAGAGCAGGCCAGGTAAGTCCGACCCTACTTTGCAGGCAAACACGCGTCCCCCGCTCGCTCTCGGTGCAGTTGTGCGTCAGCGTTTTCAGTTTGAATCCTGAGGCTGATATATGCGTGCGTTTGTGTATCCGGATGGGACTTGAGTCCGTGACAGACGAGCTCCCAAACTCGGCTCTCTCAGTTTGGCATCCATAATTTACAAGCCGCAGTCAGGCTGTGGGGAGATCCGCGACACACGCAGGATCCTGCAGGCTGCATGCGCGCTGTCCACAGACCTCCAATGTGACCGGGCGACCATTGGTGCATCCGTGAATACTGCCCGAGTGATTGGATCAGTTTTAAAGAGCGCCTGTGTGTGCAAAGTGCAGGCAGTAACAATGCGAGGCGATATCTCGCTGCATCCACGGCTGTTATCACCGGAGAGCAGATAACATGTCAAACAGCCTCGTTTACGATCAACTCTGTTGGATTTGTTTTCTCTCTTAATGACAGTAATGTTTTTTGTCACGCTCCCCGTGAGACCAAATGTGATCGTGTTTGTCTTTACGGTAATGCAGATAAAACGTGAAGCACAATTTGAGAGGCGCAATCAAGCTTAATCATGCCCCGAAGCAATGTGCGTCAGCAAGAGAGAGTTTTTGAGATCTATAATAATTGATCAGATTATGATATTGCCAATAACTCCTCTTGTCAGTCACAAGATTCGGTCGGTGTGAGCAGGAGTTTTAGTGGCAGATTAGTCACATCACATGCGCGCACTTTATGATTTAGTGAATTAACGCCCCTGTTTCCGCCCCTCTCTTCACTCTCCCTCTTCAGTTTTAATAGGCTGCAGCGTCACTGAGGCAGCTCTGTGCGCACTGGAAACCCGAGATTCAATTGGTGGAACCAGGAGGGGAGCCCCGGCCTTTTCCACTGCAGGAGGAGCAGAGTTAAGGAAACCGAGAGAGAGAAGCCGCTGCCAAGACAGCAGCAGCAGCAGCAGCCTGCGCAGTTTCGACAGCCTCCTCTGCTGCACGGCATGAGGGACTTCACCCAAACTGCGCACTGACTCTGCAGGATGCAACGCTGCAGCTGCGTAGTTTGTTAGACACAGACCGACACAAGACTGTTCCGGACTAGTGCACGAATTTAACAGAGGAATTGGGCCTAACCGGTCGCTGACCGCTGCTGCGACATTTGGTTCCCCCTCACAGAGTTGTATCATTCCTCCCCTCCGCAGATCCCTGAGCCGTGGCCTTGTAGCGGACATGGGAAATGTAAACAGTAGTCGGGCTGGATTTTAAAGTACGCACACGTCCCACGTCCTCCTCCCGCCTCCACCTCCCGGGGCGTCCGAGATGGAGACGGAGAGGGTCGAGCCGGAGCAGGAGGGAGAGGCAGAGCCGCCCATGCACAGCGTCCACGGAACCAACCGGATCAGACCGTCCTCCTACCGGGCCCTGCGCAGCGCCGTGTCCAGCCTGGCCCGCTTAGATGACTTCAGCCGCGAGAAGATCGGCGCGGGGTTCTTCTCCGAGGTGTTCAAGGTGAGAGAAAGTGTGTGTGTGTGTGTGTGTGTGTGTGTGTGTGTGTGTGTGTGTGTGTGTGTGTGTGTGTGTGTGGTCGTGTGGTCTAATCGGGGTCATAAATCATGTTTTATGACTTACTCTCTTATGCACAAGCTGTCTTGTTGAGGACAGGCTCCAGGTTTAATAATCACATCCTCCAGGTCTCCATGGTTACACATAAGTTTGTCTTTTATTAGATTATTTAAGATGATTAAACAGAGTGTGAACTGAGCTAAACTTTTTGAATGAGTTGTTGACTTCCTGTTAACTCACTTGACTCAACTTGATCCCTCAACATCTATGAAAGAAGTGGTGTCTATGGCAACCTGTGCATCCTAAACTAAACACAAGGAAGAAGAAAGATGCTGAATAATTGCAGGAGGAAGTTGGTGAAGGAGTGTTTTTTTTTTTGTGTGTGAGGATGGCGTCATGGTGGAAATTTACACCCCACTGCCCCATCTAATGGTCCTCTGCTCCCCACACGTGTTTGCAGTGACCCGCATGTTGTGTAAGGTGGACGCGGTGTGTTTTGGTGTGTAAGTGGATACGGTCAGGACAGGCAGATCTGGCACACGTGTAGGTAACTGTACACTCACCTTCTCCGTTCAGAACCAGCCGCCTTCCTCCCTTTTTTGTCACGCTGCTGTTCACTTGCATAGAGACTAATTCTGGGGATCGCCTCATTAATGATGGCTCTGAGTTGCCAAATGTAGCCTAGTGTGATGGTGCGAGAGATGGAGCACGACACAGAGACACTCACCTTTTTGAGAAGGTTTGTTTTAATGGAGGAAAAAAAGGATTAATAACCTTTTAGGTCCTGTTTGGGATGTGTTCGAAGATCATAAGGATGAGAGGGCTGCAGCTAACTATTATTTTCTCAATTGTTTTGTCTAAAAACCTTCAGAAGATAGTGAGAAATTACTGTTTTCCCTTTTTAAGGTGACGTCTTCAAATTTCTTGTTTTGTCCGACCGACAGTCCAGCAACCAAAGATGTTCAGTTTACAATCATTTGTAACGGAAAAGCATCAAATACTCACATTTGAGAGGGTGGAAACAGCAAATGTTTACTTTATGTATAGTGCTGAAATTATAGATTAATTAGCCAATCAATTCATTGTCAAGTTATTTAGCAACTGTGTTTTATATCATTTGTAAATTGATTTTAATTTGCAGTTTTGGATTGTTGATCGGGCAAAACAAACTATTTGAAGATGTCACCTGGGAAAGTGTGAAGTGTGATTTCATTATTTTTTTATTAATTGATTTAATCATAATGAATCTATAAAGAAAATAATTAGTTGCAGCCCTTGTGTAGTTTTCTTAGGGGTGGTAAAAATAATTACACTTTGCAGGTAAAGGTAATTGCGAGGCGTGATGCTATGTGAAAAGCTTCAGTTCAGTGTTGTAGACAAGTAGCCACATGTGCACATCTGGATTTTTCTTTAGGGGAGTTTAGAGCAATTTATGTCTGTTATGTTATGCAGAGTGTAATTGGATATTTCTCCTCATATCACAACTGCTTCAAACAAAGGTGTCAGTCTGTTCTGCAGAGTTCATGTTTCAGTGTGTAGTTCAAGGTCTCTTTAGGAAAGTTAGGAAGATTTAAATGATTTTAACTTGCTCATCAGTCATTGTGTTGAACTAATCCCGATGTTCAGTCACTTTTATTCAACACTATGAATAGTCCGGCTCTCTTTCTTTTCAATCTCCCAAGTTGGTGTTGTAGTAATCAGTCATGTAAGTAGTCAGAAATTGTAGGTTTAGTCTGAAAAGAAGCTTTACACCTCACTTTCAACAATAATACCTGTACATTAAGTAAACAAACTCGAGAGGTATTACAATCTACGATAATGCCTGATTGTTAATGAGAGATTATTAGGAGCTCCTTCATTTGAAGGATTTTGTGAAGTGAAGAAAGCTGTGAGATGAGGAAAAAAGTGATTTTTATCAGGATAGAAATTTGGATTGAAAAGGTTCAGATTTAAATGTGCTGTCTGAACAATCCAGTCTTAAAATGCATACCCAAGGTGACACAAATAGTCTTACAACTAAGACTTAAATAAGAAAAGTAATTTTGTGTTGTGGCTTCACTCTTGGTGCTATTCTCTTAAAAAATAAAGAGTCTTCCAGGCCACTCAGTCCTCTGAAGCCACTCCCTCAGCTTTGCCCTTTTGAATGGTCAATGAGCATGCAAATGTCCCTGTGTTTACTGCCGGCTTGTCAAGTTGGCACTTAAGTTTGGATCGGCTTGCCCTTTAGATAGCGCCATATAAATGCAAAATTGTTACAGCAGCTATCAGTCACATTTAAAAAGTTTGCCGACGTGGCTTGTTGATGAATCCTGGTTTAGTACAGACGCAAAGGCCCGACCGGCAGACAGGCAGGCAGACAGGCAGACATTCACCTCTTCGTGTGCAATTGTGCAACCCCCAAAAAAATATAAGAGCAAGACAAAAAAGTGGGAGAAGGGAAGGGAGCACACGTGTCGAGACAAATCCTTCAGGTGCTGGTTTTCATCTTCTTTTCATATTCTTCAAAGGAGCGTTCCCTGTGTGTGTGTGTGTGTGTGTGTGTGTGTGTGTGTGTGTGTGTGTGTGTGTGTGTGTGTGTGTGTGTGTGTGTGTGTGTTACCAGCTTGTGCAAGACTCTTGCTTTTGTTTTGTTTTTTTCCCCCATCGGTCTCAAATTCAACCAAAAAACCTGAAGGCTTGAAAGCAATAAAACCCCTCAATCACAAAGACCTTGCACAATCACTCAACGGTTCAGTTAACTACAGGAAGTAATTATTTATTTATTTTGTGTGTTTCTCAGAGCTGCATGGTTTTAAAACGAACAATTGATTTCTAATTGGATTTCTGAGTTACTGCGTCATTATCCTGCTGTTTCTGTCCTGATAATAGATCTGTATATTCTCTGTATATTTGCTAATACAGATAACACCTGCTGTCTAAGAACACGGAAACACAGAACAGGCTTCTTATCAGATTTGGTTCTCATTTGGTCTTTCTCCATAATTTACATGAGACATGGAAATCTCACAACACTTCGTTTTCAAAAGCTTCCACAGCGTCCCAGACTGACTTTAGTGCCTCTTGTGGAAGTCTTAACTGTTTGGATCTGTATTGGCCTTTCAGCTGCAATCAGACAGCTTGTTGTCATTTTTTTTTACCGCACCGTGATTTTTGTGTTTCAAAGATGAGAAGATTTATATTTTTTTGCATCTGTATGCTAAATCTGTAGCAACAGCCTGGCCAGCAGTTGGTTAGCTTAGCCAAAGTTAAAAGAAATTCCACTTACCAGCTCTCTAATTAAAATATTATGTCTTGTTTGTTTAATCAGACCAAAAACTATTGTGATTTTATGGTAGGCTATGAGCCAGGCTAGCCGTTTCCCAGGTTTCCAGTCGTTGTGCCTAGCTACAGTAAGCTAACTGCTGTTAGCTGTAACGTATTGTACGTATGTTTTATGTATGTATTTCTAATTGTGACGTGCCAAAAAACTGCAGATGCAAATTAGCTTTAAGCCAACTCTGGTACAATACATCAAATGCTAACATTCATGTTTAATATTGTACATGGTCTGTTAGAAATAAATACATGTACTTTTACTGTCCTGTTTCATAAATGCAGAGTTTTTCCACCCTGCTAACACACCCCTTTTAATGAAATACTGAGACCTTTTTAATATTTTTATGAAGAAATCTGCGGCTTCAGTCTTAGTGTCTGTCAGCCTGGTCACCCCCTGGTTCGCAGGTTGACATGGTCTGATTGTCTTGTAGCTCTATATTCTTTATCATTTCAGCGCTGATTACAAATGTTTGTCTTTGTAATTGTTGCGAAAAGTGGGAGGAAAAACTTGAAATTCAGATGCCTTTCCATGAGTCACATCATGAGACTTTTTCATAACAGAAGTAGTCATCATGGTAATTATCATGCCGGCTGTGATTAGCACGATTAGAGTGTAGTGATGGAGGTGTGTGTGGAGATATGATGATGATGATAATAAGCTGGAGTAGAGTAATTAGATAAAGAGGGGATTTAAAACAGACTGGAGTCTCCGAAGGACAAATACTGTCAGCTTGAATGAGGAGTTGATGTGTGAGTATATGCTTGTGTGTATATATATATGTGTGTGTGTGTGTGTGTGTGTGTGTGTGTGTGTGTGTGTGTGTGTGTGTGTGTGTGTGTGTGTGTGTGTGCGCGTGTGTGGGTGGGGCGCAGCTGCTTGTGACAGAGCTGTAATGTGAGGGAAATGGGTTGCCAAACACTGCTGTGGTGGCACTGTGAGTGTTGTGTGTGTGTGTGTTGTGTATATCCAGCTCTCATCTGCTGTCAACATCTTTGGCTGGGCAAAAAATCCATTATCATCATTATCATATTGTGACGTTATGAGGAAGTTATACTTTTGTAAAGAGTTTTATTTGTAATACACAATATAAAACTTGCACTTGATATCAAAATAATTTTCATATTGTATTATGTAATTTTGCATACTTTGCCATATTGTAATTAGAGCTGCAGCTCATTATTCATGATCAATTAATCTGACGTTTTCTTTTCTTGATTAATGGTTTGGTACGTAAAGACAATTGTCCAGAATATAGTGAAAAATGCACATATTTCCCCCAAGTCCAAGCTGACTTCTACACTCTTCTTCTTCTTCTTCTTCTCTCTTCTTCACTTTTATGTGATAGTGGAGAGTGGAGAGCTGATAGTAAATGAGTGATGGTGCGGTTCATGGTTGGCGCCTTATAGCCCTTAGGCCTCCAGGGCTCTAGGAAATTGATTGATTAATTGGAAAAATAATAGGTGTTAGTCACAGTCCTAGTCCTCTTCCTTCAGGTTTAGTTGGTTATTGCATCCCATGATCTTTTTCAAGAAAACAGAATCTTTTGTATCTTATCATTTTCAGCCGTGACTGGTCTTGAAAGAGATACTGATTGTGGGACTCTCCCATCAGGACGTGTTGAGATGTGACCAGTTCTTATGAAATCCTGGCTGCTGGAACAACATCAGCTTTGGAAAGATAAAACGCCAACAAAGGAGAGGGGAAAAACACAGATTCTTAGGAGTTGCATACACACAAACCACGATCCATCATCAGCTGTCATCTGTGTGCTTGTGATCAGGTTCATTGTTCAGGATTAGGAGGCGCTCTCTCTGTGTGTGTCCATGTTGCTATTGGATGGCAGTGTTTGGTATGGGAGAGCAAGTGCAGACTTGAACATCAGCGGCTTAGTGTAGCACTCTTCCCTCATTATTCTTCTCCTCCCTTCGCTCTAGTCGAGGCCTGCTCCGCTGCCACTCGCTGCACAAGTATTCAGCTTTTGTTTATGTTCTGCACAGCCACACAAACACGAAAGCACTGAGCATGGGATATGCCTGTCTTCACTTGAACCACCGTGTTTATTGCTTGAAATATTTCCGATGGACTAGGGATTAAAATGGAGAAGTGTTGTGGGCAAGAGTTGCACAATTATCTGTTTTCAGATCCCTCCTCCTTTCCATCATGCTTACCAGTGTTTTTTTTATAAATTTATCTCAAGAGACTGTGTGTGTTTTGTTTACATCAGTGCACAATGAGTGTTTCCTCCAGTCCACTTGTTGGCAATGCGGTAGCTTTAACCTCGAGGAAGGGCGCTCCCCTGCAAGAAGGTAAACAAATGGCTTATGGTCCGGTCCATATCACAGAAATGGTGAAATGTTTGTGGTGCAGCAGAGTTCAGTTGTTTTTATTGGTGCATGCCTTAAAGAGTCACTGAAATCACAAAACAAACATACTGTTATCTCTACTTGTATCGAGCCCTGGTTTTTAGATCTGTCTCTGAAGGCCCTCCCTTTATTCAGTGGAAGTGAATTGAATTGAATTTGTTTTTGAAATGTGCCAAGACATTTTAAAGATTCAACAGGACTGTCTCTTCCCAGGAACTATGTCCCAGTTTCTCTGGATAATCCACAGAACACATTGTCAACAGTGAAACTACTTTCCCCCAAAGATATATATTCTCTATGAAAACAGGGTTCACAGAGACTCGTATCCCAACACCTGGACACATTTTAAAAGGGGCACTTCAGTGGTTTTAGTATTGCGCTTGCAAAAAGTTGTGTGGACTTGCAAGAGACGGATTAAAACTAAGGATGGTCAAAATTGAGACGTCTGAGGCAAAGATTTCCTTACTTTTAGTACCCATAATGCAACACAATACAGTCCTTCATTATACCCTCTCCGTCCGGTATTCAAAGTCAGTCAGTGTCTGCATTGCTGCTTCCCTGGAAGATATTATAGAACAGGCTGAGTAGTACTCCCCATGAAGAGTAAAATGTGCAAAACCGCTGGAGCGCCTCTTTGTTTAAAGCAGACTTGTCTGGTGGACTAGAAAGCACTAGAGGTAAGTGAGGAAACGTGTCCATTCACCCAAAATTACAAAAAAAAAACAACCCTGCTACTATAAAATCTCCTCACCTTCTTTCAAGCTCTCTCTCACTTTTTCGTGAATTTCAAAAACATAAAAACAGAAGATGGGCCTGTGCATGTGGAAGAGGAGGCGGCGTGATCAGCCCAGTGTTGCTGTTGTGCAACAGCTTGTCTGCTACCTGGACTGATCGCCTGCTGGATCAGGTTGTGTTTCTGAGCCCAGCTCGACCGCACAGAGGGGGGGCGGGGGTGGGACCTCCCTGCTAGCTCAACTGATGGACCCGGCTTGGCTGGGTGCCTCGTTTCAGTCGCCTGCACGCATGCATTCTCACTCTGACGCTCACGCTTTAACTGAGGGCAGAGCCTCAGGCGGCGGCTTAAGCCTTGAGTTGTTTAGTTGGAGGAGCTAATTTTCTCGATTCTCTAACACATAGTGGAGTTCACCCCAGTCAGGGATTTCACTCACAGTCCCTTCACACTCAAAGATCGCTTGTCAGATCAGTTGAAGCTTTCCTCTTTTTGTCTTAAAGTGATGGCTTGAAATGCTGATTCAAAGGTAAATTTTTGCTTTAGTCTGGTTAAAAATGCTGCAGAAGTTGCACATTTTAATAATGATTCAGTTTTCATGTGCCTGGCTACAGACCTGTAAGGCTGTAAAATACTTTATCGTGTATTTACCACAATAACCTGTGAGCTAAACTTTTAGATCTTACTGTTTTGCTTTGTAGAGTTTTATGGCTACAAGACTTGATGTATTTCCACAAACAATCCCCACCGTTTATTTGGAGACCCTCAGTTAAGTATGCGTTCAGCTGGTGAAATCAGAACATTGGCCCCTGCTGGTGGGAAATCTCACGAGGGGAAAGAGGCCTTTGGAGTTGACCCAGTGGCCATAGGCAAAGTCATTCAGCTGTGTGAGTGAGTTTTTTTTTTTTTTTCTTACACTCAGAGTTGCCACTGCATAGTGGACACCAGAAAAATATTTGTCTGCATACTTTTGGCCATGTAGTCCATTGAGGACAGCAAGGTCATGTCCTCGATATTATTTCAGGGATTTTGAGCTGTTATAACATCCTGAAAAGGAGTTTCAATTCTACAATTTCACATTGTGAGTGTATTAGGATTTGGTATGCCTTGGATTGTCACAAATGCTTGGAAACGACATTTAAGCAATTGCGTGGGGAGATGACATTTGCCAAAATATATATTTTACCAGTTGTATTATAGAGAATTTGATGGAGTCTTTTGGTGGCTAGCTCAGTGTTTCCAAAATCTTGGCTACAGCCCTGCACACAAAAACACTGATAAAACATTATAACACCACATTACATTATAGCTTTACAGAAATTTCCATCTGCCAGTTTCATCCTTTTAAACTTCTGGTCTGGACACATTTTCTCTGCTCCTACGTCTTCATATTTTCTAAGTCGCATTAACTCCCTTTTAAATCACAGCTCTTTTTAAAGGTCTAGCTCATCTCTCTTGCCCTTGTGTGCATCCTCCATCTGCAGTCTCTGACACATCCTCCTCTCTGTCTTGCTGTGCATCAGTCTGCCCCGTCGCGCCGCCGGCTAATGACAGACATCGCTGCACATGTTGGCTGCAGAGCGGGAGACCAAACAGATGCCTGTGACCTTTCCTTTGCTGACGGCAGCACTTTACAAGGCCGAGTATGTTTTGAAGGAGAGCTTTAGGGTGTGTCTGGACACGTGCATGTGAGCAGAGGTTTGGCGTGTGCGTGTGTGTGTGTGTGTGTGTATATCATGGGGTAATCTTGATGTAGGCGTGGACATGTGGCATTCCAGTGGCAAGTCCATGGCGATGACCAGTAAAGTGGTTGGCGCGTAAAGCATTTAGAAAAAATCACCACACATACCTCGTGGTGGCTTTGCAGGATTTTGCTTCCCAGATGGCAAAAAAACACACACACACCTGAGAAAATGTTGCCCTGCGGTGACTGAGACACACTCCCATCCTGTAATAATGATGATGAGTGAGAGGTTGTTTATTTGGAGGCTAAAAACTGTCGGGACAAAACAGTCGGGCCAACCACTGCTGCATCAGCAGTTGGCTCACGTTTGCACTGTAACCTGCCTATATGAGTCAGAGAGTATGTGTTTGTGTGTGTGTGGATGCCAGACGAGCATGTAAGGGTTTCTTCAAGTAAGTGAGAAGGCAGATGTGTGCAGGGAAAAGTGTGATGTAAATCCACAGCCATGCTGAGCCCCACAGTCCTGTTTGCCAGATAACTCTGTGCTAATGGAAGCTGGAGGAGGCTGTGTGTATAAAGAAACCTCCTAATCGGCTACAGAGCTCCATCCACCAGCCTACACCAGCCTCATCCTCTAAGTGCTGTAAATGTATAAAGAGAAGAAGAGATTAGTCCTGCACTCCCTCCACACTCCTGCTGTGTGTTTAAATTTCCGCTCCAACTTCCACTCTGCAAGAGGAAGCAGCTACTGAACAGTTTTATGTGTGATTTACATGTGTGCATCCATGCATGTGTGCAGCACTTGGCCACAGGCTGAAGTCCTCAAGTGGCTCTGTCGAGAAAGGATTTAGTGCGGCAGCGATTGACTCTCATTGACTGGCTGCTAAGATGAAGAGGGCAGCCTTAGCCTAGTGTGTGTGTGTGTGTGTGTGTGTGTGTGTGTGCGTGTGCGTGTGTGCGTGTATTAATAGCATTACTCTCTGCACTCTAGTCTGGTCTCTAATAGGCTTTTTCTATCACCGCTCTGATCCAGAGGCCAGCTGAGATCCAGGCAAGTGTGACACTGACTTGAGCTCCAGACTTTGACCACTCACACACTCCCCTCCTCCCTCACCCGGTCCTTTATTACGCACTCATGTCACTAATGAAAACACAACCTGAAACCCTCCCATGCCAGTTCAACTTTGTTATGAGGTCGAAGGAGCTTTTGTTTGCATTTAGGATCAAGAATCAGGCTTAAGGCCTGACTGTAAACCAAAGTGTGGCCCCACAGCCCAACTTCAAAACAATCAAAGAAATTATCAAACGGGATTTTTATTCAGATCAAACATTAGATGCCAATTTTCTATACTTCGTCATTCTAGCAGCACAGCTCAGTAGGTCCACCACTTCAGTCCAGACTGAAATATCTCAACAACTGTCTGATAGATCCCTTTAGATTTAGATTTATGACCAAACACCTGCAAAACGCATTCCCATCAGCCCCAGCTGTAGTTTGTGTTTAGTGCTAATTAGCAAATGTTATCATGCTAACATGCTAAACTAAGATAGTTGACATGGCTGTTTCAGGGTGAAACATATTGCATTTACCAAAGGTAAAAAAATTTGATCATCATTTTGAGCATGTTAGTAGCAAATAAATTTAATTTGTTTTTCGATGCTGGTTTGTTTAAATCGGTAATGGTTGCAAACACCGCTGTGAACAGGCTTATAATTTATTAATTATGGTCAGGTCTTTATATATGCAAATATATCTGTAATTTATAAGGTCAAAACAATCATGAATTAAGCCCTTTAAATATGTAAGATCACAGAAATGCACCAAATATGAAAAGAAAAAGCAGCAATCCTTTCCTGTTGTTGCATAATGCCATCGTTCTCGCCTTCCCTTCACTTTTACAGTATCTAACACTGGTAATTACACACATACAGTACTGTGCTTTCTCACTGCAGTCACACACACACACACACACACACACACACACACTATTAACAAACTAACACAGACTCAGAAACACCTCTGACTTCTTCTCTCTGCCTCTAAATACTCTCTGAGTATTTAGTGCTCGTCTGCTGCTTGTGTGCATTTCTGTTGGAAGTCGAACTACTTGCCAAGCAAATATGCGCTAACATGTAGCCTGGGGGGGGGCGGGGGGTACATGTCACATCACCATGGTTACCATACCAGACGGAGTCATTGCCATAGCAGCAGGTTGGGGCAAAGAAGCTGCCAAAACAAATGAAAAAACACAACTAATATCACTTAGCACTGTGTCGTAGTTTGTTACTTCAGGTGGTGTTAAATGATTTTTATAATAAATTATCATAAATGCCATGCTGCATGCCCGGACTGTTTAGCTGCGTATCTGTTATATGTGCTCATGTGTACTCTGAGGTGTTTTTAAATAATACTTTCCAGCAACTTCCATGTTTCTTTGGTGCAATTAATGCTTGTTCCTCTTCCTGTTGGGCCATATTTAGTGTATTTGTATGTTTTTTCTGATTTTCTACACAAGCCATGTTGAACCTGCAGTTTTTAAATCATTTTACTGTCGAATGTGGATCAAAATAAAAGTATTTTCTGTGGGATTTTTTTTTTCTTTTGTTGTGATCCAGGTGCAGCATCGTGTGTCGGGTCAGGTAATGGCTCTGAAGATGAACATCCTGGCCAGTAACAGAGCCAACATGCTCAGGGAGGTCCAGCTCATGAACCGACTATCGCACCCCAACATACTCAGGTGACTGAAACATTTGATTCTAGCTGGTTTACACTAGCTTACTCTTTCCACTTGGTCTTCATTTATAAATCTTCATTACAAACTTCCTGCTTTGTCTGGTCCATGTGAAGAGCTTTGACTTGTATATATTGTTGCTGTTGTTGTTGTTGTTGTTAAAGTGTTTGTCTGCTCTGCCTCCAGGTTTATAGGAGTGTGTGTCCATGAGGGGCAGCTCCACGCCCTCACAGAGGTAAGACACCAGTCAAGCAAAAGAAACCCTTCAGGATTCCCAACCAAGATTATTTTTCCATGTGGGGGGAAAAAAGGAAAACGGCTACTCTTCCTGACCAATCACTGTGAACATGAGCTACTATTCATCAATAATTTCTCAGCACCTTTGTTCTCAAATTTGCGTGCTTTTAAATGTTATTAAAAGCTGTAAATTGTTGGTCAAATATGAGATTGCAAAGCTTTTTGTATCATGGGAAAAATCATTTTGAAAGTCCCATTTTGATGCTCATTTCTTTTCTCTTTTTCGATTGCTAAAGATCATTAAAGCAGCAGCTCTCTTGGTTTTTATAACACATTTCTCTACATGAACTCTATCTAATACAAAGTAAAAGCATCTTCGACTGTCTGACCAATGAGGCTCCAGTTGACTGTGTTAAAGACTGAGGTCAGGCAGTATGTGACATTTCACCTGTTTCTTACGTGTGATGGGTTTACCTGACGTTTCCATGGTAACTGAGCTGCTCAGGCGATGAGGGGATCGGGGGGGGATTTGGTGTTCGGCTGTCTGTAATGGTAGTATTTGTGTGACAAGTCATCATGTCGTATTGATTTGAAAAAGTCAGCAGGTTTCAGATGTACAGTGATTAAAAATAATGAATTGATAACATTGGGCCTGTTAATAGGTTTAGCTGATGGACAGTGAAATCACTTTTAGGGCCCATGAATTGACTTGTCTTTAGGTCGATCAATTGGTTAACCTTTCAGTCTATAAAATGTCAGAAAAAGGGAAATTCTGGTCACCTTGTGGTTAAGATGCATACCATATAACCGCAAGATCCTCGGTTCATGTCATACCTCTCTTACCATGTTTCCTGTTTCTACATCTACTGCCACTATCCAAAAAAGCAGAAGATGCACACACACACACAAATCTTTACATTTTAGAAAAAAATGAAAAATGTTTCAGTTTCCCATAATCCTCAAATTTTGGAAGCTGCATTAAATATTTGGCATTTTTTACAATAAAAAGAGAAAGCAATGACTGACAGCAACATTCAACATTTAACAGCATAGTTTTTACAGTTAATCACTGCACGGCGCCAGTGAGACATTTAGGTCCCAATTTCCCAAAACAATAAGTGAAGCAGCTTTCATATCAACATACAAGCAATTTCAAAATGGAGTAAACTCTTTGTGCTTCGATTGTGTGTTTAATTATAAACTCATTCTCCTGATCCAGTACATCAACGGTGGTAACTTGGAGCAGCTGTTGGGCAGCGATGTATACCTGTCGTGGAGCGTGCGGCTCAGCCTGGCTCTGGACATCGCCCGGGGACTGCAGTACCTACACAGCAAAGGCATCTTCCACAGGGACCTCACCTCCAAGGTGACGACGCACACAAACACACACGCGTCAGTGCCCACGTACATTACACACACACACACACTCACACACACGAGTTAACATCAGCACAGACTGATCTTCTCCAGGGACTCTTCTCCTAAGGTAGCGATACAAGTGTATTACATGCACATTAAACTGCTGTTACTTTACAGAACAGGACTACTATGACGCATGCAAAGACATGAACACACAGACTGTTTGGTTGTTCTAACATGTGAGTCCTTTAACTTAATGTACATTTTGGAAACCGTAAAAAGCTCTGGTGCAGATTTAGAGGGTTTGCAGGTGCGTCACAGACCTTGCAACTACGTCTGGTGCCGTCACGGGGGTCCGGTGTTGAAACTGGCTCTGTGCCAACCAGGCAACCAAAAAGATCTGTGGGAAATGTTGTCGGATCTAGGTCAATTCAGTAGAGTTTGGAATGAAAAATGATATGTAAGTATACAGTAGGCTACTGAAACAGGAAGCGGTGAACCTGGAGTCTTCTGTTTGTAATGTAGACTTATATGGATCAACGTGTTGGCACATACTGCCTTTTTCAGGATAAAAGCCAGTAATCATTGGTGATATATACATGTGTATATACTGATTATATGTGTATTTAAAAGAAGTGGAACAGGCGATTCAAAACGCTTGAGCTCACAGGGCAATCAACATGTACATAGAAATAGTCCACAGAGAGGTCAGCCATAGCCAAGAAGAGCATCAACATCAGTATGTCCACATTCTAGAAACCAGCAAATACAAAGACAGTAAAAATAAAGTGTGAAATTTGGAACAACAAAAGTTGTGTCCTTGAACAATCTGCAAAGTCTACAAAGGAAATGTTGACATGCTGGAAACAGTCGGCTATTAGCAGCTACATGACCACAGTGTCTCCTCAATCTGTTTTGTTAAGAAGCTGACAGGGTGAAATAATCACTTCATATTGGAAAATGGCACAGAAATCAACCATTTCTGTTCATTTTGGCTCAAATTGTAAGTTTGGAAACATCAGCTACTGTTGCTCCAGAGCTGAATACTTTTTATATGGTCACCTAAAAACATTATTTATAGCAAATGGAAAGCTCTGTCTGTATTTTAACAGTGACGTAAGATATTACTGTGCAGAGGGCCACATGCAGCCACATAGAAAGGAATGCTCACACACACTTAACAGCAGTAATAGTGGTGTGTGTGTGTGTGTGTGTGACCTCTGACCCCTCTGTGCAGAACTGTCTGGTGCGCTGGGAGGGCTGCGTGTGCTCGGCTGTGGTGGGAGACTTTGGCCTGGCGGAGAAAATCCCAGATTACAGGTCAGTTCATAACGGTCCATTCATCAAAACTTCTATCAACACTCTGTGATTAGATAAGTCACACTCAATAAATTCCATTCCTCCACTTCTCTCTTTATGTTATTAATCTCTGGTGTGTCGTATCTGTCGGAGCAAAGTGTTCACAAACGTCTCCCACAGCTTCTCTTTTCTCTCAGATGAGACACAATCACACATAAAAAGGGAGCCATTACTCACACCAAAGCACAGTCAGGTTTTTCCAGAGTATGCATATATGCTGCCTCCTCTCCGAATGTCGTGGTTAACCCCCCCCCCCTCCCTCACCACTCACTCTTTGGGGAACTTTTGTTAATGTGAAGAGGGAGGGATGGCGACCATGATGCACTCCGGACTCGCCGCTCTGTTGCTGTCGTCTCGTTGTGTTTCCTCCTCTGTGTTTGCAGCTGTGTGTTTTAACACGCAGTGACATTTATGTGCCGTATTTTATTCACAGCCATCAATTCACCGCCGAATATAAATGCCCAGCTAAGTTACAGCTATCCAGTTTTATTTTCTCCAGTGACGCCATATCTCCCATACTGGTGGATGATAAAATGCTTTACTTAACTTGAGAGTCGTAATACCACAATGAGGGGAAATACTCCACAGCAAGGAAGGAAAGAGTCCTGAATTGAGGAATTTACAAAGTAAAATAACTGTACTCATTGTGAATCTCCAAAATTGAAAAATATCTAAACGTTTTTCAGCTGTGTCCAGGGAAAAACTCTTAATCCTGGCAGTTACCTAGTGCCTGTAGGTCAAACTGTAATTAAGTACAAGACTTAAGTAAATGTACTTGTTTTTCTTTCTCTTGTTCTCTGTGTGTCTTGCTACGACTTGACATCACTTCTCCTTAACATCCATAGAGGTCCACGATTCAAATGAGACAATTTTGTCTTCGTTATGAATATTGTTTCTCCATAAATGGATCGACAGTCAGTGAAATGATAACGAGCATCAGCTGGATTGTTGGGAGTGGGATGTCGAGGCTGACCTCAGACACACTAAGAAAGAGGCCCCTGCTTAGTACCCACACATGTGTAGACGCACACTCGACACATGGTTACGTCCCATTAGCTCCTCGTCCTCCCCTCCTCGCTCTGTCTGCAGTCATTTAGTAAACACACCACCCTTGCTGAGACAAGACAGCTGCGATTGTAACCTGGCCTGCCCTTTTCTGAGAGTGTAGTGCGCGTTTCCGCTGGCTCTGTTTGTGCCCGGCCACCTTTGTGTTTACACAAGTGTGTGTGTGTCACTGTCGAGACAAAAGCATGAAAATCACCATTGTTCTGCTGAATTTTTGGCTTTCAAAAACCTGTCAAGATGCATCAAATGAGCTGCAACATGCAGCTAAAAACAAGGCTAAATATTAGATATTTTACACATGCAAGGCGTCCACTTGAACGTGTGTCATTTTGTATTTTTGCATACCTGCAGCAATCAAACATGAAGCCTCTGTTTGCTCCAGCCTCTGTTTCAATAGCAGCTGGTGACTTGTGTTTCCGTCATTTTCAAGGGTGTGTTTGCTTTTATATTTTAGTCAAACACTGTTGTATCCTGTAGCGGTGCGCTAACAGAGAATGTACGATGTTGACAACCTTTGTCAAATGTGTGTGTTTGTGTTGGAGTGCTACCACTTGTGCTTGTGGCATGAAGGAAAGGAGGGAGGGAGGGAAGGATGGATGGAGGGAAGGAGATGAAGGAGGTTTAGGAAAAGCACTCCAAATAAGGTCAAACTATTCCAGTCCTCCTCCTTTTGCTCTTACTGCCTTACTGGATCTCTGCTGCCCCTCCATATAACAAGTCACTCTTGTCCTTTACTCCTCCGTCATTCTTCTGGTGTCATTACTCAACTCTTTCTGTTCATTTCAGTTTTCTGTTGAGTTCCTTCCGCTGCCTTCTGCGCTCTGTTTTCTCGTTTCTGTCGGTCCACTTCTCCAAATGGTGTTTACATTGGGAGCCGCGACCGTCTCGGCTCCTCATTTCTCCACTTGCCTTGCTGCATTATTTATTTATTTTTTTTTTTTTTTGCAGTATCATAGCCCACAGTAGCAGATGGAAATAGCACAGAGAGGAAGTATCTGCCAGCTGTGTGTGTGTGTGTGTGTGTGTGTGTGTGTGTGTGTACGCACGTTGTCCTTGCACATTTTTGTATTCCTTCCTTTTTATTCAGCTAAAATTGCGCAACAATATCTATCTCCACATAACTGAAAAACACTGTGGTTTCTTAGATACAGAGGAAGTGCACACTCTGGTTTCACCCCATAAAACCCCTCTCGATGTCCTGCCTTAATGAAATGGAGTGTGATGCCTGCCTGCTTGAGTGTTATTGTCCAACCATTTGTTTGTTTTCTGTCGTCATCGTCTCTTACTAATTGCAGATCTCCTGAATGGAAAATGTGTTTTCATCATTTTGTCGTGCATCCCTGTTGGGACTTTGCTCTGAAGTCTGGAAACAAACATTATTTTCTTCTGATGCACGTATAACTGCATATATAATGTAGTTGTTCAACTTTTCAAGCCATTTTTACTAATGCAGCAACTATTGAATGTTTTTTATTGCCGTTTAATCTGCTGATTATTTTCTTAATTAATCATTTGGCCAAAATAATATCAGAAAATGGCTTTCACGATTACCTGAGGTCCAAGGTCACATTTTCACATTGCTTACTTCTGTCCAACAACCATCCAAAACCCAAATATATTCAGTTAACTATTACATAAGACAGGAAATAAAAGAAAAAGGAAAGCAGCAAATCCACACATTTGAGAAGCTGGAACGAGGTAATGTTTAGCATTTCTGCTTAAAAAATGACTTAAACAATTCCTTGATTATCAAAATAGCAAGCAATTAATTGACATCTTCAGTTGTTTTGTCTGAACAACACTCCAAAACCAAAAGATATTCAATTATTATTCAATATGATATACAACGTATCAATAAAAAGCAGAAAGTCTTCACATTGAAGCAGCTGGAACCAGAGAATATTATGCAATTTTTTCCTGATTAAATAACTAAGTGATTAGTCGAAAGATAGATAACTTAAATGATCGATTAGTTGTTAATCTATAAATGGTTGTTGTACTTTTTAAAGCAGCACCTGCCAAATTATCACAAGATCATTTTATAATTGGATGTTGTGATATGACAAGATCCTTTTTAAACGTGGGTGTTTAACATGAAGCCTCTGTCTCTCCTCTTTCCTCCATCCATCCCTTCCTCTCTGCAGTGAGGAAGAGGACCAGGAGCCCCTGGCTGTTGTCGGCTCCCCCTACTGGATGGCCCCGGAGGTGCTCAGGGGAGAGGTGTATAATGAGAAGGTACTGACGGATCGCTTTCTTCATTACCCTTCAGCTGCAGGTTGTTGCAAAAGTTCAAGGTCCACAGCGGGTGTGATGAAAGCCAGTCAAATAAACCAGGCAGTGAAGTAAAGCAATAAATATTTAATAAATCAGTTATTATGTCGAAGGCAAACAGGAATTTAGTTATGTAAGAGGTGTACTTCTTGGCCTGGGTTACTAGTATTTTTCTGTATAGCTTAGTGGAAATCTTGATTGCCTGTTAGGGTTTCATTTAAGGGATAATGATGACACTTTCTGTGTTATGCAGCCTGACGGGGCTTACAAGAGACTAAAAGTTAGTATAATAATAAAATACATAAGCTACATAATTTACTAATGAAATATATGCAATTGTAATCTACATGAGAAATTAAAAACTAAACTAGAGACGATCTTGCCCTCTTGACAACCATGGCTATCTAGAAACAATAATCCAATCTTTTTGTATTTTGTAGGCGCTTCATTAAAAATGTACAATAAATGTATGAAGTTTGGTTAAATGAAAGACTATAGACCCTGTCACCAGAGCAGTAAAAATAAGATTCAGAATGTAAGCACACAAGTAAAATATAAACCGTATATGGTAGATGTCTCTTCCTGTTTATTTTATCTCATCTTTACCTCTCGATGTGTATCTTTCTGTGATCGACTAGTCTTCGTCTCTCTGCAGGTGGATGTGTTTGCGTACGGGATCATCCTGTGTGAGGTTATTGCGAGGATACAGGCCGACCCCGACATCCTGCCACGCACTGTGGTACTGATGACAACGTTTTCATCATTAACAATTTCCCCCGCTCCCTTATCATCACATGCTCATCATCTCATTCACGTCTCATTTCATAGTCTCTTTTTAGATATGATTTGCAAAAACAAAAAACAAAGATATTATTGATAGCAAGTCTTCTAGGACAGTCCCTGTATTCATTTACTGCTTGAAGACTGTCAGTATTTCAAATTCAACCCCCAGAACATGACTGTTGTGCAAGCAGCCATGTCAAAATGACATCAGAGATGATTTTAAAAAATATGTAAAATATGGCGGATATCTAACTGCTGATTGTCATCTTGGACAAGCTGCCATTCTTATCTTGACAGAAGATTGCATGTCCCCAAAATGTCACTGATAAAGGGCTCAAAATAACTGACAAAATACATGTAGTGCCTTTATGATCTGTGTATGAAACACAACCTTATATTTGAGTATGCGGTTGATGTTCACTGCTATCGTAAAATGCAATGCACAGACAAAAAGTATAACGCATTACAGTGCAATAAAGGCATATATGGTAATAAGGTACATACTCAAGTACAATTAGCATGGATTTGAGACACAACATCAGTGTTAAACTAACACTGAAAGCCTTTGAAGTTATCACAAGGGCTATCTCCCCCTTGTGGCTGTTTGATAGTACAGCAGTACTAGCCCACTTACAGGGCTCTTTAAATACATTACTATTTCTGTTGAATGAGCGGGGGAGCACACACACAGAGGCATAAATGTAAACTGTCATGTAATTTCTTTTGGGTTTTTGTACAGGACTTTGGTCTGGATGTGGAGGCCTTTCAGCAGATGGTGGGTGACTGTCCTCCTGACTTCCTGGAACTGGCCATCGCCTGCTGTAATGTAAGAAACACTAATCTGACACACACATACACAGTCGTTGGTTTATGATTTCTTTCCTCTCTGCCTTCTCTCTTTATTCTACTGTTCTCTACTTTGCTGCAGGGTCACTTGTGCACATTAACCTATTTTTAGTGATTTCATGATGGTGAGAAAGCCTGAGTCAGTAATGTGCAGCACAATACAATTCAACACCACTAAGTACATCCTTCAAAATGATCATACATCATGTGGTTAATTTGACACACAAACATTTATCGGTACAGCATTGCTTGGGAGAAGAAAAAGTAGCTTTTGTGTTGCCTCATTTCGTACAAGATGCCAAATATTGCTGGAGCATTGTACTTGCTCTTGTTCAATCTTGTTGAATTTCCTCCTTCTGGTTTCTCCCTCCTGCCAGATGAATGCGAAGCTCCGTCACTCCTTCTCGCAAATCGTAGTGGAGCTGGAGAGGAGACAGGCTGAGAGGAAACAGAAGGACGAACCAACAGTCAAAGGTGAGTCATCAAACACTCAACAGCAACGAATAGTAAACGTGTTTGTTCCTCAAAATTCATAGTAATTCATTCTTTTTCTTCAAAGCTGTTTGTCCAGCAATTGGCCCTCTACGAAGGCGATCCCTCTGCCTGCCGTCAGACCCTCGCCTCTCCCGCAGCAAATCTGACATGCTCCACCCCCCAGACGCGCCCACCTCTGTTACCATGGCAACTCCTGCACGTGTCAACCCCTTCTCTCGGAGGGAGGACCTCAAGGGCGGCAAGATCAAGCTGTTCGACACTCCCAGCAAGTCTGTCATCTCCCTCACCTTCACCTTGCCCCCGCTAACCGACTGCGACGACCCCTCTGCGTCTGAGACCGACAGCGGTGACCTAACCAGGAGGCACAGGCGCTGCCACTCACTGCCATGTACGCCTCCTCCGCACCTCACATCAGCGCCGAGCACTGTCCTTACCGAGGAGGAGTCCACGTCTGAGATAGATGCTGTAAATGGTGAGACAAATGGAGTGAGTGAAGAAGAGAGGCTGTTAGAAGAGAAGGAGATCAGGGAGGGGAGTGGGGCTGATTCAGGTCTTCCTCTGTCCTTTGAACCCCTGTCGCTGGACCAAGAGAAGGAGGATGAAGCGGAGGAGGAGGAGGAGGGGGAGGACGAGCCCATGGACTGCACCAGCTCCCCAGATACACAAGACAGCACTTCATCTCCTTACTCCGACCTCTCCCCCCCTCCATCCCACTCCTCGACTCCCCTCCAACCCTCTACCCCTTCCATCTCAAACGGCTGGGGCTCGGCCATCTCCAACGGGCCCCCGTGCCTGCCTCCCATCCCTCATTTAGACAACAACAATGTGGTTGTGAGTCGACCCTTGGGATGGAGCGCCACCACCACTTGTGCTCCCACCACAACAAACAACAACGGCTACCACTCCCCTCCCAGCGACCCTGCCGGTTCGTCCCCATTTGGCTCCAGCAGCGGACACTCTGTGGACCAGGAGGAAGTGATCTCCTGTCCCGGCTGCTGCCTTGCCGGCCTTCGCTTCCCCTCAGTGTGTCTCAGAGCTCCACCGCGCAGAAACCCCTACAAGAACTTGAACGGGGACCATGCAGCCTCACGTGGGCTGCTTTGTCCGGGACCCAAGGGCCTGCCGCCTTCTCCTACCCCCACAACCACTACCACCAGCCTGGAGCCGGGACTCGCCTTGCCGGGGGCACAGACATAAACCCCAGCTTCTCAACACCAAATACACGTAGAAAAGACGCGTGGAAACTCTGCACCAAAACATCTTTGCTGGAAATTAAGTGGGTCTTCTTTGAATTTGCACAGATTTTAACGCAGCAATACCCTGCTTATTTTCCAGACACACTTTTTGGTGCAGAGCAGGCTCTGAGAGTCCAGATTGGTTTACTAAGACACACTCCAGGATGACTTTCTCCATGAAAGCTGCAGGACAAAGGAACTGGTGTCTTTCCTCGCGACTAGTTGCATGTCGCCCTCTGCTGGGCTGAGGGCTTCACAACTTAAGATGTCAGCCTAGATCTGACTGATGAGTCCAGGACTGTTCAGCATGTAAGCACTCCAGTTTGGGGCCCAGTTGGTTTGATCCTGTATATTCGCAGATGTAAAGATTCTGATGATGATGATGATGATGCTGAAATGAGGAATGTTAAGCTTAGTATTATTACTGCTGCAAGGATTTTTTTTGATGTTTTGGTGCTGTTTCTGAATGAACAGGCAGTTTTGCTTTAATGTCTTTAATTATCAAGAGGTGTATGGTGCACTGCTGGGCTGTGTGTGTTACATAGACATGTGAGTGTGTGTGTGTGTGGTGGATTCAGTGTGAGAGGCTGGGTGTGTGTCTGTGTGAGAGAGAGGAAAGGTAGGAGTGTGCTGTACACTGTTCTTTTGTTGCTGTATGATCTCTGTTGGCCCTTCTGGTTGCCTGTTTAAGCACTTCAACTGTATTACTGTTGTTAATAAGGAAACTGTTGATGTCATTATTACTTCTGGGAATGAATGGTCAAAGACCTGCTTAAGAGATGTACAGATTCTTATTATTTAAAGATGACATTGAATAAAAATATAGAATGCAGTCATTGTTCTCCTGATATTTTTCTGCTTTTAGCCATGCTAGCAGCACAGTTCAAGGAATGGCAATGTCTGTCTGTTGGTCCAACACTTTGGTCCAGACTAAAATATCTCATTGACGGACATTCATGATACCCGGACGATGTGTCCTGATGACTTTTGATGATTTTTCCTCACCACAATGTTGACATTTGTGGTTTTGAGTGAAATGTCTCGAACTATATGGATAGATTGCAGTGACATTTTTCTTGTCCCCCTCAAGATGAATTTTCATGACCCCTAACTTCTCATCTCATGTCAAAATTATAAGTAGACTGTTACGTTGGTTTATGACCAAACTACCTGCAAAACCAATAATTGTGCTAATTAGCAAATGTAAGCATGCATGCTAACAAGCTAAATGACAATGGTGAACATGGTAAACATTACAGGCTACTTGCTCAGTATCAACAGGTTAGCATTGTCATCGCAAGTATGTTAGCATGGTGATGTTAGCATTTAGCTCATTAGAATATGCAACAAAGACACCTTTTGCGTTAACATGTCATAGCTACTACATTAAGCGAGAAAAACACTAAATTCCTCTTCAAAATGTTCAGACTTCTGATGTTTTCCTCGTCATATCCTGATAAGCTTTTTTGAACACTTTATTTAACATTCATCCCAATTTGACAAGAGTATAACAAAACACCAAAACTTGGTGTAGTTTGGATGAAAAGGTTAAAATGACAAACTCCCTCCACTTGACGAGCTCTTTGCTTAATAACATTGTAATCAAGGTTAATGTTCCCAATAGTTTAACATTTTCTTGTCATTTAATATATTTTTTAAATCATGAAACCAGTTTATCTTCTGCCTCTAAATGTCTTTCAATTTTCTCGTCCTCCTGTAAGTGGATTACAGCCTTTCCTCTCTCTTACAAAATCGCCGGCCTTCAATTAAATCCTTATCTCTCCACCCCTTCCATGCTCCTGCTGACTCCAGCCTATCATTCTCCCCTGCAGCTTATTCCATCTCCTCCTCAGCATGTCTCTACAGGTGCTTGTGTCTTGCTTTAAAGGGAGTCAGTCACCTCCAGTACTGTATAGGCTGTAGTTAAGAACATCACAGTTATACAGCATCACAGCTTACTTGATCCAGGGGTCACCAAGTTGCCATGGAAACACCAGGCATAACCACAGGTCGGTTGAGAGCACCGGTGGGGTTCTGTGTCATGGTCGCCCTGTTCATCAATGGTGAGTGCTGACGTTAATATCACAATTAAAGTGTTTTTAGTTAACTTTGCTGTAGCCGTTTCCTGTGTTTCAGTAAGCCTCTGTCTCCTCTGTGGGCGCCCTCGCCTGCAAGTGTTAACAAAGTTGTGACAATCAGACTTAACAGGTCAATGAGCATCTGTGTGAGTGTGCTATTTTGGTGTACGGGTTTACGTGCGAACTTCCCAGGGTCGTCTGGGTTAGTCTGCTACACTGCAGTGGAATCACTGGATTTAGGCTGCCTCCTGCGGTGGGATTGTCCCCATGCCAGTCCTAATACCACCTATACCGTGCAGACAAAGACTCAGGGGTAAGTCCTCCTGTCGGTGTGTGTGTGTGTGTGTGTGTGAGACGTTCTTGTAACTACACACACTTTTTGCTCCTACAAGTGCAATAACTGTTTATCTGCAGACACAAGACACTTTACCCACTACTCAATATACACCCTCATGTGCAGTTTTTGTATTTATTTATTTGTTTCTTCACTTTATTTGTGACTTCTCAATACACTTACTGCTGGTGTGTATATATTTAGCTTTACCTTTTCAATTCTGTTTTATGCTTCATTTTGTGTATAATAGATGTTCCTAATGCATAGTATTCTAGTTTTTTAAAGTTACTTGTCTATACCAAGTATCTGTTCTTGTACCTCAGTTTCTCTGCGTGGGATCAATACATTTTACCCAACCTAAATACTGAATGTGAATATCATTAACATTCTCAGTTAGAGGCTGAAAAGGCAGCATAACTACAGCTGTAATATTCACATGTGAATCTTGGAGAAAAACATTTACAAAATGGTTTTATATTGTTCTTGGCTGAATGCTTTAAATTACTGAGAAATATAAAACGTGCCGTTGAATTTGCCTGTGATTTGAAGTGAGAATATTCCTAAATTCCTAAACAAATCTGTTTTTGCTGATGCACCTGCTTACACATACTATGGACTGTGCGCTCTTGTTGCAGGGACCCCTGGCAGGACGTGTCGTGGTGCGTTTGGGTCTCGTCCAGCAGCTGTGACGTCTCTCAGGCCTTCTCAAACTTTGATCTGTACAACATGATCCGTCTCGGCGTCCACCTCGGCCCCAGCTCCACCGTCTGGATCGAGCCACGCAAGTTCGACTACAGTGACTTCAGTCAGTGACAGTTTCTGTAATACAATTGAAAACCTTTACCCTCTTTAGTCTGAGGCGAGTTGGGATAGAAACCTGCTGGCTCTTGGCTCTCTGTTACATGTGGTTTTTAAAAGTACAATAACCTGCTGTAATGTGTAATAATGTGTAGGTATCACCATGTAGTTAATGTTGTGTTTTTCAGATAATCAACACTTCCTCTCTCCTCTGCCCACTCCAGCCTTCAGCCGTCCTTCTATCTCAGTCTCTTTGAAAGACGACCAGCTGTTGGTGAAGGTGCAGTTCCCTTGTGCCGCCAACAGGAGGTGCTCTCTGGAGAGGTGCTGCCCCATCTCTGAACTGATTGACCCCTGGACCACAGTGACTGTGTACAACAAGCTCAATCACTCTGAACACCAGGTCTGACGTGCCTTTTGTTGGTCGTGTTGATATTTACAGAAAGAAAACCTGCATATTAAAAGTATAAAGTAATAAGAGTCCATATTTAATTTAAA
This sequence comes from Enoplosus armatus, assembly GCF_043641665.1. Lineage (NCBI taxonomy): Eukaryota > Metazoa > Chordata > Actinopteri > Centrarchiformes > Enoplosidae > Enoplosus > Enoplosus armatus. The sequence goes on along the minus strand of NC_092202.1, from coordinate 5,182,613 downwards.
GTCAGTTGTCCAGTATAAACTAAGTATGCTCTTTTTAGTAAACAAACGTTCACACTTGGATGCTGCTCAGAGCATCCAGCGTCGTACTTACTTGCTCCAGTAGAGCTGTAAAAAACGATTTAGATATTTTCATCCAGATGAAAGCACTCTAAAGTTCTGCAATGGGATTCCTAAAAGTTCAATTCATGATTGATGATTTATTAATTTGCAAACATTAAAACTGTGATGTTGCTGATTAAAATCCACTTGTCATTTATTAAAATCAGGTTGTGTAAGATTGTAAAGGCATCCTAAGTGCTAAAAATGTCCCCCTAAATCAGCTCATTGTCAGTGAATTGCTTCTACGTTTTGAATGGTTTTATTTTGAAAAGGCCAGTGCTTTGTGTTCTCGCAGAGCCGCACAGTTTGGACCCAGGAAGTGCTATCCTATGTGGAGTTCTCGGGCTTGTCTCCAGGTCAGAACTACTGCGCTGTGGCCAACTTCTCCTTCCCAACCTTCTCCATGGCTGCCTCCCCGAAATCTGCCCCTCAGTGTGTCGAGACTGTTTCCAAATCAGGTGAGAGGACAACTGAGGACGAGTCGCATTTTAACTTTTGAAGCTCGAGGCCGTTAAATCATGTCGTGACCTTTAACATCTACCTGAAGTGCCCTTATATTTGATTACAATTTAACCTTAACAGGGTTACAAAGGAGCACAGTGGATGTGATGGATAACTCTGCCTCACTCAGAGTTTTTACAAAAGTCATGAAATGTACGTAAATGAGGGTGTTGTCTAGTTTCCTCCAATCAAAAGAATGCCAGTATCTCCTCTTGCAAGATGATTAACAGAATGTGAAAGAGGGAAAACATTGTTCTGCTATCTTTCTGCTGGAAAGATTTTAATGCTACATAATCTGGGGCATACAGGTGACCTTACACACATTACATAAGATGAAATATCCAAAACCTCTTGTCCAGAAACCTTGAACAGTCCTGTAGACTGAAATAATGTGCTCTGACTTATCTAATCTTTGCTGTTTTCTTCTCTTAAATACTGATTAGTTTCTGGTTAATGATTCAAATGTAAATATAGTCATAAGGTATGGAGCCAGTTTTCAGAGGTGAGTTTGTTCCTTTTGTTTACCTGTTGAAAAGTACAGAACCTAATCCACGTCAGTCCAAAGGGCCAATTAAATCCTCTACTGGTGGATCATTTTGCAGCCTCGCTGTTGACTCATGTTGTTTACTCTGGGTGTAAATTTATGCAGCGTTGCTCGTGTGTGTGTTGCAACCTGTATGTGTTTCCTCCTCAGGGCTGCTGCCTGTGCTGTGTCTGGGAATCGGGCTGTCTCTGCTCCTCGTTCCACTTCTCACTGTGTTCCTGCGAAGACCGAGACAAGCTGCACCAACCGCTGAAAATCAGCCCAAGACTCTGGTATTTAAAATATTTACTTATTTTCTTACACTTGTATTTCTCTGCCTGTCACTGATACACCAACAAACCGCCTCTTTCACCTTGAAATACAACTGAACCCATATTTCTTTTATTAAGGCGTCCATTCATGATTCAGTCTCTTTGGTCCCTCTTCACCTGGACCCTGTCGACCTATGTGACATCCACGTGGAATTCGCCAATGACCAAAACGCCATCGAGTCCTCCTCCAGTCTCCCCTCCGACCAGGATCAGACCTCCGCCCTGGGAAATGCCAGTGATCCTCTCCATCATGACTCCAGCTCAGGTGCAGCGTACTGCGACAGCGGCGGGACGACTCTTGTACCAGAAGACTCTGGTATCAGCATCCCACCTGCGTCTCACTCTTCTGAGGAGACGTGGGACAAATGGAGACTGATGCTAAAAGACTGAGAGCCATTTTTACAATGAGTGTTGCTCTGTAAAGGTAGGTGTCAGCGGGGGTCACTGTGCTCTATACCTCTGCAACTGAAGTCCACTTGAAATGGATAAAATCTTACCTTGCATTAAAATCAATGGGACGCTCTCCGTGGAAGAGCAAGTGCAGCTCAACTCTGTCTATACGAAAATCATGAAAATGTGATGCACTTTTACTTGTGATTGTGTGTTTCTATAGTTAAGTTAGGGTTAGGGTTAGGGCTCCACGGGGAAAAGGCTGGAAGTATTGGCCTTGGGAATGCCTCAGGATTTCCTAGGAAGAGCTAGAAGTCGGAGCTAGTAAGAAGGACAAATGGGCTACCTTGCTAAGCCCAGATAGACTCCGACAAACGGAATAATGGATACATTTTCAACATTTACAAAAACATCCAGCAAATGTCTGGCTTTATTCCACAACTTTCACGTGAGGTATTTAGTTAGCAGCTACCTGGCCGCAAAGCTTATCAACCTTCAGTAACTAAATTCAACCAGCAGAGATCATCATCCCTTTGAACCTGCTGAATCTACCTGCCGCTCTTATTGACGTGCTCACATCAGCTCTGCTTTGGTGCCAGTATTTCCGTCTGGATTTCAAACCAGAGTGTGAAATAAATTCTTAATGGCTGCGATGTGAGTAAGGGCAGAAGAATGGGATCAATTAGTTGATGGACAGAAAATTAGTTGACAACTATTTTGACAAGCAGTTAATCATTTAAGATCATTGGCGAAAAAGCCGAACAGAGAGAATTGAATATGTTTGAGAAGCAATTTGAAGACTTTAACAGGCCTTCCTCGCTGTTTCCTGACATTTTATGGACCCAACATTACTTGAGAAAATAATCAGTAGCTTTATTGATAATTAATCACCTCTAAAGGTCAGTTGGCCTCGGCGTCGTGCAGTGAGGCTCAAACCCCGTGACAACAATGATCTGTAGATTCTGTACTTGACCTCTGACCTGACTTGAGTGGAGTCCATTATCAGGAAGATGAATGGAGATGACCCAAAACTGAATTCCTTATCGTAAGCACATCGTATTTATTCCTTCCTGCTGACCTCTAATGTGTACTTCTGTTTAGCTGGCGTGATAGAAAAGCGGCTCCGTGTTTTAAACATATAAGCACATTCCTCTGGCCCTGACTGCTTGTCACAGCCTGATGTGAGTCAGAGTGCTGCATGAAGAGTGTCAGAGAATCGACTGGTGAGTGAGAATCACCAATGAAGCAGAGATAGTTTATCTGACAGGTCCAAAGGGAGCTGTTCTAAATCTGGTTGCGGTTCTTCCCCCCTCTGCCTTTTAGTGCTGAGGTCCAGTGACGCTCAACAGGCCAGTCCAAACCATAAGCTTCATAAACAAGAACTGAGAAAACGTCTGACCCCCCACATGCAGCCAGCAGCTCCTTCATGCTGCCTTTTTGTTTTTGATAACAGAGTTTGTTTTTTTCTATCATACGTTGCTCTGAAAGGTTTCTGACTCACAGTTGCCCCATCGGAGCTTCGCTGCCCTTCTACCCGTGACCGACGCCTCATTCTGCCTCCTGCATGAAAACAAGGAACATCTTGACATCTCGCCTTCTGTTTTGATGGTGTTGCATTCTTTCCGCAACATTGGGGAGCCTTGGGGGTTTGGCCGTCCAGCATTGTTTGTTTCCCCTTCTACCTTTTCCAGAGTCCACAGAGACCTGGGGGGCTATCCAAAGCTCCACGCACACGCCAGTGGTATGGCTTTTATTAATAAGCACTGTGCTTACATTGCGGGGAGATGATTAATGCATGAAGCAAGAAGCTGGCTTGTGTGATTGAGCACCTGACTACACAACAGAAGTGGTACACGTTTGACCTTTTTTCCTTTTATTTTCCGCTATTTGCAGTCATTTTTCTGAAAATATCCTCAGAGGCGGATTTTATTTCGCTTATCCTCTGGTTGTGTGTGTACTTTGGCAGTGGGACTGCAGTGTGAGGTGACCTTGTGAGGCTTGTTTCTTGACTTTTTATCATGGTCTTCTGTCAGATCACGATGTTTGCTCTTTAATCTCACCTTTTATATCGGTGATAAGGAGCAGGAGGTTTATGCCAACACTGTGTTTAACTGCTAACTTTAAAGCTGATAACAAATCATGTAGTACACAACCAAAACTCTCATTATCTCACTTCAGACTTGTGTGTATCAAGGTTATCAAACCATGTTTCTCTTATGTTGACATGAGATTAAAAACAAATTGACAAGCTCCATTAATCAGTTGAAACTAGTTCTAAATTTGATATAAATGCAGTTGTTTACACTGTTAAAAGGATGTTTAAAACAATGAAGTAAGGCTAATACAGAGCTCACGAATAAATTGTGTTTTTGGCAAGTTGGTCTTTTTCCTTGTCCCTTGTATTGATCATTTGAAAACATTTCTCTAAGTGTATTACACATTTAGACTATTATAAAAGTGTTTTTTGTTTCACTAAACGATTGAAATGCTCTAACGTTCACAGGTTCTCATGTTTCTTAACCATTTTGATGCCTTAAAGAATGAGTTCTCAATTTTCAAGTCTGTCTTTCAACAATATTTATTTGCTTGAGTGTGTAGAAATAATTGTTGGCAATCATTCCTCCTCTTCATACAGGCCTTCAAGAGATTCTTTCCTCATGTGACTGTTTAAGTTCAGCCAAAGCCAATTTGAGGTTTCAGTAGTGTTGAGTTAATCAAATTAAAGTGGTTTTCTTCAGATTTTATAGTGTTTTTAGTATAAAACTTCAATGTACATGTGGGTGATTATTGTATAATAATAATAATAATAATAAATATAATTATTGTATAAGACAGACTTAAAAATCTAATCCTTCCACACATTTTCTGCATCAGCCCTGCTTCCCCAAAATAGGTGACAGTCACTTTATGTCACTTTTAACAGAGTAAAAGTGACATAAATGGCTGATGGCTGAAGATTTGTAATGTTCCACTAAAAGACTTGAATGTTTGTATTTAAGAACTTATTAATTTGCTCAACTGACTTTTTAATTAGTGCTGAAGTAAAGGCATTAAACCAGTTAAAGCTGCATCAATTTAAAAACTGCAAAGGTGTCACTTTGCCGTTTGGTGCTGTGACCTTTGTTCTATTGAAAAAGGTAAAGAAATTAATTAAGATTTTTTGGGGGATTACGTTAATTACTGGCTGCATTAACGTACCAGTTAACTTTACAGAAAAGAGAGCCCACACGTCTGAGTAGAAATGTATAGCTCATGCTTAAATCACATGAACTGACTCGTCTTTCATGTCTTTCTGTGTCTGGCAGGAAATGCTTAGTCACTCGCTCTGTGACTCACCAACCCTCTGGGGGTTCGCCTTGTTTCTCCCCCCAGCGTCGACGGTATGACCGTCCACAGATGGTCAGCAATGCTCAATTAAGAAACCTGTTGCGCGCCATAAACACTGCATAGCGGCAATTTTTTGGGCCAAAATGATGAAAAATACACACTGCTTTACAAATACACTTGAGTACAAAAATACCACAAAGCTGGTACATTCACTTGTATCAACAATCTTTTATTTGGCCATACATTTCATTCATTCATTTCACAATTAATATACATTATATATACATAAGCAAACAAAGACGTCCATGTCCTTGTTCAGCCATCTTGCAGTAAAGGTTGGCAGTGCATTCTTGGCCTTTTTAACAGTGTCATTGGGTTTCTTTCTTTCATCCTCTCACACACACACACACACACACACACACACACAGCATCAGTCGGACCAGAGCCGTACAAATTCAATCCAGTTCAGCCTCGTCTCAGGAGTCTCTCTGCTCATCTGCGCCAGTACTGAAGAGAGACGGGAACAAATCAGCGACTCAGATTTAACAGAATAGAGAGAAATGTACATTTTAGCCTTGTTAACATTACTGCTGACTGTTTTTTTTTTTTTTACAGTTTTTACATATTTAAATGTCACTGGTTTCAGTAACATTTATTGCAGAGTTAAAAACAAATGTTGGAGACAAAACCTGCTTTAGGCAGATGATCCATCAGAAAAATGTGAAACAAAAAAAATCAAAGCCTGAAGAGAAACAATATGCACTTTCTTGCTCCACTTTTTTTGCTTTAACATAAAACAATTGTGAGTTGTGACCCATTGTCAGAATTTGAACTGAATATTTTCTCAGTTTGTGTCATTTGTAGAAAACTAAAGCTGCCCCCCCACTAGAGGATAATTGTTCTTATGATAAAAATATAAAAAATCAGTTAAATCTGTTATTATGTCTGTGGTAAGTTGAGTGTTTTAGTACACATACCTGAGCAAACTTGTGTATCTGCTCGACCACAGCAGCAAACAGAGCGCCCACACTCTCATCAATCAGACTCTGCATGTAATGGACCGCCTCCTCGTCCGACAGGTCTAATCTGAACTTGTCCTGCACCTGGAGGCAAAAAACTATCACTCATACACCCAATCAGAGGTACAGGTACATTATTCAAGATATGCCAGTATAATTACCTTCTTAACGGTCTTATCGGGCTCCAGGGCGATGTCAGGAATATTGGCATCCACCATGAGAGAGAACAGATTCAGGATCAGGTTGGAGTATCTGTGGAAATGGAGGGAAAATGGATATTTACCTCAATGGTTAAATGTGTGAGTTTCATCTTTGTAAGGAATATCCAATACACTATCACAGTTATTTAGTTATGCTTCTGAAAGGCCTTTATTTGGAGTTTTTCTGCTGATGGGCCATACTGGTTTGACATGTTTTTAGTCAATCAGGTACAAATTAACTACCAGTTAATAGATTTCAGCCTTTGAGTTCATGTCAGTAAAGTATGACACAAAATAAATGTGTGCTGTAATGAATTATCTGTTTGCAGTCTGATTTTAAAAGTTCTACGACTTTAAAAGCTTGGATATCAAAGCTTCCTTGCTTAAAGATAAACTTTGAATAACAGTGGACAGATCAACAGCATTATCACGTGATGATAATGTAACTAACTAAATTTGAAGCTGATTAAATGTTTGCTGTGATTACAAAGTTTTATGTCTCTGCAAGTTCATTCTCATGCTTTACTGACATAGTTTGATAACAGTAGCTGCAAAAAAGGAAGGAAATCAAGTGAATGCTGGGATGGAACATGGTTGGCGATAATGTGACATAGACGTGATTTGTAGTTTGAAACTAGAAACTCTCTCCTACAAGAAAATGTAGCTTAGGTTTGCTTGTGTATTTGTGTGTCTCTTACCTCCTGAGGTGCAGGAAGGCGGTGTAGCACTGCTTCCTGAACTCCTGGTACTGCTCGCTCTGCATGCCTCCCATCCCCTCCACCATCTCTTTGCTCAGCTTCATGGGCGGAGGCAGCGGTTTGGGATCCCGACCCAGGATGTAGCCGAAGTCGATGTGGAAGAGCTTCCCTGGATGAAGAGATAATATTCTAAAAACTGTTCCATAAACTAGGACGTTAATTAACCGGCCTCTGAAGGAACATGTTTGCCTCCTCACCGGTCTTTGTCAGTAGCAGATTGTCCAAGTGTCTGTCTCCTACTCCGAGGATATATGTGATGACACAGTAACCAGCTGGAGGGACGCAGTGAGAGAGACAACATTAAGTAGACTGCTGTGATCACCTCCTGAGTTCTGCAGGTAGAGCAACAAATTACTCTGTTAAAAGTGACAGAAAGTGACTCACCGCAGCTCTTGACGTAGGTGTCCATCACCTCCGAGCTGATGCCGTAGGGTCCTTTTTCACTCGGCGCGTGCTTCCTGAAGAAGCTCTGTTGAAACAAATGATGTGAGTAAAAGTACAAGTTAAGTAGTTTGTCAGCAGCGTCCTGATTGTTTCTATAACTCTTCTCACCTGGATGTTTCCTTCAGTGGCCAGAACTTCAGCAACAGGAACAGACTGAACAAACTGCATGAAACCTGGAACAACAATATCATTGTTTTTGGTTAGACTGGAAGTTAGATAAGAGTTTTACATACTATTAAACATACTTTTTTGTTTTCCCTAAAGCCTGTATTACTGTATTTATTCAGTTTTAATAGGAACCTATTTTCTACCAAACAAGAGTGGTGAGTGGTCATGAGTTCTTACCGTGTTTGGTGCTGGTGGCCAATACTTTGTAAGGTGTCAACTTAAGGTCTAAATTCTCTTTCCTCAACAGCTATAAGACCAAAAACACATTACAACATTCATCAACATACGTCAGCAACTCTTGGATCAAATCAATGAACTTTCACCAGTCTGTCAGCTAGAAAGACTTTTACAGAAGAAAAGAAAACTCAAATACATAAATTTTCCATCCATAGACCCACTAATAGAAGAGCATTGTTACTTTGTCCATGAGCGAGATGATCTGCAGGATGAGCTGATCCTGTCTCAGGTCGTCTCCATGTTTGAAGATAACTGGGTACATGGCTCCATCCTCAGCCTTGAAGATCAGCTTGGCTGGCATCAGAGCACTCTGACACACACAAACACACACAGGGAAAAGACTCATGAACTACACAGATACTGGTTTCAGTCAAGACGAAGCAGAGCAAAGTGACTCATAAAAGTAGTGTACCAGCGCTTTGAATATCATGCTCTGTATTTAAGGATCCTGCAGTTTCAGATGAAAAAGTGATTTATGAGGATGAAAGTTTTTCTGTACCTTGAACAGTGTGGCTGTCTCGGGGACGATGCCTCTGATCCTGATCTGAGGCTCCAGAGGGAGAGGAATCGGCTCTATCTCTGACAGATTCACCTTCTCGTTGTCAGCCAGGAGAGCCTGCAGCCGCTCCGTCTGCAAACACACGGGGAGGGACGCTGCTGTTAACCCAGCTCAGCAGGATCAGTGTGTTCATGTGTGATGTTACAGTTATAAAAAGAAACTGCCAGAATCAATAAAAAAAATAGGGTGCATATGTGACTGAGAAAGTGCGCGTCCATGTGAGGGAAAATATTTTCTTTGTATCATGTGTTAGTGTAGTGGAAAATGAAATAAATTCTGATTGATTTCAATACCAAACCTGCACAAAATAACCTGTAATGAAAGCATGCACAATAAAATATTGAAACACATATGAAATAAGAAAACTCAGATTATTCTTCTGAGAGTATTGGTTTAGCAAGTTTTTGCATGTGCAGGTATTCTGCTGTTACCTTCTTCTTGCGATTTCCGCTCTCCCTCTGCACAGCTTTCATCAGCTGCACCAGTCTGTCTACAAACGTCTGCTGGGCGGCCAACAGCGACCGCATCACCCTCACGCTCTTATCACCCTGGAGGGAAGAGGAAGTGTGTGCATAAGAGGGAAGTGAAAGAGAAAACATAGAATATATATATATATAAAATGTATATAGTATGTGTTGTATTTCAGTTTGCTGCACAACCCATACAGACATGTATCAGAGTGAAGGAAGATTAAAGGAATAGTTTGACATTTTGGGAAATATGCTTATTAGCATGGAGAGTCAGGTGAGAGGACTGATATCAATCTCAGCAGCCAGTTAGCTTAGCTTAGCACAAAGACTGGAAACAGGAGGAAAGAGCTAGCCTGACTCTGTCTGAAGGTAACAAAATCTGCCTTGTAGCACCTCTAAAGCTCAAGGATTAACAGGTAGGTGTTCAACAAAGGTATTCATAATGGTGCTTTAGATTCATTTAGAGATTTGTAGACAAGCAGGGGTGCAGAGATTACTTACTTGATGACACAATATGTTATATTGTTGTTTTGAAATACTGACCAATGAACATCAGTAACTTTGTTTTCCAAATGTATGCGATGGACAGTGTTTTGTTCCGAGTGCTGACCTTGAGTAAAGCCTGACTGAACCTCCTCATGACGTTCAGGTACATCTCGTGGGTCTTAGGATCTCTCTGCTGGGTGTCTTGATCCTCACACTCCACAATCACATACCTTCAGAAGACACACAGGTTTCATTGACAGATGTTTTAAACACAAAGACATTTTCGGTAATAACAAACTAAGCTGTTTTGAACTGTACTCACCAATACAAATAGTTGGCAAGTGTGGAGTTCTTGCAAGCACGGGAGATGAGAAATGTGCACAAGTCCTGCTACAAAGAGATACAGACACAATGACACTACAATGCCAGGCTGAAACAGGCCTTCTGTGGGTTAGGAATACATGGCACAATACTGTGATACAATACTGATTAAAACTGTATTGGGACAGTTTTCAGTGACAATTTGCCTTTCGCACCTCTAGATTCTCACTGTCTGCTCCTTCCTTGCCTTTCTGTGGAGCAGTGGAAGGTCCAGATGTGCCAGACAGGATCTGGGAGCTACAGAAAGACAAAACAAAATGGTAAACAATGAAAAGTCAGGGAATACGGCAATCAAAACCCTTAGCAAACTTTTACTTAAACTAACGAGATGGTGTGTTCAGTACTTTAGTCTGTGAGGTTTAGTCAGTGCCTCCAGCTGACAGCCCAAGATTCTGGACAGAGCTGTACAGAGTTACGCCAGTAAAATCATAACACCCTAAGAGTTCATTACGGCTTCTGAAAGAAAAATAATCAAATTCTGGCAAATACTAAGCAAATACTCTCCCAAGCAGTGAGAAATACTGAAATAAATTTAGATCTAGGCAGTAAAAAACAAAACAAGAAAGAAAATTACTGGGAGGTTCAACTCATCAACTGACCGCAAGAGAACCTCCATATGTGCCTTGCTTCTGTCAAAGCTGCTAGTAGTGTTGACTGATTTTACGATCCCCAGCCAGAGTAGCTGTTCTAACTCCTCATCCAAGTACTGACCTGTCCAGTGCGGAGTCATCTGAAAGTCCCTGGCTGTCTCTCTTGCTTCCTGGCTCCAGGCCTCCCTGAATATCACTGAAGTTCTCATACTTGAGCGCCTGGACCAGCTGGAGGAGATACATCAGCAGGTCCTGTAGAGAGGAGATGGGGATGGTTATTTCTTTCCAAAGCACGTTTGTCCTAACTCTAAAATCTGTGTAATTCTTTCATTTCAAGTATACTTTTTTGTTAATGATGGTTAATGTACTTTAAAATAAAGCTTTGTCTCAGGAGACCAAAAACATTTAAAGTTTCACACACACAGATATAGTCGTCATCATCATCCACCCACACAAGTATACACTCCTCCTGACCCCCCTCAGTCCTCGTAAGCCTACCTCATCATCTGCCTGCTGCAGGCGTGCCACAGCGTAGCGTCTGACCGTGGGGTTGGTGAACTGGGAGGACAGCAGCTCCAGGGAGTCCTCCACGTCCATGGGCCTCCACTTCCCCAACAGCTCCAGAGCCTGCTTGGCCTCCTGGGGCAGATCCCAGTTCACACACTTGAGGAACTTTGTCAGGGCCTGTGGCGAGAAGAGGAGGAAGCAGTGAACATGTGCAAGATAGCATCCACCGGCACCGGGAGAGATATATAAAACCTGAGTGGCGGAGAAGAACGTAACAAACACACCCACCTTCTCCTGTGTGGTGAGGTAGTATCTGAACTTCCACACCAGGTCCTGTTCTTCAGAGCTCAGCTGCTTGGTTGGAGGGTAGCTCACAATGATCTGTTGGTGCATACAATAGGATAATCTATTGAAAACAAAGGCTATCAAGGCACTTTGACCTCCATTGAAAAGGGGAAAAAAAGACAGCTGAGACAAACCCTCTATGTGCTTTAATAAATAACAACTTGATCTGCAGGTTAAAATGCCTTACTGTTAGATTCGATTATATGTGGACCCTAAATAAAAACTAGACTGCTAGTTACTTACATTAAGCTGGTCACGTGTGGCAGCGTTGGGCTTCAGGTCGTGATCTGAGGGTCCACTGCGGAGGCTACGAGCCAATTTGTGATGCTTGCTCTCAACCAGGTTCTCCTGCAGAGAGACCATGAATTAGAAAATACTGCAAACTTTTTTCCTACAATGTAAGTGTGTTTATGTGTGTGTGTGTCCTCTCACCATCCCCATCTGTGGGTCAGGAACTTTGACGATATCGCAGCTGGTGAGGACGGGTGATGCGTCATCTCCATCCTGAGTGGGGACAAAGTGAAACGCACCAATCAGCCAGCACCGTTTCCAGTGTGTTAATACAGACAGCTGCCTGCTTTAAGGATATTACATGCTAAAATGCACATAGTTATGTACTTCTAAATATGTCAATACCTTTTCATAATAGACAATGCTGTATTCCTTGTCATTTGTTTTGACACGGGGAAACTCCACCATGAGGTACATGAAGTTAGAGCTGCGTTTCTCACTCTGCAGAAACACACATGAAGAAAGCTTTTAAACTGAACTCAAAACAGACAACAAATAGTTAGTAAAAGAAATGCAGACGACACCTGCAAACAGTTAAACCCTAACAGTCAACCAACTCACCTCATTGATCATCTCGATCTCTCTGAAGGTCAGACGGTCCAGCCAGTCAACCTTCACCATGTGACCCTGTCGATGGGCCTTCGTCAGCTGGACGGAGAGAGAGAAAAAGAAAGAGGGAAGGGAAAGGAGAAAAAGGAAAAGGTTTACCAAAATACAAAAAGGTTGAGGTTCTGTTACAGCAGAACTGGTCACAGCATGGTGGCTGATGTGCAAACAGTTCGACAAATCATGCACAAATCCAGTGCCAGCAGCCAATCCTGCATCTCCAGTCACACACTCGGCAGCCAATCCACTCATCAAGTCAGTGTGTGTGTGTGTGTGTGTGTGTGTCGGGAATGTAAGCACACATTTGGCCATGAACAGGAAGCCCACAACTCAGCTGGTTAGAATTAGTACTCACTCTTTAAAATAACACATGAACTGGTAGCAGCCTAGAAAAAAACTTTAGATACGATTAAGTCAGCTGCACTCCGGGTTAATAAAAGATGTAGGAATCAATCTTTTAGGAATTAAATGATTAATAAACAAGCCAATCCACTCAGATGAAGTTGAAATGAAATGGACTCCCAGACGCCCTCCTCTAAATATTCCAAAACGCTGCAACAAGTTGACAAACATAATTTTCTTGTGTCCACATAAACAAGAAAAAAACATGCACACACAATTACACAAAATACACTAATGTACGGCAACAGCAGAACTTAAAAACTAATGTGTGTAATGCTTTCAGCTGCACACCTTGACACACAGGTGTTCACACCAAAACCTGGGTCAAAATGTTTTTGTAAATGCATTGAATGGGTTTATGCAACATACAGAGTTTCCCCACATAGAACAATGCAAAGTGTTCAGGGATTTAACAGATGTTTATCTAATGTCAGCTTCCCTGACACAGTCTGAATTGTTCTAATGTGGTAATCCTCATTGAAGTGGTGGGTTTAGATTTATTTGCAAATACGTTTGGACCAAGGTCGTCTTCACACACACAGTACACAAACACACACACATTCTGCATTGCCCACACTAACTCCTCAACTTGTACTCACATCACTGAGTACTTCCAGGTCAGGGCCCTGGAACAGATGATGGTTTAGACACGTATCGGAGGGTTTCTCTCTTTTTTCCAACACGCACACAATGTTTCTTGTTCACCCTCCATCCTATCTCTTTACCCCAACCTTTCTCTCAGCCGATCAGTCCTATCCTACACCAATACACTTCCCTCTCTCTCCAATCCTGAGCCCTGGTCTCCTGTCCACACACATCCAGTGTTGTACCTTAGCTAGTCTGCCCATCTGGTCCTCTGTCAGGCTGCTGCTGGTGCGTCCTGGTGTGGTGGTAGGCTCTCCCCCATCCCCCTCCACACCTGGCCAAACCTTCAGGTCATGCATCCCTTGCCGGAACATACTAGAAGAGGACAGGAGAAGGTTTTTCAAAATGACATGCAAGTGGAGTTTTTTTTGGTTGTTTTTGTGTACTTTTATATAAAAATCTAAAAATACATAATAAAGTGCAGCTGTGAGGTGAAAGCTGATCTTTCATCCTGGTAGCATAACACAGGACTTTCTAACACTGTCTTATTCTATCAGTAAAAACAAACCCAACAAGTAATAGTGCATGGTTAGACTCACCCATATTTGCCAAACAGGGTGACAGTGGTTCCCCCGACGGGGACGGCTCTGCCAGGCCCATAGATGTCCCACACTGTGAGAGCAACCTGGGCACTTTGGGGAAGGTCTGGGTACTTGACTGGGAGCCGCAGCCACTCGTTCCAGCTGCACAGGACAGCAGGAGAGAGGATAGAGGGAGTGTAAGAAGAAGGAGGTAAAGGTCTGAGGAACTCAAATGTAACTACAGGAAAAAGGATTTGCTCGTGTTGGAAGGAGTTTTGAGTCTTTTCAGCTCTGAAGAAGTAAAATATGGGGCATATTGGCACATTTTGGGAGAAGAAAAAGGGCCTGACATATACTGCAAAGCTCCAGTGAAACTTATGAAACTCTTCCCTCCTGCTTCTAAATTGAGACTAAACGACAAAAGTTGAATGAATAAACAAATGTAAATAAAATTAAAAAAAGAAAGAGACAGATTGGTACTCACTTCCAGCGTGTGCTGAAGGCTTTGTACGAGGTGCGAACGGGCAGGGCGAGAGGTTTTCCTTCAGCGAACACCTGACAGGTGACGTAGAGATCCGAGCAGTTCTCCTGGTACAGGCCAGAGAACCGCAGCATTGGGTCTTCAAGCAGGGCTTTGTAGCTTTTCTGCTCTCGCTTTCCTTCTAAACTTCCTCTGTAAGAGGAGAGAGGAGACAAGGTAGGGAAGTGAGGAAGAGGAGGGACAAGTATGTTGTTTGTTGATTTCATTTTCCAAACAATTTTAATTTAAGACTAGTGACTGTGATGACAGGGAAAAAGGTGATTATAAGTTTAAACTTAAAATCCATATTTTTTATTTGTTCTTCTCCTTTTGTTCTTAATGGGAAAAATGTATATATGCTTCATTAAAATTGAACCTTGCTGTGAGTCAAGTGAGAGACTGCAGAAAAGCTGGACACAGTTCACGGCTGCTTAATTAATTTGACAACTGGATTGCAATAATTAGACTCATAAGAGGCACACATGATCTTAATAAAAACCTTTGTCTTTGTCTCACCAATAAAGACAATAAACACGATAAAAGACAATAAATATAGTACAATAAACACAAAACAGGCATCACAATTGATCAGCAATACAACAATATATAATAATGTATTGTGTGCAAATGTTTGTAAAACTTTGTAGAGAAGACGGCCTAATAATCGATTCATTGGAATCAGCTGTTTTTAGTGAGACTTTTTAAAGAAATATATTCCAATTCTGCTGGTTGACTATTAATTCGTAGATTAATTTGTCCATCACAATGGCCAAGAGCCTAAAGTGACGTCTTCAATGTACTCAGCCACTGCAAATCATAAAGAACCAGCCAATCCTTATATTTTGTTATATTGTTTATTACCTTATATCAATTATCAAAACGGTTGGCTATTAATTTACTGCCCATGCCCAAATTTTGTCAGTACAAGGTCAGAATAAATCTTCAGACAATTTTTAACACATCACTCTTTGATTTGTAGAGACGATCTGTAACATTTACTTGACTTGACTGACTAAAACAGTCTGCAGTCTGTTTAGACATTGTTTAAAGCTTAAAGTCAGAAAGACATATGGCAGAGAGACACATGTCGTTTAAATACACGCACACACACACACACACACAGCAAGCATCCTGTCAAGTCACAAGATAGATTACTTCCACCGCTTGACCAAAAGCGACGCATTAAGTACAAAACTTACATCTTAAGTTGAACGTTGATGTCCAAGTCACAGCTGTAAACATAGTTGAATTTATCAGTGTCCATCTTCCGACGGGAAAACACTAAATTCTAACCAAAAACCTGACGACTTCAACATGAAATCCCGGACGGTTATGTGAGACTTTGCGAGCGGTTGGGTTTGCGACAAGGCCTCGGCTCAGCACAACAACACTCCTCAGAACCCGGTTTAAACTACTGCTCCCGCGGATAGCTACGTTATCAGTCTGTGTACAAGTTTAAAAAGACAACTTTGAGAGCCTGTATTCACGGTAAAGACATTATATTAACGGCTGTCGCACCGGGCATGATTTGATGTTTTTTGGTAGCTACACAACAACACAGCATCAGCCAAAATCTACAGCCAGGCTAAAGTAGTCGATTCTCGATGAAATAGGATTGACGAAACAGAGCAGGCAATCATTGTATCTTGTATTGATTTGTCGAGCCTGATGGGACCAAGCAGGAAGTAGAGAAGAGGCGGGGTTTACAGCATGCTTATTAAAGGGACAGTCCCTGTAATGTTGTAATGTGTGTAATGTTGACAAAGCTTTATTAGAAATATTATCATATGTGAAAATAATGTATTACAAAGCAATGTTTTGTACTTATAGGAATAATATCTGTGTAGTAAGAAAGTTTTAAAATTGAATCAAGCGATTTTCTTATTGTATTTTCTGGACTGTAAATGTAATTTTTAAAGCTTGGGAGAGGAGACAAACTTTTTTGTTCATTTGACAAAACAATCCCAAATCAAGGACCTCTTACTGTTTTTTTCTGGAGCTTTCAGTGGTACCACACAGTCTTCAGTGTAATACTTTTGAAAGTTCTGGAAAACGCTAGTTAGTGTAAGTTTTTGTTTGTGATATAGACTTTTTGTAGTAATTTATGATCTTTTGTAAAAGGTTTTCTTTCACCATTGCAACTATATATTGTTGTATTATGAGTCCATGCGGGCTGCGAACTGTACATCATGAACTGTTGTTTTTTGTCCCAGTTTATAAAGTTAAAATTATTATTGTATGTTACATTTTTTAAGCACCTTTGTCCATATGTTTATATACTTAAATAATTGATTAAAAAAGTATTTTGGTTATAATTCTTATTAAGTAATACAGTTGTATAAATGTCACGTAAATGTAAAACATTAAGGATAACAAAGAAAGACATTAATACATTATGGATGTATTAGCTGTTGGGGTTCCAGTCTGGTAAATTGAAACTTGAAACTATAGATTAGGCATACTCTTGAAAATTGCGCTGTACTAGGTATGTTTATGATTAATTCTTTGCTGAAATGAGCATACAGTTATAAAAATAAGTAAATCAATTTTTACAATTTTTTTCATTTTTACAGTATGAGTTTACTAGCCTCTTAGGGTACAGTTTGTCTGTATGGAAGATTATTTATTTACTATACTATACTAAACGGTCCTCTTATTAAAGATTAAAGATACCAAACATGATGACAGCTTTCAAATAGAAAGTTCTCCCCAATAAAAACACACTTGTTCCCAATGAAGTGCATAGCCGTGAAGGGCAACAGGCATGTGACAGGAAAATCCTCATCTTTTGTTTGGATGGGGTCCTCCCTTTTAATCAATGCTGACGACGACCGGCTGTCAAATGAGGGTGTGAACTCATCGTCATTGGATTGTATGGGACCCATATAAGAGGTCAGCACCACCCGAGTTGAACTTATGGAAGAACATCTGCCATTAAAACATCTTCCGTCCTCTGAAACAGCATCTGAATAAAATCAACTGAAGCAACTGATATGGCTCGTATTAATGACAACAGTACTTGAACTTCAACAAGTCCTTATTGAATCAAAGTACAGCTTGAGAGAGGCAACTGTGAGTCATATGTATGAAGGAGCACCCTTGACCGATGAGGGAGACCTATCAACACTCCCTGACTACTGTGGGGGTACCAGAGAAAAGGCATGTAAAACACCACGTTATGAGGCCCCGGGGCCTCCTGTGAGAGGATTTTTCCTATGATCTCGCACCTCGCACTGCAGATAGCAAACAACTGGAAGAATATGAGCTAATGTTTTGTTGGCCCAGGCAGCGATAATGCTCTGCATTGTCAGGTCAGATCACGTTTTATATTTTTGACATTTTGCTTTTTTTTTTCTGGGGATGAACTTGTGAGAGCTGATAAGAATTTTTGGCCAAATTTATCCTTAAAGGAATAGTTTGACATTTTGGTAAATAAGCTTATTCACTTTCTTGCAGAGAGGTAGATGAAAATATCTAAACCGCTCTCATGTTTGTACAGTAAAGATGAAGCTGGAGCCAGCAGCCAGTTAGCTTAGCTTAGCACAGAGACTGGAAACAAGGGGAGACAGCTAGCCTGGCTCTGTGCAAAGGTTACAAAATCTGCCTAACAGCACATCTTTAAAGCCTGTTAATGCGGACTACTTCTTGGCAACATAGTGGAGTATCTGCTGGTTGCCTGGCAACTGCTCAAAGCACACAACCCTCGTATTGTTTTGACAAACTTTTAATAATTTTTCTTTTAAAACATCTTCTGATCGGTTGAAACTGTGTAATAATGATGTGACGCCATCAATGTGAGGTAGACAGGGTCAGAGGTTACAGCAGGCCCCTGCAACAGCAGTGCATATAAATGTGTGTGTACAGACTATTGTGTGTAAACATACAGCTTCAGTGCTCCTTGTCACAGTCTCCAAACTCTTAAGAGATTCTCATCTTCCAAAGATATTCCCTCATTTCGTGCTTTGATGATGGTGGAGGAGAGTGCGGGCTAACACAGAGATATGTTTCTCTACTGATTTCCTTTAATTTGCCTCCTGTCTATGGAGTCTATCTATGTCTGTAACTATAGCAACACACTGTACGGAGCAGTCAAGGATGAAAGCTGGGTGGATCATCTGAAGCTCTTTTAACTCTATATTTCGAGTCTAGAAATTTGATTTATTAATTTAAGTGTTGTCACAGATCAATATTTGATCTTGTTTTACATGTGCAGCAACTTGGCCGACAAAACCATATGAGAGGTTGAATGGTGATGAATCACGTTTGATAATTCCATCCCATCCCTCTTTCTCTCCTCTCTCTTCCTCCTCCTCTCCTTGGACGTCACCTCTCTCTCTCCCTGCCCTCCATCTCACCTCTCTCCTACCCTTCCCTCTCTTAGTCACCACATGGATGTGTCATTGTTTCTAACACTTTAGAGGTTCATGCCCACTGAAGCGCAGCGAGGTGATCTCCGGAGTACCCAAAACAGCGCCAAGATACAAGATCCCCTTCTCTTTACCTCCCCCCTCCCTTCCACACAAACCACCACCTCCTCATTTCCCAATGGATGGCACCGCTGACACCTTCTTCAGCCAGGCCTGTGGGCCACATGACGGTGCTGACCACACCTCCACGTCGCAGTCGTAAAGCCTCATGGTGTATAAATAAGGGAGCAAAGGGAGAAGAAGAACCAGAAGCTGACCAGACCAGATGAAGATGGAGCTCGCTGGGGTTAACTGGGTGCTTGCAGCTGCAGGGTTTCTCCTGTGGACCAGTGGAGGATCTGCTGCACCCATGGAGTGCCACTTCAACTCCAGAGGTGAGATCCCATCCTCTAAAACCTTATAGGGTATCTCGACTTAAAAAACATACATTTTTGAATAAAACTTTGACTGCCATGTGTTGTTCCAGCACTGTGTGTGTTTGAGGGGAGGCACTTCTCGTTGGGTGAAACCTGGATGGACAACGCTTGTATGCAGTGCACCTGTCTGCACCCTGTCGGCGTTGGTTGCTGCGAGACGTGAGTACACAAACAACCTATGTGGTTTGGTGTCCAGATGCCCACAGTCACTGTACTGCAGCTAGCTTCAGAGAGACAAAGCAGTAAAAGTTGCTTCAAATTGTTGCAGTGTTTAAGTATTCGGGTTCTTTACTTGAGTAAAAATAGCTTCAAAAATACTCCTGCAAGTCCTGCATTCAAAGTTTTACTTGAGTACTAGCAGCTGTAGATTTTCCTACAGGTGCATGACTGTGTGATACTGCTGAACCAGCACAAGAGTCAAACAGTGTTTGGAGTTTACAGTCCACATTACGAACAATAAAGTAAAGGAAAAGTGTTTCTTCTTTTAAACAGTAAGAGTCTTCTCCTTTACCTGTCCAGGGTGCATCGGCCAGTGGATTTTCCTGCATGGTGTGAGGTGCGGGTGGAGCCAGTGAGCTGCAAAGTGTACCTGGTCCAGACAGCCGACCCCCGCCTGCCCTGCTCCCCAGGTGAGGACATCAAGGACCCCAGCCACGGATCGCTGCAGCTGCAGCAACAGCTTGACGGGTAGAAAACTGCTCAGACCGGCGACTATCTGTTCAGTCTGTTTTCCTATGTAACCAATACTCGCTCTAGTTAAATATCAGTAACCATTTTTATACACATACTGTACTAATATAAAACTGCATCTGTAATTTTTGGATTGTGTCATTAATGAAGGAAATGTGAGGGAAATTTGTCTGTGAAAATATATTTAAGTGAAACTGCAGCAGAGAAGTTTTTGAGCACCAAATGATGTACCACGTTAACAAATTTAGGAAATGTAGGCATCATTCTTCTACAGATGAAACTTCATTTTCAGCATGTTTGATATTAGTTATTATAGTAAGCTGTTTGGCCTGCTCGTGGCTGATATGAGCTGCATACTAAAAGAAGCAGAAGCTGCGTAACTTTATTGTAAGACAGGTTGTTTGGGGAGTTTTTCATGCTAAAGGTCCTGCACAGTTAGAGGCTTCTTTATATTCAGCCAAATGCAATTTCTTCAACTAATCCAATAATGACTTATTGTAAATATAAGCAAATATATACGTACATTAATATATATAACACTTCCTGTTGAATTTGACCTGTTCTCTGCTGTAACTCATTTACCCTTCAAATAAAAAATCTTGTTCACCGAGAAATGATGTTGAATTTTTGTAAAGTAATGAATGACTTCCTCACACGTAATCTATCAAATTTAAATCACACTTTTAATTAATTTCTCTTGTAGTATTTACATCTCAATACAGCATTTTCTCAAGCTGAAATACAAACAATTAAACAGTAAAAATATTTTGAGTAATAAACAGTTGTTTCAGACAACGAGAAAGAACAAGTTTGTGAATTTGGAGTCACAAAATGAAATAAATACAGAAACACACAGCAACCACAGAGATAGTTGCACTTCAGAAGGTCAATGTATGTGGACCTTCCAAAAAACAGAAGATGCATTTAAAGTTAAAATGCATATGAATAAGGCAAAACATAGGTTGCATACTTTACATATGGAATGCATCACTGGCTCTGTATATACAATGGAAACAACAACAACAAAATGCTTCTTTGTTCCTGAAATCTCCTGATAATCTCACGTTCACAATCTCACACATACAACAGTCAAATTTTAATGCTGTTGGTCCCCGTAAAGTGGGACATGTAGGATGCCAAGGCCGGGTTGGTAGGCAGGACTTTGATTGGCAGATCCCAGCTGAAGGTATCTACGTCGACATGCTCCGCCCCGGCCCAAACTGTGACCTCCGATTGGTTCTGCAGAACTGTGGGCGGTTCCATGGGCTCCCGGGCAGTGACGAATTCAAAGTGCAGGCGCCACCTCAGGATCACTGCACAAGCAGAGTTAAAAGTTTGATTGTTAAGTTGATGTGTGATGAATAACAGTTTGACTTTATTGTGGAGTTAGAAAGGAGCTTGTTCTTTCTGGAGATAAATTAGATGCCCGAGTCTCTGCAAATGACTTTAGTGTTGATGAAAAACACTACATATATATTTGGACAGGTTTCTTTTTTTAGGGATTGTGAAATGTTCTAAAATCAGGGGATTTCACAGTCTGACACTGTGGGAGCCCCTTCAGACAAAAAGTACACACATTTCTTAATCAAAAGTATGCCAAATTAGCCATTAGCAGTTCCTGTTTGCAATGTACACATGGATGTTCAGACAACTATAACTGGATTACCTTGATACTGAAGAAAACTTTAAAAAGTGATGATTTTTAGGCAAGTTCTGGAGCTATAAGAAGCATTTTTTTCTTTGATTTCCAGGCAAATTTATGAACATTATTAATTACATTAATATTCATGACGGACATCAGAGATAATGATATCCTCGGGAAGTGGAAGTCACATTGAATCTAAAAATCTAAATCTAAAAAAACTAGTGGTCAAAAACTCCACAGGGTGCCTTTACCCAAAGACATGTGGGACAAATCTGCGTGTCTGTTTTCACTTTATAAAAATGTACCATATTTGATGTGTAAATTATTTCTATTAACAGTCTAATGATGGCTCATTAATAATCTATTAATAACAGTCCTAACAACTAAAGACAAACTATTTTCACACAAATGGTTTGGATGACACTGATCTCTGACATTTCATGTTTGACCAAAAAAAACTCAAAAACATAAAGGAATACAGCCCACTGGTGACTGACCTATGTCTGTGCTGAAACCCGGCGTGACGTTGAGGGGGATGGGGAGGGAGAAGTGGCTGGAGGCGGTGTGGAGGCAGGACTCCAGATGTCGTCCATGTCCAGTCACACTGACGGCCTGTCCGGGACGCCGCTGGTACTGCTGCTGGATCTCCTCCTCATTCTGAAGGCTCACTGAATACTGGAAAACGTATATACACAGATACACAGGATATTATAATTTACACACTGATTAAAAAGGAGAAAGTAAAGACAAAAATGAGAATGGCAAACACACCTGCAAGCAGGGAATGTCTCCCTCTGAGAAGTTGAATGTGCCGATGATGTCCTCCCCGAGTCTGTAAACAGTCTTGAAGATGCAGAACTTTGCCACTTTCCCACGCACATTGGTGATATTAAACATGTCTGGACAAAACAAAACAAACACAGGTCAAATGTGGACATCCAAACTGTGTTTTTTACAAATGTCATCCATTTTAGTACATGTTCATATGACTTGTTTACAAATCCAGCTTGAAATTAGCTGCTCTGCTAGCTAACAAAGACACACCTATTAATGACATGGATGTAACAAGTAAACTAGCGAGGCAACAGTTTTAAATTCTTGCTATAAAGCAGAGAGACAGAAAGACTGTCCGACTCACGGGGGCAACGTCTTGAGGTGGTGACCATCAGCATATCCAATGCTCTCTCCAAAGGCCGAGCATCCCTGCGGCTCGCTTCTTCTTCCTCCAGGAATGGGTTGGAGGGGGAAACCTCCTCATCCTGGGGAAATGGAGGCTCTGGCATGCCTACAGGAAGTCAGAAGTCATTCTAATTTTTGCAAACTTTATTTCCACAGACCAAAGAGTAAATAGCAAAATAGACGGGTTCCTTTCACTAACCACAAAAACATTTCGAGGGTGTTTCCTGCTAAGAGGCTAGAAGAAAACTTAACATCCACAGCAAATTTTTCTGGTTGTTGCTGTAGTTTTTCAACGCGACACACCTCATTAGCACTAGAAGCTTTACATTGCAAAATGCATGCAACTGAAATTAAAAGTAATCCAAATTCATCTCACCTTGCAGAACCAGCACTCTGAAGGGAACTCTGAGTAGTTTGATAGGAGAGTTGACTCTCTGGCAGCCGATGGTCAGTTTGTAGACGTACTTCACTGCCTGACCACGGAAACTCGGAGGACCATCTATGGGTACGATCTCACTGTAGGAATCTGTGGGAGAGTGAGTATGAATGTCAGACTGTTTCAATCACACACAGAAAGTCATATGTTCATGTATAAATGTTGTATGGCCATATGGGACAACAAAAAAAAATTAGATGTCAAATTTCATTTCATTTTTATGGATCTAAACTTTTTCTTTCACACATGTACACACATACAGGTTTTGCTCTCCCCGGGGTCCAGGCGCAAGTCACAGAATAATATCTTAGGTGGTGTGTCCAGCACACACTGCCCTCGCTCTCCTGTAGAAGTAAAGAATTAGGTGAGGACATTAAAGGCATATCACAAATGAAGCCATAAGGCTATTAAAACAAGGATAATGATCTCCAGAACCTTTTAAATCTTTCCCTGAAGACTTGTATTTTAGTTGGTTTATTTCAAACATAACAAATACTTCATGCAAATATTGTGAAATAGCTGATAGTGACTTTCATTTCTGCTTATCTCAGATTCTATCTTTTCCTCCCCACACCAACCTCTGCTTGGAATAAGTACTGTGTCGCTCTCAGCCTGGACGTCCTGTTTGTTGCCCTGGGCCGGCAGAGCCACTCTGCTCTCGCTGGCATGAAACTGACAGTGGATCTGAGCACTGGCCCATGCCAGCATCTCACTGAAACACAGTCAGAGAATAAGGGTTACACAAAGGCATTTACAGAGTGACTGGTTAAATGATTGATTCAAGTGTTCAGCATCACATGGTCCCAATCCATATGGGGTTACAAGACACCAGACAACAAGTTGATTGTGTGGAAATAATGATGGACAGAACCACAAATTTAAAAAGAAAACATTTCAAAGATCCCATATATATAAAAGAACTGTCTTGCACTGGCTTAGACCGTTTAATCTGTCTAAGCCAGCTCAACATATTAATACAGACAACCAAAGCATATCAGGATTATGTAAGAGATTTTTTCCTTTCAAATTGTTTTAATAGTTTTAGTTTGGCGGGTGAGGGTGGCATCTTCATGTCTATGTTCAGGTCTACGATTGATGAAGAGGTGACAGCAGTTCAATCCTACCTGCTGGCAGAGGTGGAGAGGTGGGACATTGGGTTGGTGAATGTTATGAGACACTCCATGAGCTCCCCGGCGAGAAACACGGGGCCTCGGGCCATGGAGGCCACCACCTCGATCATCTGTAACGGTAGAAACCAACAACGCTAAGTTACCGAATTAAAGATCCGATCACCAATGGAGAACAAAATGCACTAGGAAATGCACTTTGTTTTGTTATTCCAGAAAGTACTACTACAGTTCTGTATTAACATACCGCTACGGGCAGGTCAGCATGCAGACAGAAGTTAACTTGTTTGGTCCTGCTTGCTAATGGCTGCTGTTTAAAGTCGAATTTAAACACATAACGTTACCTTGGCCTCAAACGAAACGGCAGCAAGACAATCAACGTTACGTTGTCTTATCACAAGGCGCACCTAAATTTGCTTCTCGAATAAAACCATGCAAAATTTTACTGTCTTTCCAGGAGAACTAGACATAGCTTGTCTAGTTAGCTAGCATTCCAGCTACAGTAAACAAGTTGTAGATCCACTGCTGTACGATCAATCACAAACCAAGAGAAACAAAACTCCCAAAGTATAACAATACATATCATAAAACATACATTTACTTTAAGTACGTGTTCTATTTAATGTCCTAGTAGTATCTCAACATTAATTAAACATGTTTTAAAGAATAAAAAGACAGTGTAGAAATTCAGTAATGTTTTTTGGTCGGCCATTTAGAAGACGTCCCGTGGCACAGTTAACGAGAGGTGGACTGTTGCTGTGGTAACTGGTAGGGGGGCGTAAGCTCAATATTTACAAATAACCTTTACATTTATGTATTAACCCCACACATTCTATAGAAGTCGTTCTATAACAAATTAATAAATTGTGTTTTTATCAAAATGAGCTGATTCCTGACAATTAGTTGGAACATTAATAAGTGGAGATAAATAAACCCCCCCTTTTTAGTCCAAATGGTACAGAGTTCAGTAATCTATCGTTTAAATCCCCGATTTTAGCTTGTCAGGCACATTTACCTCCAGGCTAACTGATTTTGACTCCATCAAACTACTACAACAACAAGTAGCTTGTTGTAGTAGTATTTTAGTATTTTTTTTAGTAGGGTTAGTAGCTTGGTTGAGGTTTGGATCTTGTATTAGTAGGCGGTATGCTTAGGCAGCCTGAGACGTTGTTACCTGAGAGACAAACATGAGGGAAACAATAGGCTCATATCTATAAACGATTTGCATATTGAGCGCCGTGCTAGCAAAGGCTTCAGAGCCCTGACCGAAATCTGCTTAGAGCTGCAGCGGGATGACGCCGTTGCTCCGGTATTGTAAAAAGAACAATCCCTTCTCTCCTGTTGTTAATGGTTCATTGGCTAGAAAAGTTTGCTTCTGTTCCGTGGCTTAAAAGCAAAGGGTGGTTTAGCTAACTTACACAATTAATGATTAAGGTGATGTGATGTTATCAGTTTGCGGCTTTACAGCTAACCACCGGCTACTGAGATGCTTGCTTGATGTCGGCCCTCATGTATGTATGTACACCAAGAAAATGTGATGACTACTTGCTAACCATTTCGTTTGATCTCATGGTAGGTGTCCGGCTAAATGACTGAGATCGGAATCCTCAATAGTTGGTCTTTAGCTGTCATCCATCCATCGCTGCTGACGGCACAGCCACATCCGGACTCCATGACGGGGGGGAGGGCAAAGGGGTCTGCTATCTCTGAAAACAAGAATCCAGAGTGTGACGGTGACGGGACACATTTCTCTAAATAGTCCCTAAGGATATGAACATCCTGAGCTGTAGAGGCTAAATTCTCTTGTGGACAGTAATAATCCTATCAGGGCACTGGCACCTTCTACCTGAAGGAACAATTATTTACTCATTGGTCCCTGAAGGTGCATTCAGTGCTAGTCAGTTGAAAACCAGTCTGTCCCCCAGGAATGACTCACTCAAAGATCTTTAGGTCACATGCAGCTACCTCCTCAGTGTTTTTGCCCCATGGTGAAGGCAAGATAAACTGACACTGTTGACAAAAGGCGGTGAAAGCTCCCTGTCTGTAATCCCAAGTGTTTGCCTGCTCCCACTCACCACGTGAAGCTCCCTATTGCTGGGTATCCTGCTAAAATGACTACAGAGTGGGGTGAGAAATCCACAGCGGACCTCATGAGTAGGTATGTCTCCAAGGAAATGGGACACGGAGTGCCCAAGGAGGGTTGGCGAATCTGTCTGGCACATGAGTTCAAGGAGAAGAGAAAGCCCTTTCAAGCTAAAGATGTCTCGCTATCCAACGTCTTGGAGCATCTCGGCCTCGGGATCAGGTGAGACTTTCACTCTCTGGCCCTCCACTTAATGTGCAAAACACCATAAACACATTGTATTGACATGCAGGAGACTGAGGATAGTTGATATACTCTGTGATTACTTTTACATGTCAAATATCAAGTATTTTCCAGTCATTATGAGGAGATGCAGATCAAGGACAGACATTAAGAAGTGGTCTTCTAAACAGAGTATGACTAATTTACCTATGAGAGTTTAAAGATTAACACAAGCCCATGTCTATAGGTCCACCCCCAGTTTTTTTACTGTACTATTTTAGCTCTTTGATAAATGAAATCCCCCTACAACAAATATTTGCCATTGAAAGATCAACATTCATTTAACAATGGTAAATCTTTGTTTTTCTATATGTTGTAGACTCAGTGCACGCCCGAGAGATTTGTTCCTCTATTGACACTGGTTGTTACACCTCCAGGTGTCATAGCAACCTATAGTCTATACATTTATCTCATGTTTATGTGGTACCTGGGGAGTACCACACCTTGGAATTCAAATTAGACAGTTCACAAAGCGTTAAATCAAAAGGGTGTGGTCCACTTAAAAGACTTTTTCTGAGGAAGTGAACATGTAGTTGATCCTCCTTTAGAGTGGTATATGAGCTGTGGTCCCAGGTCAGCTTCAAGTACAAGGTGCAGTTTATTTACTCCTCCATGACTTCAAAACATCTCCGACAACAAAGGCAGGAAGGTTGAGGTAGTCTCACAAAATATGTCTGCTTGTAAAGTTGCCAGCGAGTACAGCTTAAATCTTTGCAGCTGAATTGTCGCCCTGCAGCTATAAAAAAAAAAAAAGAATTCCAGCACATCTGTTGATCCGGTCTTGTTTGTTTTCTCAACAACATGCTGACATCTGAGATGCAGTGTAATACATTCTGCAGCTTTAGTGGATTGTCGGGCGCACAGCCAGCATCACTTTTTCTGTTTTAATTTTGATCTGTTTAATCGCTGCTCTTTAGTGATTTGGACTGAATGTGTTTCTTGATGACCCGTGTAGTTCATGTGACACCACGTGCCACCTGCAGTGCAATGTAATAACACAGCTCGTTTAAGCTCATTATGAGATGTAATTTCCTTTTTATAGGTGTGAGCGAACAACAGTGAGGCATGTTATTTCTGTATTACATAGCAAAGTGCTCTGCTGAGATCCAACAAGTTCCCAGAAAAGTGTTTTAACAGTTGACGTTAAACCACAAACTTGCTTCATTTTTCAGAAATCTGTTGCAATGTTGCTAATAAAAGGAAGACAAATGCAAAAACACAAAGCTCCGTCCCGTTTCTCACCCAAGGTGTCTCTGCCGGCTTAAACACCAGGAACTCTCTGTGAAAGTAACCACTGTACAGGCGAAGGTGCCCATATTGCTAGAAAAATATATGGAAATGCTGTAAATTATCTGGGCTTTCTGTCCAATATACTGTACCTAAAACAAACAAGCTAACTGAAACAATACACTCATGCTGTATATATCAGAATCAGAAATACTCTATTGATCCCCACGGCCAATACACACACACACACACACACACACACACACACATACACACAAAATGGCACAGGTATGAGGGTTTAGCCCAGATTTGAAACCTTGCCTTCAACTCCCATTGTCATTTTAAGTAACGATCAGCGCACCAATGCTTCTACCTAAATCTGCTGAATGGTAAATGTGTTTGTGACTTGATATCAACTAGTAGGACTTCAAACGTTTTGCCCTCATTGTGCTACGAGCTCCTTTAAGCACTGGTAATGTGTTGACTGCGGTGGTAATCAAGATGGCAGCTTCATCATACGAGGGTTAGATTCAGGTTAGCATACTTGGCCCGTATTCACAGAGCTGGATCAGGATGAGGACCATTGTTTGCATTCCAGCTGGGCTGCAGAACATCAAGATCCCCACAATAGCGCAACCTGCCATGGCTTCAAATAACACGCTTTAAACCCCATTCATCTCCTCCTGAGTGGAGCTGTATTGGCCGACCATTGTGGTGTGTCTGGACTGAGCTTTCCTGTGAAGTTATTGTTTGCAATACAGTCAGGCGGTGCATTGTCATGCACAGCAATTTTGCAGCTGCATGGCGTCCTCACAGCAAGCAGAAAGCCCTTTGTGGCTGAAACGTTACTGATTATTTCGGTGTGTGAACATGGTCATAATGCTGAGCACAATGCTACCTCCCTTCCTGTTTAGGCTTTTGATGATGCAGATCCTGTCGAGTTAAAGAGCTACATTAATATTATGTTGCTATAGCAGGGTTTCTAGCAGTGTACTATAGCGTAGGTGGGCCACCTCATTTGAAATATAGACCACCTCCACTAACATAACAATAAAAAAAAAAAAGGTATAAAACATTAACCTTCAGGGAGAAAGAACACGGATGTTTTTCACACAGCAAATGCCACAGTTCTAATAGGTGTGTTTAGGCCGTCATCTACGCTCAAAATTGATCATGGGAAGAGATGCTTCAGGATCTGGGTGGCTTACCACCTGCTAAGCAATTTCCTAGGGAAAACCCTGCTGCTGCCCTGTAGCAAAGAAATGGTTGTTGAAGCTGTCATTTGGAATTAATTTAATTTGAAGCTTGTACTCCTTGGTTTCCTCCAGTTGAGTGGTTCCCAAACGGTTAAATGTCAGCCCAAATAAATCTGCCTTTGACCACAGACGGATGAGGCCGTCAACGCGATCCCCGGTGGTGTTGATAGAGATGTCTGTCGTTCAGTTGTAGCATTGAACAGCATATTTTTGGCTTGCTTGTTAAGCATCGTCACATTCAGTGGTTTGGGATTTTTGAGCACCTAACAGGAAAGGGGTCAGAAACTGCAGCACCTGCAAAGTAAGTGCTTAGTCACTGGTGTTGTTCACCAACCTGTCAGCTTGCTGCAGATATATTATGATCATTCTGTGAAATGGGAGAGTAAGGACGTTTCTTGCATCCTTAATCTGTTTCTTATTTGGGGCCCTCTAGAGACCCTTCAAGGACCACGGAAAGTCCAGGAGCCTGACTGAAAAAGCACAAAAGTTGCTGTGTGTACAGAGAGTCAGCATTATTAGCACTTCAGCCTGTTCTGTGCTGAACTAACATCCTGTTTACTAAAATACAACCCCTCAACCCACAATAGCAGCTTTATACTTTATTCTGCATACAAGTAGGGAATCTACCATGTCTGAGATCACAGTTCAGAGCATAAACAGATTACAGTCTGACGATAACTGTGATCTTCTGAGCCTCCGGCCTCAGGCTCCAAGAGCTGTTTGAAACCTTTTGTAACATAGCCTAATTAATATTTTACACCACAACCCTGGAGTGATAGCGAGGGCTGCACATAGACACAACTACATGAACACATGTACACATACTCACACTGTTAACATCACTCAGATAAAGTAGAGCTGCCACTTTGACTCCATTCCCCTCATCTTACAAGTGCTTCCTTCATGCAGTTGAACAATTCCCTCTTTTGCCTCTGCGCGTGCGTGCGTGCGTGCGCGTGTGTAAATTGTTCACTGTTAGTTCCAGCTTTGGCTCAGTGCTAAAGGTGCTGGAAACAGTTGTAGCTGCCTTTGAACAAGCTAGGATACAAAGTATGTTTACTAATTACACATATGCTTGTGATTGTTAATTGTAAACTCATTGAAAATTAAGAGCATCCCTTCATAACCCTTTAACACATGACTGCAGTTTGGGTGCATGCTGCCTTTACATGTCATGCTTAGCTGTGTTTTAACTGACTGTATTGAGTATTGAATTTCCTCGCTTGTTTTCGGCCATTTTCATTTACATTCACTCGCGTCCTTCCACTTATGACTGTGAAGTAATCTGTGTACTTTAACACTGCATATGTGTTCATTCAGGTATCTAAAATGGTGGTACAAAAAGACCCAGGTGGAAAAGAAAGCTCCGTTCATTGACATGTTTCGTGCCCAGCCCTTACGTCAAATATATGGTGAGTTCAAGTCAATCCTATCCCAGCTGAATGGCTGAATTTGAGACCAAAACCTATTTTGAACCTGCATTTTGGGGTTCTGTTGAAGCCTTTTTAATATATATGATATAACATGATAATTAATATTCTCATGTAGGATTCCCAGTGCTCAAACTAACACTCTTGGACTTTCCTCTCAAATAAGTGTTTCCATTTATCTGCTCACCCCCTTGCTGTTTCTCCAAATTGATACCATACTCTAATTTGCAGGTGCTCCACTTGGCGGTATTGGAGGAGGTACCATCACAAGAGGTTGGCGGGGGGAATTCTGCAGATGGCAACTTAATCCTGGGATGTACCACTATAAAACTGTCACAGCAAACCAGGTATGTAGGATCTTAAATAGACTGGGACATGTGTGAAAGCATCCTACATCATAAAGAATGACTTTAGTGAAAGGATATTTATCTGGTTTTATATATTTGGTCCCTTTACGTCCTGTACAATGGCTTGCTGACTTATTTGAATCTTAGCAAACAAAGTCCAACAATCCTTCTCCTGCCTGTTAAGTCACAGTTTATGTTGTTGATAATAGTCACTTATCTTTCCGTGGGGCTTGTTTAGGTATCATTAAAACTGCAGTAGTACGTTTATTATTCTCTTAAAGGAACAGCCTCTATCAAGTACCAGCCATATGCTGAAGAGAAAATACACCCTTATAACACAGTTAAAAACAGACCTCAGTCAGTCTACATGAATGGATATATTTTGTTCTTTGGTGGTGTTGTTTTCATCAGTTTAATGCTCCAAGCTATTTTCAGTTACGTCAAACTAATACATGCGTTTGTGTCAGCCCCTTTCTATTACCATCATACAAGGTCAAATCTATTGTAGAGGAGACATGGATACATACCAGATTCCAGTAGCCTCAGTTGACTATAATGTAATGTTATGAGGAAATGGTGTGACTCTTTGTCCCTGGGTTGTCAGGGGGCATTCTGGGAAATGTCGAAACATAAGGCAGGTTACCAAAAAAAAGTTAATTACAAAACTTCTGGTAATGACTAATATGTAATGTAATGTAATTATCTCCTAACCTAAACATAAAGGATAAAGATTCAGTGTTTACATGTCATTTTGACCTCCTTTTCTTTTTCATAGTTCACAGTGTGTTTGCGTCGAGGAGGGCAAACAGTTTACCAGCAGGTGCTGTCTGTAGAGCGTCCTCCCACATTACAAGGCTGGAACTGGGGCTATTGCGGAGAGTATGCCTTCTATCACGCCTTGTACCCCCGTGCCTGGACCGTCTACCACCTGCCGGGACAGAATGTCACCTTAACCTGCAGACAGATTTCCCCAGTCATCCCCCATGACTACCAGGTAACCAAGTTTCTTTAAAACTTCAAATTTAAGGGATCCGTTTATGTTCAAAAAGTTTTGAACATAAACTCCCAGATGTCGTTATCAGTATCAGCTTCAAAAGTCCAGCATCGGTTGGTAATTAAGACATGTAGTTATAACACATGTCATATCTTACACCTAACAAGTCAATTTGAATTTCACCCAAACAATAAATAGGAAGTCACTGAAAAGCATGCAAGCTTGTCAAAATAAATGTTGGAATTCTGGACCATGAAGACAAAGAGCATCCACACAAAGACAAATAAGTTAATTAAAAAGTTAAAATTGGTGGCGAGTGTCTGGACATAAGGATCACGGTCAACTCTTTCAGGATCAATAATGATCTTTGCTCATGCTCATAATTCCTCATGTAGCTTTTTTCTCACAAAAATGCTTTTAGTTTTTTGTAATAGCAAGTAGAAGCTAAAGTGGTCACTGGGTTGTGATAAAAGACACATTTTAGATGGTGTATGTTGACATGCTGGTTCGACAAGTTATTCCACCATGTATCTGTCTCTTATCTTTCTCTCAGGACTCCAGTCTCCCAGTGGCAGTATTTGTGTGGGACATAGAGAATAAGAATGACTTTGCTCTGGACGTCTCCATCATGTTCACTATGGTCAACGGGTCAGGACACAAGGACGACAAGAGTGGGGGACACTGGAATGAACCATTTCACCTGGAGAAGGAGGGGGAGGCGGTGTCTGGGGTCTTGCTACATCACTGCTCTACAGTGAATCCTTACACTCTGTGCATTGCAGCCCGAGAACAGGTTTGATTTACAGGGTTATGACTTCAGCAGCTTCCAGGTTTTTGTAGTAGGTTGTAGGGGGCTGCACAAGCAATTCCCCAGGAATAAATAGGATTTGTAACAATGTTCTGTTATCTGAAAGTGGATTTATAATAATCAGCTGGTTGTGAAATCTGTGGTTCTAATGAGCATGAGGTTTTAGATTTACCAAGAACGTGTGTGTTTGTGTGCACACATTAACAGCCTGACAGGGAGGTGAGTCACCAGACGGCGTTCAGTCCAAAGGGAACCTGCAGCGGCCTGTGGAGTGACCTAATCACTGACGGACGGCTGGACTCTCCTACAGGTCGGTGCTTAAAAACAGACGGTGGAGGGATGAGACAGATTCATAATGGAACAGATGTCTAAAGTTGTTGTTCAACATCACGTCTTGACATAAAAAAAAAAAAGAAGTGGAAAGAAGAAGTATAATGAAAGAAATTGATGCACAGTAAAACACTCACAATAGCAATACATCACTTAAGCATTTAACATTGTGAGCAGACCACTGAACCACTCCATGCTTTTAAAATTAAAAGTAACTGCATGTAACCTGCATCTATTTTTGCATAGTGTTCTTCTATTATTATTATTTTTGCAACTTCGTGCAGTGTGATGTATCCCTCTCTGCCTTACCTCTGTAGGATCCAGCCCGCCGACGCCCAAGGGAGAGAAGGTGGCAGCGGCGTTGTCTGTGGGCTGC
Organism: Enoplosus armatus; assembly: GCF_043641665.1. NCBI lineage: Eukaryota > Metazoa > Chordata > Actinopteri > Centrarchiformes > Enoplosidae > Enoplosus > Enoplosus armatus. The sequence continues at coordinate 5,149,239 of NC_092202.1, read as the reverse complement.
TCAGTGCCAGCTCAGAGCCATAATAGCCTGGAGTTCTGCCTGGCCTGGGACATGCCCAAACTCAGCTTCGGCTCTAGGGAGAGGGAACACATCAGGTACATCAAACACAAAGAAAAAACGTGTGTATGTTAGTTATTAAAAATAGAAAGAACACACTAGTGTTGTCTTGTTAACTATCTTCGCTGTGGTTATTTGGTTTGGGTCACTGTTGGTGCTGGGGACACTGCGTCGAACATTAATAAAGCTTTTGGCTGTCCGTCCTTTTTTTAAATCCCGGTCTCAGATACGTTTTTGCATTTGTCACAAACTGCATTTCTCCTCCATGAATAATTTGTAGTGAGCAAAGCACAACAGGCCTTCCTAATACTGACACGTGAAGACCAAACAAATATACTTTCAATGCCTTGTCCTATTTCAGAGCCTCAGGCCCAACTGAAAGTGACACATCTCATCGTGGAACACTGAGTTAGAAAAGCAGACTTACTAAGATACATTTCTTAAAACTTTTAAAATGTTAAATTAATCAAAATACGTTTTCTGCTTTTGTATTTGTTTTATTTGTTGATGAGCTTGCAGCGTACCTGTGCCGCCATCACCAGCTTGTGGCTTTTCTGTTTCTAGGAGATACACTCGTTACTTTGGGACCAAAGGGGATGCGTCCCCCTCGCTCAGTCACTACGCCCTAACACACTACAGAAATTGGGAGAAGAGCATTGAGGAGTGGCAGAGACCCATACTACAGGACAGGTATTTCACAGCTCTGGAGGTTAAATGAGAAATAAAACTAGTTTATCTAAAACAATGATAAATTATGATGGCCTCAATACAAATCAATAATGTAGGCATCCTGTTTTCCATCACCTATTAATTGTCACTTGTACATTCACTTGTGCATTGCAGTTCTCTCCCCTCCTGGTATAAGTCAGCCCTCTTTAACGAGTTGTACTTTGTGGCGGATGGAGGGACGGTGTGGACAGAGCTACCAGAGGACGCTGATGTCAGCGGTGGTGTGCGCAGCGAGGACGGGGGGCTGTCAGCTCAGCCTGCTGTCATCAAGGAGTACGGCCGTTTTGCCTACTTGGAAGGTAAGTTCCAAAAGAAACTAGTGTTAGTCTGCAAAACTAGACACGGCAGTTCAGAGCTGAACCAATTAGTAAGTAATTAGTTAATCGACAGAACATTTATCGGCCACTATTATAACAAACAAAATGCCAGACATTTCCTGGTTCCCACTTTTGTAAGATGAAGGTTTTCTGTTTTATATCATTGTAAACTGAATATCTTCAGGTTTTGAACAGTTGGTTGACCAAAACAAGAGATTTGAAGACATCGCGCTGAAATCTGGGAAATTGCAATGTTGTTTTTTGACAAAAACAAATTATTTGACAATGAAAATAAGCAAAACTCTCACTCACTGCCAAAACAAACACTGAGAAAATCTAAATTGACGTGCTCTCAGCTACAATACAAACATTAACATAGCCTTACAACTTAAAAGTACTTGTGGTTAAAAATGTATATTATGAGAAATATTCACGGTTGGCAAAAGAAAGATCTGTCTATTAAATATGTGTTTTATGACCCTCATTACTAAGCTATTATTGTTTCCCAGGTCAGGAGTACAGAATGTACAACACATATGATGTGCACTTCTACGCTTCCTTTGCACTTATCATGCTGTGGCCCAAACTCGCTTTGAGTGTGCAATATGATATTGGTAAGCTAAATGTTGTTATCAATTATCTATGCATGTGTATTTGATAAAGAGCAACATGAGGGCCGGGTTTTACAGCATTAATCTCTTCTCAGCTGGCAGTGTGGTCCAGCAGGACCCAACAGAGAGGCTCCATCTGATGAGTGGGCGGTATTCTCCTGTCAAGGCCAAAAACGTGGTGCCTCACGACATAGGAGACCCAGGTAGGAGAAAGATGATCTCAGTAAATACAGCTCTGAGGGGAGTAAAGTGATTTACTACCTTTTTTAAGGCAGTCTTAGGTTAGAGTTTATTTCTGTGCTGACTTGAAACTTGCATGAAACCGGTAATTTTAAATTGTCTCTCAGTACAACATGATGACTCCGTCCCTAGATGATGAGCCATGGCAGAGGGTGAATGCTTACCTCATCCATGACACTGCGGACTGGAAGGACCTGAACCTGAAGTTTGTCCTGCAGGTCTATAGGGACTTTCATCTCACCCAGGACAGTCAGTACCTGCGGGACATGTGGCCCATCTGCCAGGTATAAGACCGAGATGGTCTCAACTCAACTGCATTTGAGAGTTTTCTAATTCTTAATATCTTAATTATTCCCTGTGTAGACATTTATATCCCATCTGTAGTAGCAACACAAAAAGTAATATTATTTGTCACTTGCTCAGACTTTTGTTCCACCCAGCTGTTTTGTTCTGGTTGGTCTGCCAGGCGGTGATGGAGTCAGAGATGAAGTTTGACCTGGATGGAGATGGACTGATTGAGAACTCTGGATATGCTGACCAGACCTATGATGGTTGGACGGTGACTGGACCAAGGTGAGAGGATGGAAAAACATGGCTTGAAAAAAATATAGATAAAAATGCCTCAATTCTTTTATCTTTTGACATTGAAATTGCAGAAATATGCAGATGAGTGAAAGAATATGCCTTCTTCTCAGTACACAGGACTCCCTCCTTTGGGTTGTCTTAAATCCCAGTCCTTTCAGATGTTGTGATTCGATGTAAAAATAATTAAGGGCTTTTAAGTAATTTAGCTTAGTGCTCAGTGATAATACCTAGTCACTATTTGCACACAGTCCACACCCAACACCATTAAGATATTCAAATTCTATCAACAAATTAGAAACCTTGACGCAATTAATACTTTGCTTCCAAAAAAAACCTTTATTTGGATTAAAGCTAATCTAATCTAATTTTAATAAATTGAGCACTCCTCGAAGAAAGAAACTACTGTATGATAATAGCATTTACAACGTCAAGTCTGAATTGGATGGCAAGGGGAAGGAAATGGAAATGGAAAAAATGTTGTTGTCTATAGCTGCAGTGCTTCTCTAAATGTGACCCGAGAGTCAAGTCAATATCATCAAGGTTACATTTGAGTTAAATTCCACACAGTTTTTATGCAAATTATATTCTATACAGAGCAGTCATGTTAGCCTATCTTCTCTGATGTTTGTTTGCATTTTACAGTGCGTACTGTGGTGGGCTGTGGTTGGCGTCCCTATGTGTGATGTGTAAGATGGCCAGAGTGTTGGACGAGGAGGAGATGTACCAACGTTACAGGGACATCTTGGACAGGGGCAGTGCTGCTTTTGACAAACTGCTGTGGAACGGTAAGTTCTAACACCCAAATCTCTTGAAATGTCCAATTAATAATGGGCATGACAAACTCATTTGCTTATTCCCACACACAGACTGTCACACATCAGTGATTAATGAAGTCAGTAAAATGCTGCCACTGTTTTCAGTTAAAACTAAATTATTTCTACAATTAAATTTCTTGAGAAATACATTTTCTTTTATTTTCTATTTTCCCATCATGTTTAGGCAAGTACTACAACTATGACAGCAGTGGGAGAGACCTTTCCAACAGTGTCATGTCTGACCAGTGTGCTGGCCACTGGTTCCTGAGAGCGTCCGGGCTGGGAGAGGGAGACTACCAGGCAAGTTAAGACATGCAATGAGCCTACAATGAATGTGAAGTACAACTGATACTGGAATTGACCCTGATATTTATATTTGGGAGTTTAAAAAATATGATAACTATATGTAGCTTTTCCTATAATACATGCATAGTAGCAAAACTGCTTTTTGAATACTTCAAAGAGAGATTAAATCTTACATTCAATCATACATTGTTGTTTGTTCATGACCAAACATCTCTTCCTTTCCCTATGCCAAGGTGCAAACATCAATAAAGGAATGTTTTCAGATTAGGACATGCATCAAAGCTTCACTTCCTCTCTCCCTCCAGGCTTTTCCAAAAGACAAAATCCAGAGAGCACTAAAATCTGTCTTTGACTTGAATGTAATGAGCTTCGCTGGAGGCCAGATGGGGGCAGTTAACGGCATGCGTCCTGAAGGAGTGCCCGACCGCTCCAGTGTCCAGTCAGATGAGGTCTGGATAGGAGTGGTGTATGGACTGGCAGCCACTATGATCCATGAGGTAAGCGAGTGTGTGTTTGTGTTATTATCTACTATCTACTCACAAATAATTTATCATCTGGAGGCCTGCATTCTTGACTATTTTTGCAGTTTTTCCATGGTTAAGAATATTGTTAGTTTTCAGGCTAAATTTAGTTGAATCAGTTAAAGGAATAGTTCTGTTTTTTTGGGAGATACTTTCCGGAGTCTTGTAACCGTCTCCTGACTCCAGCTTCATATTAGAGGGACAGATTTGATGGTGGTATCTATCTTTTTACCCAACTCTTGGCAAGAGAGCGAAAAAAGCGTTAATCCCAAAATGTAGGAATTATTTCTTCTACAATTCTACAATTGTGATGATTGTTTTGGGACTAAAAGTGACTTGATGATAATTCATAAGTGTTTGTATAGCTGGTTGTGATGATTGTGTGATATTAGGTGAAATACTGCCTCACACCACTGTGGCTGTTTTTTTTCCAGGGTATGCAAGAGGAGGGTATGCGCACGGCAGAGGGTTGCTACCGGACTGTGTGGGAGAGGCTGGGCATGGCCTTTCAGACTCCCGAAGCCTACTGTGAGAAGGGCATCTACCGCTCTCTGGCGTATATGAGGCCTCTGAGCGTCTGGGCCATGCAGCTAGCCCTGAACACTTCACAGAAGGATCAGACCACATCAGCTCAAACTGGAGCCACAGACAGGGAGCAGGGACAGGATTTGAAAGAAAATCAGAGAGAAGACTAAAGCTATCAGACTGGTGTGATTACAGTACAGCGAGTTCCTCTGAAAATGACCTCCAAACTCTCCTGCAGCCACCACCCTCATCTGCAGGGCTCTGTTTGATCAGTTAATTTGATTATCTACTGTTTGTTTTGCTTCAAATGTTTGGTCTTTTGAGGCTTGTGTACTGTAATGATTTATGCCTAACAAAGTCAGTAGCCACTGTAGATCATGATATTGTGAGGCAAGGAGTTTAACATTTTTCAAGAGACTGCAAATGGTTTGTGATTCTTAAAAGTCATGCAGTGTTGGGTGGTAGCCAGGCAATGTTCAATCATATCCAGTGTGTATTGATAATTAAAAATTGACCATGTGTTTCAGCAACATATTGTCTATTTGCACTCATATACACACACACACACACACACACATTCAAGCACTACATTTCACAGTCATGTCAATAATGTCTGCATACTTGGAGCAAGTTTCAATGCTAACTATTTGAGGACTGTTGTGTATTATTATACCAGCCATGCATAGTCATTATTGTCGGTAACAGTTGAGTACATCAGTGGACCTTTGAGTGAATCAAGCCACATTGGAATGATTTCTTGATCAGAAATATTTAAAAAACACTTGAAAAGAAAACTTCTTTTTTTTCCTCCACTTAAATTTGAATGCTGTACTTAGTGCTGTAATATGCGACGAGTAGTGTTGGAAAATCTGAAAAATTATATACAGTATATATTTTTTCTTTTTTTTTAAAGCATTTGGTGCCTTGTTGCATGTTGGCCATATCTACAGTATATTAATGTAGTGGCAACATTTACTATGTTTTATAAAATCCAATACTCATGACAATCATGCTGAATAAATGACTGATGATAGAAACAGCGGGTTTGTTGTGTTGTTAATTAAATGTATATGAAAAAAACAAAACTCAATTAAAATACTTAGCTGCATGAGGTGATGTACAAAGACATTACTGTTAAAAGCAGTATAGCTGTAAGCCTACAGCTGGCGGCCTATCCATGATAGTTTGGTTTTTCTAACCCTTACCCCTGATCATGGAAACTCATTCCATTATGTGAAGTTACTTGGTAACTTATTTAAGCACAAGACATCCCTGGGTGGGCTTGAACTGCCAGCCTATCAGTTAATAATGCTGCTGACGCTGCTTGCTAAAGCTAAATTAATGTTTCTCAATTTATTTATAAAGCTAAATTTAGGTTAATCAATTTATGTTTGTGTTCTTAGTTAGAGGCTGACTCTACACTGCACTACTCAAACACTATTTTTTGTTTTGTATTGTTAAGCAATTTTAATTGTTTTGGATACAAGGACATACAATGCAATATTGCTCAGTCATACTTTTTCTCCTGGTTTCTTAATTTCCCTTACCTGTGTCCATGGACACCAGTTATTCATTTACGTGATATTATCTGGTTACTTAGACACAAAATCCGTCCCTGGGTGGGCTCGAACCACCAACCTTTCGGTTAACAGCCGAACGCGCTAACCGATTGCGCCACAGAGACCACACTTGTGTTTCCTGAAATGTAGGGGCGTGGCCTTAATGTAGGGGTGTGGCTTACATTTGAAAAAAGTAAATGTGAAAAGTTGAGTTTTGCAGACTTGTAGAAGCTAACGGTGTACAGTCCTTTTTGGTATCAAGTTTCAATTTCAGCTTGAACCAGCTTGAACTGCCAGCCTTTCAGTTAATAACTTTCAGATAATAATCCTGCTTAGGCAGCTTCCTAAAGCTAAATTAATGTTTATCAATTTATTTATAAAGCCATATTTAGGTCTGTCAATTTGTTTTTTTTTTGTTCTTTGGAAAAGATAGAAGCTCACTTATGTAGAAGGTTACAGAGTCTATTTTTCTATTTCTATTGTTGTCAAACAGGACCACTGCTGCTGATGATCTGTCATTTGATTATGCAACATTGCTCAGTCATACTTTTGCTCCTGGTTTCTTAACCCTTACACACCGTGTGTGTCGTCTGCAACACGTTTGAGCAAGTGCACTTTGGATTACCATAATTACGTCACGGTTTACGCTATCGGAAAAATTCCAACGGTTTCTGAAAGCTGAGACGTTGCCGTTTACAGCCAATATGGTGTCATTACGGTAATTTCACTCGTGCCTCTCAGTCAAAATAAACAAAAAAATCCAGGGGGCCATTTTAAGGCTTAGGTTTTAACCCTTTAAAAAAAAAACATGACGCAATTATGGTAATCCAAAGTGCGCTTGTGCAAACGTGTCTCCTACAACACTCGGTGTTAAAGGGTTAATTTCCCTTACTTGTGTCCATAGACTCATTTACATGATATTATCTGGTTTCTCAGGCACAAAACCCGTCCCTGGGTGGGCTTGAACCACCAACCTTTCGGTTAACAGCCGAACGCGCTAACCAATTGCGCCACAGAGACTACACTTGAATTTGCTGAAGTTTAGGGGCATGGCCTTAAACTTCAAGCCACACCTATTTGCAAGTGCTTTTTATTTCCAGCAGACAGGTTGACATTTGAAAAAAGTAAATGTGAAAAGTTGACTTTTGTAGACTTTGAAGCTAACAATGTACAGTCCTTTTTGGTGTCAAGTTTCAATTTCAGCTTGAACGGCTTGAACTGGCTTGGACCTGCTTGAACCTGCTTGAACCTGCTGGAGAGAGTACCACAGCTGTGGAAAACATCCTGCATGGTGCCAAAGACCCAGCACCCCAAGGACTTCAACAGCTACAGGCTGGTGGCACTGACATCACATCTGATGAAGACCCTGGAGAGGCTGGTCCTTTTTCCACCTCCGCCCCCTGGTGAGCCCCGCTACAGTTCGCCTACCAACCTGGCAGTGGGGTGGATGTCATCTACCTTCTCCACAGATCACTCACTCAGCTGGAAAAGGCTGGGAGCAATGTGAGAATCATATTCTTTGATTTCTCCAGTGCCTTTAACACCATACAGCCCACACTGTTGGAGCGCAAAGGGGTGGCCCAGCACCTCACAGCATGGACTCTGGACTACCTCACAAACCAACCACAGTACGTGAGGATACGGGACTGTGAGTCTGATATGGTTGAATGCAGCATTGGGGCCCCACAGGGAACGGTCCTGGCTCCCTTCCTCTTCACCCTCTACACAGCAGACTTCACACACAACTCTGCCAACTGCTACCTGCAGAATTTATCTGATGACTCTGCAATTGTCGGCCTCATCACAGATGGGAACGACAAACTGGACTGGACTGACAACACAACTGCACTGTACAAGAAGGGCCAGAGCAGACTCTACCTGCTCAGGAGACTCAGGTCTTTTGCGCAGGGGGCACTTTTGAAGACCTTCTTTGACTCAGTGGTGGCATCAGTGCTGGGGCAGCAGCATCTCAGCTGCTAACAGGAAGAAACTGGACAGACTGATTAAGAAGGCCAGCTCTGTTCTGGGATGCCCCCTAGACTCAGTGGAGGTGGTGGGAGAAAGGCGAATGATGGCTAAGCTATCATCCCTGGGACCCTTAGGTCCCACCCCATGCAGGACACTCTGGCAGCACTGAGCAGCTCCTTCAGTGACAGGCTCCTTCACCCGTGGTATGTGACCTCTTTCCTCCCGGCTGCTGTCAGGCTTTACAATCAGCACTGCTCCCAGTAGTAACCACGCACACCGGAATTTCTGCGCTGAGGGATCAATACAGGATTATCTTATCATATTTTATCTTAGTCATCTCATGGTTTGCCAGAACTCCCTTGAGGCCAAACAAAAGTCCTTCTCCATAGCCTCCCAAACTCCTCCCACCCTCCACAATGGAGGTTTTGAACATGGCCCACTCGGATTCCCCCGGGATGTACATGAAATTCTTGCCTGGGTCTGATAACATAGAATATCATTACTGCTCTCAACATCATGTAAACACCTTTAGTTCCTTAGATGCTTTTGGACCATTGTTCAAGTTAAGTCTATATCTGCCAATGCTTTTGTGTGTACTAACAGTAAAGTATTGTTATAACCATAACCACAAGTATATGTGTTTCACAGGTCTCTGTGGCGCAATCGGTTAGCGCGTTCGGCTGTTAACCGAAAGGTTGGTGGTTCGAGCCCACCCAGGGACGTACATTTTGCTTTAACCTCAACACAAACAGCAGCCATAGGCTAAACAATAGGGTCAATGGGGGAGGGGGAGATGCAGGAAGAAAAGGGATGATGAACCTCTGTTGAGAAGACATACAGTCACTGCAGTCTGAATATTTCCTCATCATTTCTTTGAAATCTATCTAAATCTACATCACTGACAATAACACAAACTACCAACTCTGACTGGCACTGGTTGTCTTTTAAATCACAAAGCAACAACATAAGTCAAGGACAGGCACTGTGGTTTTTTATGTTAATTTACAGTGCACTAGCAAGAAAAACTTCTCGTCCCTGGGTGGGCTCGAACCACCAACCTTTCGGTTAACAGCCGAACGCGCTAACCGATTGCGCCACAGAGACAAGGTCGCAGCATGGAGCTGAGTCATAATTTTTTTATCTATGTACTCAGTTGTAAAAGAGTAAACACATTTGCTATATATGCCTAAAAAGGTTTACGCCCAACGTGGGGCTCGAACCCACGACCCTGAGATTAAGAGTCTCATGCTCTACCGACTGAGCTAGCCGGGCTGCTTGTGAAATACTCAGGGGGCGGGGTTTAAAAATGTCGGCTTTGAGTTCTCTGTATAGCTATCCAAAACACGTTGAGGAAAAAGAAGAGCGTAAGGGTAAGGCTTCATGTTGTGGTCCCATTGTGTTTTTCCAGCTAATAAGTCCCAGCTATAGCGTCATACTGTCAACTTTGCTGCCATCTACTGCAAATAACAAGACAAGCCTAGAAAAGAAGAAAGTGGCACATGAAATAATGCCAAGAAAATGTTTCTACCATGTCAAAAAAAATAATTCACAAAAATAATGAATAACCATTTTGCATTTTGTTTTGTTGTAAAAGAGAGACAAAACCAGTAAAGTTGCTTCACTTAGGCCTTAACTAAAGCTCAATTTGATGTGTGCCATTGACCACGTGCTGACATGAACTTGTAACAACTAACTCTACTTCCATGACTCCCAATCAGTTCTTTACACAACACACTTAAAATACATGAAGTACACACAATAACACTGCAAGAGGTAAAACTCTGAGCAATAACTACCATATCATTAACATGAAGTTAATGCTTTTTAAGCTAACGCCTCTAACTACATTAGCATATTTCACTCAACTACGCCATCGACCACGTGCCGACCTGAACTTGCGTTAATTTCGGTTATAAACTCTTACGTCCATATTTCCAAATAAGTTCTTAACTCAACACACAATAACACCTGCAAGAGGTCAAGCTCTGAACAGTAACTACTGAATCATTAACACCATGTTAATGCTAATCAACGTTAACGTTTTAAGCTAACGCCTCTAACTATATTAGCATATTTCACTCAACAGCTAATTTACAGGTCACGCAGTAATTACTCCTACATCCATTGAGTATTTTACCCAAGAAACACGTATTCTTTGCTGTAACAGTTTATTCATAACCAATCATTCAAATTTACTAAACAATCACATTCTTACCGTGAAGACATGTTGAAGGTAGCTAGCGTTAGCTGAAATCTCAAACTCCGGCTCGGTGGGCGGTGGTGCTCGGTGCTGGGCCTCCAGGTGCGCATCAAAGAAATAAAATAAGCCGTGTAAAAATGCCTTTTCAGAGCCGAAAACTTGATAACGATAGATTTAACCTTCACTTTTCAGCCGAATAACGTTTAAAATAAAGTTTAACGAAACTGCAAAAGTGCGATACAACTTGTTCTGAGATGCTCTACCTTGAAGTTTTTTTTTTTCCATAAGGGCGAGATGGACCATGTGGACCACTGCATTCAGGAGGGGTGCGGGCTGCTGGATAAAAAGAAATCTGCCGCAAATGTCGTAAACTTTGTCTAAATTATAAAATAATGCTTTACATTACTGTCATCTATCCTTCCTTAACAAGTCTGTCTTTTCACGATTTGTATGTATTTAGTTTTTTCTCGTTATAAATGTGTGCGCACACCTGTATTAAAGAGATGCTTTGTGACGACCCGTCACGCATCGTCTGTGATGATCTGCATGTAAGGGCAATATAATATGCCTAAAAAACGGTGCAACTGATTGGGCAGAATAATTAGTAATAATCTGATACATAAACGTGTACGAAGCATTTTCATTCAAACTGAGTTTATATGCTGTTTATATTCTGTAACGATATCATATTTATCCTATAAAGAAAAATGTTTTCTGTATGTTTGAAGAAGTAGCTTAGATTCAACTGCAGGATTTACATTTAAACTGTGGTTCCCAACCTGGGTCTCAAGATGAATCTGGGGAGGGGGGTGCACATAATGATTAAAGTGATAAGGAACACATATTGCATAAATTGTTGCTTAAAATAAATTAATTTTTAGCCAAAAGGTTGGCAACAATTGGTTTAAAAACGTATTACAGAATTTAAATTTCACTCGACCTGTGCGCTCAAAGCACCACTAGATGGCGCCATTGTACTACAATAAAGCATTAGTGGCTATAGATGGAGAGAGGTCAACTGCTGCCTTACAACCAACGTCGGTCTTCACCTCTCAGCGAAACAGAGTAGAGAGCTGCGGTACAGGTGTCTCAGCAAACCAGCCGAGAGTCTATTATATTTAACCATCAGTGAGAAAACGTGTGTAAGCAGCACACGAGGAGCCGCGACCAAAACCACGTGATCAAATGCGGAAATTGTCCGATAGAGACAGTGTAGCGAAGAAAAGAGGGGAGTGGAGGCTTTGGTGTCCGCTTGTATTTTGAGCTGGTGGTGGTGCTAGCTGGACTCCCTGTACCGAACAACACTTCCACAGAGGTGACGAAGACGGTCTCGGCTATCTGTAACGTTACACTTCGGTGTACGAGTTTCATCTGTCGTGAAAGAAAGTAAGGTAAGCTTGCCGGAAAACAAAACAAAAGAAATCTACGTTTGTGCTAACGCGGCAACTTTTTTGGGAAATTACTTACTTACACCAGCAAGGACGGAGTCATCTGTCAGGACGGCTAGCTAACATGTGGGTTTATGTTGCTGTGACACCAGTTAATAATGTTAACTTCAGTGTTATTAATGTGACTTAAGTCACTTTCAGTATATTTATGCCTCAGTCATAGCCGTGTTATGTTATGTTATGTTATGTTATGTTGTGTTGTTTTGCGCTGCGTCATTGATTCACAGGTGACTTTTAATTAATTTCAACTTTAGTCCATGTAAAACAAGAGCTGCAGTATGCTGTAACTCATGCAGGGTTGACAGGTAGTGGGGGATATTTAACTTTATAGTGAATTGGGGCTGCAACTAATGACTGAGTTTTAATTTCCACGATTAATTGCTTTGTCTAAAATAGTGAAAATGGCCACCATAAGTTCTTAGAGCCCAAGTTGACCTATTTAAATAGCTTATGTTGTCTGACCAACATTGTAAACTCAAAGATATTCAGTTTACTATCATAAACAATGAAGAAAATAAGCAAATATTCACATTTGAGAAGCTGTAGCCAGTAAATTCTTTGTAATTTTTGCTTAAAAAAACAACTTTAATAATTGATTGATTGACCCTGGGATTGACTGCAGACCTGTCCAGGGTCCAGATTAATTTTTTGTTGATCCACTAATCAATTAATCGCCTTATTGTCAGTTTATTGACTGGTTCAATAAAGAACAAAGGTTAAGCGCTACATACAGGGTAAACAGAATAGTGACATAATGTTATGTTGTCACTCCCAGCGTGTGTCTGTTTCAAACAGAGGAGCTCAAATCACTTTCCCAAAATAACAAGCATAAATTCAAAGCAGGAGATGGGTACCTGTTGCTGCTCTCTGTGGCATCTGCAGTTTTAATTTATCAACTGTGGCACAGAGCGGAGCGAGAGCTGTCAGCAACAAAGCTTGGTTGGGCTTCAGGATTTACATAATGTGGTCATGCATGTAAATTGTTCAATGTTCACAACCTTTGAAGGAACCAGTCTGTACAATGCAGCGGTTAACAGTGTGAAAATACAGATGTTACCAATGATGTTTATTAGGTAATTAACAACTCATTTATATAAATATCTGTGTGGAACAGTATCTTCAACCACTATCTATGGTAGGTCTAAGTTGACGTTTGGCTAACCTGGGAATTTGTTTAAAGCCTGTCTGATAGTCTGACTGCTCGTGTATCTTGTCCTGTTGGATTCCTTTTTAATGATGTAACTGCATTTCCAGTTCTCAGCAATAAACTCTGTGAGTACAATCTAAGTATTACTGATAAGAGGGATGGCCATGACTACAAAAATACTATGTGCAATAAAAAGGAATTATCCTTCAGCAAGCTGTATACAGTGGTAGTGGTCAATGACAACACTATGTCTTTCATTAATGTATTTGATGTGACAGCAATCAAGCATTTATGTAAACACCTATGAGCAGTTTTTCCATCCAATCAGACATACTTTACATGGCACCCTGCTGCTCTCACAGCTGGAGGCGTGTACATTTGAATCTCCTCAGTGCTTTTCTAATCATAGCGACCCATTTAGGCGCCCAAAACAGCACTGATATTTCGTACTTTTGAAAGTGGATCATCCTCCAAACTACTCTCAGTGGATGTGACACTGTAAGCTTTCTGTTCCATGATGTGACACCCTTCCCTCCCATGTTGCAGCAAGAAAAGCAAAGACTTTGGTGCTGATTCTCGCTCGCTGCGTCTTCATTTCCAGCCCTTTTACAATAAAAAGAAGGAAGTGCAAACCACAAGTGATTCTTGGGGTCACTGGTCTCACAGATGCGATTGGTTCCTGTTAGAAAATGTGTGACAACAACAATTAAATGGAAATACCCCCGACTAAAAGGAAGAAGAATTCTAAGGACAAGGTTGGACTTTGCACAATTGGTATCTTTGAACAAGAATATTTCCAAGGCAATTTTTACACCAGCAGCATCAGATTTTTGATTTGTCCAGAGTGGAGTAAGAGGAAACAAGACTTTTTCTCAAAGGAACCCCCCCCCTGTAAGTCCTCTCTTGAAATATAAAGTCAATAAATCTTGATCATGATGTGGGGAGATGTGGTGTGTGAATATGTATTCTTTCTTGTAGGGCTAACAAAACAAATGCATAGGAGCAATGAAAACACAAAAAACAGGATTGGTGTAATAGTGTTTTATAAACTTGGCACTTCCAAACGTGCATGCCAAGTTTGGTATGTTGGTGTTTAATGGTTAGTGCTGCCCATGCTGCCTGATTGGTTAAAGATGCCCTTCAAGCTGATTTTCATAAAGCACCAGTAGGCCTGCTTCTGTACTAATAATAACATCAGTTGCTGCCCCAATTCTTGTGTTAACCACGTAAGGATTTAGCGTCACTCCTGCAAATACTACTATTACAATTAGTAGTATTCTACCAACTACAACTGCCACTTCTGATAACATTAGTGGGGGTTGTGTGATAATGTTGTTTGTGGCCATGTAAAGTTTTCACTTGGTTTTTAACATTATGTAAAGTCACAGCTTAGGAGAAACTAGTCAGACAGAACACCTGTTGGTTATTGTTGTATAACAGCAGTAGTGCCTGAAAATAAGACTGTTCTGTTGAGTATTATTGTGGCAGTAGATTAAATAGACCTGCCAACTATCTCTTTCACTTTTGCTGTGCTACCATTACATTGTTATGATGCATTGTACTATGTACAGATGTACTGTGTCTTGTCTTTATTTCCATATTCATATTAAGCACCTCCCAGAGATGTGATGAACGTTTTCCATCTGTGCGAAGCCCACAAACAGCAGCTTCAGCCCCATGCTAATCCTCTTAGACTGTTTTGTTGTTTTCCTTTAATTGAAGTCTCTGATAGAATCTCTGGTACTCCTGGCTTGTCTAGCTGTCTGTGCCGCTAACAGCTGTGCTCTCATCTGAAATACAGGCTAACCTGAGGTCCTGGATTTAGAAAGAAAAACACCCTGGGAAGCTTACTGTGGCGAGCTGTTACTTCTCTGTTTTATCTCTCTCTCATGTATTACAACCTTTAACTTCCTCCTTATCTTCCAGTGCTCTCCTGTTGATCTAATCATTGCAAATTGTTTTCTGTCTCTCTCTTTGGCTCTATATATATACATTGCTAAAGGCTTCTCTCTCATTGTCTTGTTTTGCAGGGTTGTTCTGAGGGCAGACCCATTGAGATGACAAGGCTGTGACAGTGTGTGTCCAAGTGTGTCTGTGCTGGACCAATTCCTGTGACATGGCTGCTGCTAAGAAGAGTGAGTTTTTATTTTTGTATTCATTGCCTGTTGTAATTACTGTGATGTTCACCAACCTTTCATATTTAAAGGTACTTCTTTCAGTCTTTCAGTAGTGATGTTCTACAGCTTTGGGAAGCTGTGGAAACCATTATAAATCCTAGATAACGCTTTGAGGCAGACAGGGCAAGCAGCAGTTAATATTGATGTAGGCAGCTCAGGCTAACCCACTGTCTCAGGTCTTTTGTTTTTGTTGAATAAATCAAATGTGTGGCAACAGGCTGCAAAATTAATAGCTTACATTTATTTTAGGGGAAGTGAGGGAGGTACAGAGAAAGTCCTAACCAGCCCAGTTTGGTAACAGAAAGAAAACCAGTCTACTGCTCCTAAATCCAGATTTCCCATATGCCTTATTTAGTGTTTAACTTTAATTGTTCCATCGCTGCTGTTTTATATTTGATTTTAAAGTTGATCAGAGTCAGAATGAATCCACAGTTGCAATTTTGATAGCAATGATTTACAAAAATGAAAATGACAGGTGCATATAGTGCAGGAACTCATATCTAGCTCAAAGCGACATTGTAGTGCACAGGGTGGATTACTTCCTGTACATATAAACCCTTTTACTCTGCCAGGAAGCGATCACAATGTTTGAAGCTGTATCATTTAATCTACTGTGTGAATTAAACTGCCTTAATCTTTCCCCTGCATTAAAGGTTTCTTTGAAGGGCTTGGCTGTTGCAATAAAACCTGGTTGAGTATAATTTATTGTGATTGAGAACCCCAAATGGATCTTCTCACCAGTGAGACATCCTGTGGGCATTCCAGGAAGGTTAATCAATTGAATTAAAATTCACAATTGATTTGTCCTTTTGGTTGGGTTTCTTGGGAAAAGGTTGTGATGATCCAGGAGAGTCCATGTCAGCAGCTTTACGACAGATTTTTGTGAAGGCAAGCAAATTTATTTCCTCAAAAGCAGGAAGGGCTCAATAAAAATGCCTAAGACCTGGTAGATAGCTTTAAATGACTCATCACATTTATATTACTACCATGAATATGCTTCATCTCCTCCCCACTGGAGTGTGGGTACTAGCTGTCCTCAAGGACCACTCTGCAGGCCTTTGTCCTTTGATAAGGTCACTGATTGAAGGCTGGTGCAAAGGGAACCTCTATTGACTTTCTGTTGACGGCATTTTACAAAATGTACTTTTCATGTGTCTGGGATGGACTGAAATGCCACAGGAAGAATGTTTTGTTGACAGTGAGAGGAAGGGAATGTGTTGCCACCTTTGGGAGAATACAATTATCTTAGAAATAAGAGCTCTGAAGCTTTTATGGTATGGTCTTTGGTCTTGTTTCCTTAGAACAATTTTACAATGGGCAAGGATGTCTGAAGGACCATGACAGTTTGTCAATCAACCTTTGTCTACGCTAACATGGAAAAATGTGAACGCATACATTTTCTTAGCTTTTTGAAACACTCTCCCAAGTGAATAAGTTGAAGAGCTCGTCATTACTTTGAGTGTGAACAGGAGAAATCAAGTATTTTGTAAAACACTGATATGGTTACCAGCTCACTATCTCCTTAAACTTTCTTTGTGATCACTTATTTATTATGTTAATATAGTCGACAATACTGTATGGGTGTTGTCAATGACATTTGTGTTTCTTTTGAAATATAGTAACAGACAAATGGCTCTGAAGACACAGCGGCAAGGAGAAGAGATGCAAAAGGAGACGGATAGACAGAGATGGATTTGTGCAATCTAACTGTACGGCTGACGAGCAATGCACTTAAAACATAATTGAATTTGATTTGAACTGAATTAATTTACAGTGGAAGGAGAGACGACAAGTTTATCAAAATAGGAAGGAAATGCATGCAAAACATGCTGGCCATAGCGCTTTTTAGAATAAACAATCACACGACACAGCTGATCAATTGTAGCGGGGCTTCTTTTTGGTCCTATACCTGCCGTTTTTTCCCTGTACAAACATGCAGATTTGGGCTTTATTTGGCTTGTACAGACAGTTTGGTAAAAGAGAAAGAGTTCGGAGAAGAAGGCTTATAGGCTAACAGAGCACTGAAATATTCAGCAGAGCAGAAGCAGATATACCGACAGACAGATTAGTGGAGGGACAGAAGTAGATAGAGATTAATCTGAAATAAGCCAGTTCAGTTCGTGCACGCGTGTATATTAATTTGTGTGTGCACATGCATCTGTGTGGTTATCAGTGTGCTACTACTGAGAGGGTAAGTGTGTGTGTGTGTCGTTGCCCTGGCTTTGTCTGAGATTATGCGACCTCTCGGAAAGACCACAGATCTCAGTATTGTGATAATGAGCCTGACACAGAGGCTTGGCCCTGAGCGCTACTGCTTTGATGCTGTTTGTATATGTGCAACTCCATCAAATATAAACGACGAAGACAAAAGTCAGAGGTGAAAGAGCAAAGATTATAATTATGCGGTAAAATGGGCCAGTGACAGATATGTTTTGCCTGTGCAAACAAGGTAGCCGCCAGCTGGTCCACAAATTAATAACCATAGTGATGGCAATGGAGATGGGACCTGTCGTGGCAGGAAGGCCCAAACTGAGCCAGGTGATACTGCACACATTGCACAGTGGTATAAACATTGTGGAGTGAAACGACTTGATGGCCTTTTAGGGAATTAGTAGCATTTTATGGTTCCAAATGGTTGATCACTCAAACATTATGCAATAGTACATTAAAACTGCAAAGGTATGAATGAGCTTGTGTTGCAGTTTATAGCTTATAAAGAAAGAGTCATATTTATTGCTCTTGTTTGGAGCTGTCAGTAGAGCTTTTGTTGAGGCAAGTAATTAATGAAGCTGTGCTGAGAGGATTCCTGAGGACAGTACAGCTGTAGTCCTCATTGCAGTATACAACTGATGAATGACTTGAACAATGCTGCTGCTATTTTGGATGTTCGGGGTTCTGGAAGGAAAAGTTCCATTCATTTTCTGAAGACAATGTAAGGTCAGTGCTTCTAAGGCTTGGATAGAGACGTTAACAACTACTCAAGATGCATTTTGGTAAGAAACATCCAATCACTGAGCTATGTTTTTTTGTGTGCAAATAACATAATGTGTCTTTGTGATTCTTGTTCTATTTTGGATGAATTTAGGCAATTATGGGGCCAAGCCTTTTGAACTTGCTGTCGCTCTGACTCGCGACTGACAGAAAACAACATGACACAAACGTGAAATAATTAAAACAGATGGCCTTAACATATTAAGCTAAAGTATTGTGATATTATCTAGGAGATTTCTGTGTTGAGGAACATTGAGCACATCAGTAACTTTGAAAGGGGAGTTTACAGTAAAGAAAAATGCATCCACACCCAGATGTTCCTTCTTCGCAACTCTATACCAATAGAGTGGAATGGAGTAGAATGGATTTAGGAGAGACTTGCGCTGTCTAGGATCACAGAATAATAAGGTACATAAAGTCGTGTTTTTGGTTAGTTTACATCTTGTGTATCTTGGATCAGAACTTCCATTATGGGATATTGTTAATATTGCAAGGTGATCTTTTGTATAAAGAGCTTCAGATATTAAATAATACTGTAATATAGCACACCCTCCACCGCTCATTTCCATTTCAACAGAGTGATCTTGCACATATGGAACATGATGTAACTCCTGAACTCATTATTGTGACCCAGATTTCTTATCTCGGATGTGAGTCTGTATAAAAATTTAATGGAACTGGGCCCAAGTGGGACCGTAATGACCTGTGCTTCATGTAATGCAAGGACATATGCATTCAATTAAAGCAATTATACGCTGTAGAATTGGCTGTTCAGTAATAACTAGAATGCATTTGAACCTTTCAAACATCGATCATCTTTAATATAATATGCACAGCTTTGCATCCCTTCACATATCTCCCTCATCTGAGTCAGAGAAAGGCATGCGTCATCTGCTGTTGTTTTGGATTAAGAAATTCATTATGTTGCTATGGGTTTGATCTTCAGGATAAATGTTACATTATTACCTGGCTCTGCTCTGTTAGCTCAATTATTCATACAGATGGCACCAGTTCCACCTTATGTTGGCACAGAAATGATCCTCTTCTGACAAAAATCTTGTGTTTGACTTCAAGGAATATTTCTGGTCCAGATATGAAGGGGAGGAAATGCCTCTGCCAATAAATGTGAAGAAAAGGAGAGGCAAATCCCAATTTTAAGCTTATTTGAAAAAGTACATAAAAGAATGAAATCTTCCCATCTGTCAGGTTGGCAAGAATACCTGATTAAAGTTTAAATTGGAGTTAAAACTTTGTTTCCAAACTATGTATGACTGAACAATCAAAGTTTGTATTTAAAAAAATAAAACATCCAGGTATTTATTACGAGATCAAGCTGATGTGCTTCATCAGTGGGTGTGGTTTGATCAGATTTGATTGACAGTAACCCATCAGAATCATAATCAAATCTCTTTGTGTTAAATAGCTGAAATTGTTTTAACTTTGGCAGAAAATTGTGGGTTAATGCAGGACCCCATTGCTCATAGTAAAAAGTTGATTGAGAAAATATGATTTCACTGCCTTTTAAAGTTTATACTCTCAAGGCAGTGTACATTGATGATCATTTGTGCACCTTAGAACTTAATAAACTATGATTTAATCCAGTCATTACTCTTTAAATGAGGGAATCTAAGAAATGTAAATCTTCCATCTGCAGCGTGACTGCTGTGCACCAGCCTTGTTTTGTAGCCAACGTTAATTAAGCCAACGTCGAGCTTACTGAATTAATAATGTTGAATCCAGATACCTGTTCAGTGTGGAGGTGAAAATGCCTCCTGTGTTTTCTATGACACCCTGTGAGTCTGGATGTAAATACACCCATGCCAGAGAAGTAGTGCCAAAACACAGAGAGTTGAGGAGTGCGTTTTTATTTTAGAAGGTGATTCGGTACTTAAAATCAGAGCTAGATGGACACGTCTATGCTTTGTTGCCACAGAGCTCTTGATAGAGTTGGCAATCAGTAATATTGGCTACAAAACAAAACTCAAGCATGGTGGTTATATTGCTGATTGGAGCACCTTTGAGGTCTTTTTTGAATACATCGAGAATAATTGATGCTGGATATGGCAATCTCAAACATACTGCAACAGCCATTTGTGAAGAGCTTCCATGGGAAATTATATTAAAATTTAAGTGATTGATGAGTCCCAGTGACTCTTAAAGGACAACCTCGTATTAATAGAATATTTAATAAACATGTAAAAGGTTGTTTAAATGTAGCAGAGCATATTCTTTGTGCTGTTTATCTATCTCCTGTTGTTTAGCTTCTGTACATGTTTCAGTCGCCTTAGAGCTCTGGGAAAGCGATGCTCTGTAATCAGACCCAAAGCCCTTTGAGCAGATAAATTGTTTATTGTCACAGAGAATTATTGTTTTTTCTTTTGGTAGGAGGGCGTTTATTTGGAGAAAAAGTTTCCATTCTCTCGTGCTGGGACTGAACGCCTGGTCAGGAGAACAATAAATATCAGTGTGCCTCAGTGTCATAGGAGAGCACTAGAACCTAAAGGGAAATCATATGTTTAGCTTGTAAGCCTAAACTTCTTTAACTTCTTTATTTTGACACTGAGATCCCATGGAGACTGGGGTAGATGACTTTGTAATGTTATTTCATTGTAATGGGAAGTTTGATGGCACATTGTATTTGGTAGCAGTCTAAGATCACCTTATTAAATGAACCATTTAAAAGGCCATCTTTATTTTGTTTATCTCTAGGGTTCAAAAGTTTTTCAGTTTCAAAGCAAAACTATTTTTGATGGTGGTCAGTGAGGAAACTCTTATCATATTAGCACGGGAAGACAATTGCTGGTATTTAAAAAAAAAAAAAAGTCAATATTGTCAAAACAAAACTGTATATTGGTCCCTCACTGCTGTGATACCAAGAATACAATCTGCTAAAGTAGAGCTAGGCAAATTATTAGTATGATTTGAAATTTAAATCAGTTTTATATTGCTCCTACTACTGCTCACTTTAATTATAGATGAATCTGCACGTGATTTTATCGGTTAATTGATTCATAATTTTGTCTATAACATGTCTGAAAAAATGCTTGCCACAATTTTTTAGAGGCCCAACGTGACTTCTTCAAATTACTTGTTTTGTGCGATCAGCAGTCTTAAAGCAGCAAATCCACACAGGATGTTTTCTTGAAAATAGTTGTCGATTAATCCTTCTACTCCTACTCCTACTTATTTTAAACATTGTGAATAGTGACATGCAACAATTATGATTAATTAAAATAAAAGTCTGACTTTCCTTGAATTTTATATATATATATATATATATATATATATATATATACACATGCCTGTAGTGTTTTTCAGGCCTTTACAGCTTCCTGAGCATTCAGACTGGCGAGTTTAACACATTTTTTTTCCCTTTAAAGGGATCCAGCTTGAGTGTTTGTGCACATGTCCCACCTTCAGCGGCTTTTCCCTCTTCCCTTTGGCTCAGGTTGTGCGAAGGCAGGAGGCGTGCGCTTCTCAGAGGAACCCCCCGCTGCCGGTGCCCCATCACATGTTCACTTCGATGAAAAGCTGCATGACTCCGTCGTCATGGTGACTCCGGAGGATGACGGCAACTTCATGGTCAAGGTGCGTTCAACCTTGCAATAGCCTGACACTTGATAGCTACGGTGGACGAGTAATATTTGTTTTCACTTTGCCTTGAATTTTTTCCTTAACTCTTTGTTTCATTTTTCTCGGTTTCCAGGTTTGTGAACATTGAGACTGAGTACTGTCTCTTGTTCTTCTCAGTGAATTACTCACTTACTACTACTCATTGTCTCAGTCTGTTTCTGCTGTTGGTACATGTTCTGTTTGAAATTCAGGTCTTGTGACTCTGATTTTCACAAAAGAGACGACCTTGCTCTGCCGTCAATGTTATCTTCAATCACAGCAGTCCTCTTTTCTACCCTGATGTGATCACACAACAACCCAAGAGTGATGGTAGCAGTCAGAGGTTACGTTTATCGTGCACCACTGCTTTAGTCTAAAAGAATACATAAAATTGAGTCTTAAATCATAAGAAAGATGACTGAGATATTAGTCAAAGAATAAAATTGTTGTTTCTCTCCACTGACTCTTTTAAGAAATACCTAGTTTTTGCTGATACCACTGACTTTATGTCCAGCTTATAAAATTGTTGTTGTTATCAGTTGTTGTAATATAGAGGAAAATAATAATTGATTTTATGACGCATTTGTTTTTAAAATACTGGACATTTTTGGAGCCACTTCTTTATAAGATAATGATACCAAGCTCAGTTATCAACTGGCATCATCGCATGCTCCCTTGGATAAAAAATGGTCTGCAGTACTTTTCTGCCCAGCCTACGGACATTATTCAATCTCCATCTGCTTCATGGACACCATGTACAGCAGATATCTTAATCCAAGTCCAAGTTAATATCTTTGTGGATCAGATTCACATAAAAAATGTGCAGCTAAAACGCCTGACAAACTGTATAGCAGATAGGACAAGACTAGGAGCCAACAGCTTAAAGGCCAACACAAAATACAAAGTTCATACTGTACAGGCACAATATCCTATATCATTTCATCTTCAAATTCATGAATCTAGTGATAGTCAATCTAAATAAAAGCCTAGGCCAAACCAACGGTATCTGTATAGCCCACTGGCCCTGAATGTCTGGTAATTGGTCATAATTGGGGGCTCGACTCCTCTGGGTGCCATGGTTTTCATGGTGGATATAATATTAGAAGGTAACTCTTTGATCTAGTGGGGCAGTCCCCTCAGTTTCTACGAGCATTGATGGGCTTTATCTGCGAAACATCCAGCAGAGAAGATTAAAGTCTTTTCTCATCACCGTTAATCTCCTCTGTCGGCTATAAAGGCACAGAACAATGATATCAGACTTCTCATCTGTTCTCTGCTTTCAGCTCTTAAACCCTGAAGGTGCTCAACTCAGGAGCCAAGCAAAGGCAACAGAAGGCGCCAAAGGCTCCAAAACTTCAAAAACCATAATAATAGGAGCCTGTGGAAAAACATCCTGACAGATCAGTGACCATGAACTTGTTTCAGCTGTACAGACTTCATTAACAGTGACGCTGCTGATGATCATGATGCTAATGAAGGGTTGCGTATATGAAACATGTTTAAACTAAGATGGTAACCATGGTAAACTTTATACCTATTAAACATCTGCATGTCAGAGCGCTGACGTTAGCATTTAGGTCAAAGCATCGCTGTGCCTCACAGAGACGCTAGCGTGGCTGCAGACTCTCGCTTGCCTCTGGATGTTGGATGAGGACAGTAAATGAGTAATAGCTCCTAATGTGAGAGCAATTCAAAAGCACGGATTTAAATGTTTGAGAAAAGACATGCTAACAGGCAGAGGACCGACCACATGAGTTACCTAACAAGTCATTGTTTCCGTGGCTGGCACACAAACCCTAATTCTTCTCAAGTAACTCACGTTTTCAGAATGGCTTTTGAAAATATTTCCCGCCTGCAGTTAAGAGTATCGTTTAAAGTCGTTTATATCAGTATAACAGAATGAGTTAAGCATTCTTTGTTCTCATTTTTGCTTTTATTGTTACTGAATAAGCCTAACCTCCTCACTTCAGTTGATGAGTTCAGCGACTCAGAAATTCCTTTCCTCACTTTATTTTTCTGTGGATTTATGACAGATTTAAATGTAAATATGACTTTCCCAGGTTGAAGATACAAGTGCACTAAACCTGGATGGTATATCTGCCTTAATAGACACCAAACACATTCAGAGGGCTTTCAGGTTAGCCTTCTTCTTCTGCTATTCGTCAGTTATACTCCCAAAGGAAAGTTTTGTACACGCTCACTGTAACTAAGCCGTTCCAAGCTTTGAAGCCAATTCACAGCCAAATCAATTTGCTTAAAAGCTGTGTGTGAGTGTGTGAGTGTGTGTGTGTGAGTGTGTGTGTGTGTGTGTCTAGATGGACTACAAACTTGTCTGTTCACAGTTACAGAGCAGCCTGTATGTGTCAGAGTGTGTGTGTGTGTGTGTTTCTCAAAGCTTTTTAAGTGTGCTGTGTCTGATTAAGATGGTGAGGTAATGGATGGAAATGAGCAGCTGTTGGTGCTACAGAGATCAGCTGAAGAAGCGTTGCACACATTTTTAATTCTAATTATTGTGCGTGTGACACAAGCAAGTGTTTCTGAACATTTTTCAGTCGGTTTACGTGCACATTAACTGTCATATTACAGTAAGTAAGCAGATTAAGGGTTAATGACTACAAGGATGTGTGGTTGCCTCCAGGAAACATTGCCATAAAATAAAAGAAGGGAAATTGAAGAGGCTATACTGGTATTTGTTTTTAATTTAAAGCAGCACTAATCAATATTTTTCTATTAACAATGGATCAAATAACTGTAATGTGAAAGGTGCGGCTCGTAGTGACAAACCCACAGAGAATTATCTCCTGACTCTGCATTTTTTTTATTTTATCTTCTTCTTTTGCATTGTGAACAAATACTGAGGGACATACAAGTTCATAAAGTTGACCACAGAATTGCACCATTGTTTTGGATGAACGCTGAGTTCTTTGTTTCTCTGGGTGTGTCCAACTCCCAGTGTGACACATAGTACGTCTTTTAGGAGTGACATGTTACTGTCATCGCTCAGTAGTGCATACATACATCAGACTCGTAAACTAGGAATACATTAAATTGCTTACTAACTGAAGTGTCATTTTTTGGTCTCCATCGTTTCACAAACTCTCTTTTTGTCCAATTCTGCAGCATGAAATTCAGACAAAATCAATTTTAACATGGACGGTTTCTGGACATGCGTGGGCCTCCGATTATTGTTTTTCTCTGCAGTGCTCCAACAGTGTTCCCTCTCTCCTTTCTCTCCTCATGCTGTTTGCAGCCTCTGCTCTGCACGCTGCTTTAACCAGGGGTCGTGTGGGGCTGAAGCTGCCGTTTGCAGCTCTAGCTGGAGGGGCTTTAGGCTTATCTCTCGTTGCCTGCACTTCCCTGCGGTCTCCTTCTCTCTCTCTCTCTCTCTCTCTCTCTCTCTCTCTCTCTCTCTCTCTCGCTGTCTCTTTTTTTTACCTGTCTCCTCTGTGAGGCTTTCCTCGCTCTGTGAAGACTCCCTCATGAATTTTTCTCTTTGCTAAATATTAGGCTGCTACCTCTACATCACTCTCCCTCTCTCTACCTCTTTGTTGCTCTTTCTCTCACTTGCCCACCTTGTAGTCTCCTTTTTAAATTTAGCTCATGGATAATATGGATTGAAAATGTGTGAATTGTTCTGTATGCAGCAGCAACAGGATATAAGACAGAGTGTTACATTTGGTTGCGTCATTTCTTTCTTCTGAATTTTGTTTATTTTAGTCAGTCTGAAAATGCACGTAGCGATAAATTAATCTTTTTTTGGTTAGTAAGTTAATCGTTAAAATGTTCTAGTTCCCACATCCAAAGGTGAAGTCACCGAATTGCTTGTTTTGTCGGGGCAGCAGCCCAAAGCCTAAAGATATTCGGTTTCTAATGAATTCTAAATTATCTGATTGGAAAAGCTGAAATCATAGAATATTTGTCAGTTTTTGCTTGAAATATTACTTAATCGATTATAAAAATAGTTGCAGATTAATTTTCTGTCGATCGACTAATTGTTGCAGCTCTAGCTCTGGCTATGCTAACGATAAGCAAAGGTCAGAGATACTCAACTTGTCTTTGAAATCCGTCCTTATTCTGGGGATCCATATTGTCCTCCATGTTTGGGCGATCGAGCTTTTGGAGAGTCTGTACTACACCCTCCAAACTGATGTAGAAGGCGTAACCATGAATAAGATTAAGCTCTTGAATTACTGACAAATCTATTCACGTGGGATTAGTGCTATTGGAAGATTTTGGAGAAATCCAGAAGGTGATTTAGTTTTATTTCCCGTCAGGCTCAAATTGCCAATCTGGCAGAGGTGAGGGTGTACTAACATCACCAGAGCAATAACTAATGATTTCAATTAGAGGGCTCCCTCAAGGAAAACTCAGCCCAACAGTGTGGTGCTTATGAGAATTACTTATCCATGTTGCTCATAAAAATTAATCCTTTATTTATTGAGCTGTAATGGACTTGCTATGCAGTGTGAGGTCATATTTCCCTTTGTATAAAGCCCTCTCTCCATTATTCTGCTCTTGCCCACCCTCTCTCCCTATGTTACAGTCGGATTAGTCCAACATTTGTGGGAGAGAGAAAGGCAGCCCTCCTAATCGCTAAATCTTGACTCTTTGCCTTTCAACTCTCTAAATCTCTCTCTCTCTCTCACTGTAGGTCGGCTTCCTAAAGACGCAGCACCGGTATGAAATAGTGTTCACCTTGCCCGAGGTCCCAGCTCTGGGGAAGGATGTGTGTCCGGCACCAGTACCCAGTCCACACCTCCGGATCACTGATATCACACCCGCACCAGAGGGTGAGCTCATGGGAGAGTGAGGAAAACAACATAAAGACGTCTAAAATCTAAAAGAAGCTCTTCAAAATATGAAGACCTCTTGATTTTTCTTGATTAGCTCCATGGACCGGCACTGAATAGGTCATCAGTTCAGGAGGAAATTTGTTAATTATCACCCACCCAGCTTAAAAAGTTTCTTCGGAGGGGGTTGGATTGGCAAAAGGCTGAACGGGTGTCATAATATTCAAACTCTTGTCTTAGAGACTAATTTTAAGCCTTTATGTTGGTTGTGATCAATATCATGGTTAGCTGTATTTATTATCAAGCTTCCCTGAAATACCACCCTTTTAATAGTAGAATTTAACAGTAAAATGACTTTACTTCACATGCTTGCCTTGGATTTGCCTTGGATTCAATTGCAGCCTTAGGGCCTGTGTTCATATAGTGTTTTTTTAGAGCGCCAGCGTCTTTTTTCAGTTGTTCCCTATGTGGAGGAAAATAGTGTCTGCAATCTCCCTCTCAGGCAGCAACAACTTCCACCAAGAGAATACGGCAGCGTGTGTGTTGCCTGAAAGGTGAAATCCATGGCAAAAAAAAATTCCTAATGCTCTTAAGCTTAATTGCTGTGAGTGCACGGTAATAACTGATAAGCATATTAACATTTTGATCAACTCAGAGCTTCTCCCATCTGGACAGTAAGAGGTATTTTGGTAAATTAAACTGAGACTAAAAGTGACAGGGACGTCACCAGCAGAGATTACAGTCTAGACCAGCACACCTGTAGTTGTAATAGCTCCCTCTGCACATGTTGGATGAGGTAATATGTCAATGTCAGACTGAAAGGCAGAATGAGTACGATTTTCCCCAAAAAAAAACAATGTATAGACTGAAAAATAATCCTTCTCAATCATCACTTGTGACCCACTTGAAGTGGGTGGCAGTGTCTATATCTGCAGAGACCCTGCCTGGGACGTTTCTGGGCGTCAACCTTTGGGCAGTGGGTGTGTAGCCCCCAGCCAATAACAGCGTGCAGGGTGTGAGGGGGCGGGACTCTATAAAAACGTAGTGCCAGATCTTAAGCTCGCATCCAAGACGAAGCTATGAGTCAGGGAGGACGGGGTGACTTTGAAAGTTGTTTTTATAAACTGTAACCAACAAATCCTACTCATTCTGCCTTTAATTTAAGGCTTACTTTGCATCACAGCCCAACTGATATACTGATAAGTATTTGAGATTTTAAAAAGTCCAATAATGGTATATATTGTATTTTTTTTACATAAGCATAAACATAAATTAACTTTTCTATACTGCGATTTCTTGTTACCTACTGACTTGTAACCCAGCAATATTATTATTCCAGCATGTTGCATTGTGATTTATTCCCTTTTCAGTGGAAGTTTTTATCAGATCTCTGCTCTAATTTGCCACCACTGCTCTTGTGTGAACGTTCCTACATGCTCTCAAATTGCATGAATTACTTAAATCCCCTTTTAAATTAGTTTTGTTTATGAGGCTTTTGCCAGTCACACTGTGCCTAATCACAAGTCGTCTCCCTGAGCCACATACAATGGAACATTCACACAGAGTGTAATATACAAATACAAAAACAAGTTTAGTTTTATGTTGCAGGTGAAATACTTTGCAAGTGATTCTCAGCTGCGTTGTTAGAGGCTGCACGGAGCACCAGATGGCTGCGGATTACAGCAACGGACAGTTCAGACAGTGTTAGCTCTGCAGTCCGTCTCTCAGGAGTAATAAAACTTTCCTGTGTTTGTCTTGAACAATAACAATAATAATAACCTTTATTGTCTGCAAATTTGGAAATGTGCCTTTCTCTCACTCGTTGTGCTGTCCTATGTGGTACACCCCAAACATCTGGCTACTGCGCGGGCTGAAAAAGCAAGCGTGAATGCGTGCGAGTCTTTACTGGATTCTCACTCACCACTAAACCTGCTAATTTGGGCCATGGGTGATCCTCTAATGTTTCTGGGAGTCGTGCCCACTGCATGCCTGTAACTGAAGCAGGTTACTGACCTTTACTTTCAGCTTCACACCCTTTATGTTACACTGTGGTCTGTGTGTGGAGCCGTGTGTCAGCTGATGTTAGCAATGGCAGAGTTTAGGTGTGTTTGATGTACTTGTGACTGCTCATCAGTCAGCTGTGTTTGTGTATTTTTCCATCATGTGGACATTTTGTCGTCTTGGGTGCATGATTGTCTGTTTAGTATCAGTCTGATCCATTCAAAACATCACCTCACGCAGAAAGACAAAGAAAGAGTGTGTATGTGTGTATGTGTGTGTGTGTGTGTGTGTAGTAAAACTCCAGGAAATCCAATCTCTCTTCTTCTTTGTATTTTTTTCTGTGTGTGTTTCCCAGGAGGTATGAAGGTGACGTGCGAGTACATGGCCCAGGAGGAGGGAGTCCTGTGTGAGGAGGTGCTGCTGCTGAGCGAGACCAACGAGGACGTCAGTGTTAAAGTCAAAGTTCACGCCAGAGTCATGGGTGAGGTTACTTTATTTTTCTGTGCCTGTGTATACACAGTTTACATTGCAACACGCTGCAGCTTCTAGATGATTTTGCTGAAATATCACACTTGGCTGAGGTGGAAAAGTTGTGTATGGATAAAAACAAAATGCGCCAAAGTGCAATGGAAACAGACTTAGCGAATGAATCATGATGTACATGAAGGATGTCACTTAAACGTTCACTGAAAAGATGAAAAATAGTGGCAAAAGAAAACGTCAGATCTGTGGCGCGATGAAGAGACCATAACCTTCCTCAAACAAACTTATTATTTTCACGATCAGTTAATCT
The DNA here is from genome assembly GCF_043641665.1 of Enoplosus armatus. NCBI lineage: Eukaryota > Metazoa > Chordata > Actinopteri > Centrarchiformes > Enoplosidae > Enoplosus > Enoplosus armatus. The sequence continues at coordinate 5,119,847 of NC_092202.1, read as the reverse complement.
GACAATTATTCTCTCAGTTCACGGTTTGGTCTATAAAATGTCAAAGGAAATTCTGAAAAATCAAAATTGTTATGTCTTTACATCACTTGTTTTGTCCAACCAACTGTCCAAAACTCCAAAATACAAGTGAGAAGCTGGAAACATGAGAATCTACATTTTGTCAATTCACTAATCGATTACTTGACTAATTGTTTTTTAAAATCTTTAAAATCTGCATTTTGAAGCCCAGTAGGTTTACTACAGCTAACATGTTGGAAACTCTTATATCTGCCTCTTACTTTTGAAGTGAGAACTGACAGATAAACTGAAGGTTGCACTATTTTCACTTGTGTGCTGCTGCCCCCTGCTGGTGACTCTGAACTCTGGGTCAGAGTCACTGTAACAGCCCTTGTCACTAAATCACAAGTTAATCACCAACAGCCCTTAAATATAGGAAGCTAAATGTGGTTTACAATACAAACACATGATCAACATCAACATCAACATACTGTGCAGAGGGTCTTTTCAGTACACCAAGGGGAGTTTTAAATCTTGGGTATAGTGCAGAACAGCTCTCCTAAACTGTAGCATCATTGTATTGTAAAGCTCTCTGAGGCAGAAGAGCCTGTTATGAATTTTCATTTTCTCCACTTAAATAAGTGTCAGTAAGACTGAACTAGATGCTGATGTTTGTGTCAGCAGATGGAGAATTAGGTAAAGGGGGCGTATGTGTCTTTCCATTTGTGCCTGTGTAAATATAGTACAACTAGTGTGTGTGTGTGTGTGTGTGTGTGTGTGTGTTTTTGTATGCATGCATGTGTGTGTGTGAGGATGAGTGGTAGTTGTGTGGGTGAGTGTTTATTTTTACTCGCAGAGCGTGGCCTGAACATCTGTCCAGATGTATGTGAGTAATTGAGGCGTGGATGACGACCAGATCAGAGGATTAAGCTCTGCGTCTGCTGTCACTCTCAGCTGTGCGGCTGCGTTTAGATCAGTGACTGAAGGAGTCAAATATAAATTGACAACTATTCTGATAAACGCTTAATCATTCAAGTCTTTTATCAAGCAAAAATACAAAACTATTTGCCAGTTCCAGCTTCTCAAACGTGAGGATTTGCTGCTTGTCTATGTTTTGTATCATTGTAAATGAAATATCTTTGGGTTTTGAACTGTTGGTTGATCAAAACAAGCAACTTGAAGACATCACATTGGGCTGTAGGAAATTGACAATTATTATTGACAATTCACAGGTGAAACGATGAATGGAAAAGTAAAACATTGATTAATGGATACTGTAAATAGTTATTTGTTCAACCCTAACGATCATAAGTACTTGTTTTTATATATAAAAGATACTGCAGTGTGTCTGTATAGCATCTCTTGTTAGTTATACATGACGGAGAAAGGAGAAGAAAAAAAAGTGTTGTGCATTGGCCGGGAATCGAACCCGGGCCTCCCGCGTGGCAGGCGAGAATTCTACCACTGAACCACCAATGCATTTGTGAAGACATACGGTGCACTTTCACGATTTAATAGTGAGCAAGGTCCACCATAGTGTGTTACAAAAAAATTTCTATGAAAAGTCCGATGACAATTCTGGCGTCATATTCTGCTGAATCCGGGACTGGAATCCTCCAAATGGGAGGTTCCTGTGCTCCACAGGGGAGGGTCTTTAACTGCATGTAAGCAGAGAAGGGGGTAGAGGAGGAACTGCGTCTCTGTCAGTTCTTTCTCCCACGCTGCGTACACACTGCATGGATTATACTCATTCACTCTTCTCCCACTTATTCCTAACGCTGTCACAAAACTTTAATAACAAATACAAGACAAAAAGGACACATCATTCTCATTGTTGCCTCCCTTCACTGGCACCCCGTGAGGTTTAATGGATTTTAAGATACTCAGAATCAGAATCAGAATCAGAAACTGTTTATTGCCAAGTAACATACATTACAAGGAATTTGCTGTGGTCTGAAGGTGCTATTGTTTTGATAACAAATAAGTAGAATATAAAAGCTAAAATAAGAATAAGAATAAAAATAAAAATAAGATAAGATAAATAACAACAGTGCAGTGACCAGAATAAAGTAAAGTGTCCAGATAAAGTGTCCAGTAGGGGGTGAGTGCGTTAATGTAACGCAGTGGGGACAGGGGTGATGTACGTTAATATAACGTATAGCTTGTGTTTGTGTTCTGGGGGGGGGTCAGTGAGAGTTTGTCAGGTTGACTGCAGAGGGGAAGAAACTGTTTTTGTGGCGGGAGGTTTTGGTCCTGATGGACCGCAGCCTCCTGCCAGAGGGGAGGGGGTCGAACAGATGGTGTCCGGGGTGGGAGGGGTCGGCAGCGATCTTCCCTGCTCTCCTCAGGGTCCTGGAGGAGTACAGGTCCTGAAGAGATGGGAGGTTGCAGCCGATCACCCTCTCTGCAGAGCGGATGATACGCTGCAGTCTGCGTCTGTCCTTGGTGGAGGCAGCAGCGTACCAGACAGTGATGGAGGAGGTGAGGATGGACTCTATGATGGCAGTGTAGAAGTGAACCAGCATTTTTTGTGGCAGGTTAAACTTCCTCAGCTGCCTCAGGAAGTACATCCTCTGTTGGGCTTTCTTGATGAGGGAGCTGATGTTCAGGTCCTGGCTGATGATGGAGCCCAGGAAACGGAAGGACTCCACAGTGTCCACTGGAGAGTCACACAGGGTGATGGGGGCGGGTGGGGCTGCGCTCTTCCTAAAGTCAACAACCATCTCCACTGTCTTTGAAGCGTTAAGCTCCAGGTTGTTGCTGTTGCACCAGGTCACCAGATGGTCAATCTCCCACCTGTAGGCAGACTCATCCTCTCCAGAGATGAGTCCGATGAGGGTGGTGTCGTCCGCGAACTTCAGGAGCTTGACGGACTGGTGACTGGAGGTGCAGCTGTTGGTGTAGAGGGAGAAGAGTAGGGGAGAAAGAACGCAGCCTTGAGGGGAGCCGGTGCTGATCGTCCGCGAATCTGAGACGTGTTTCCCCAGCTTCACGTGCTGCTTCCTGTCAGACAGGAAATCTGTGATCCACCTGCAGGTGGGGTCAGGCACGTTCAGCTGGGAGAGCTTGTCCTGAAGAAGAGCCGGGACGATCGTGTTGAAGGCAGAGCTGAAGTCCACAAACAGGATCCTGGCATAGGATCCTGCGGAGTCCAGGTGCTGGAGGATGAAGTGTAGAGCCAGGTTGACGGCGTCGTCTACAGACCTGTTGGCTCTGTAGGCGAACTGCAGGGGGTCCAGCAGAGGGTCTGTGATGGATTTGAGGTGGGACAGGACCAGGCGTTCAAATGATTTCATGACCACAGAGGTCAGGGCGACGGGTCTGTAGTCATTTAATCCTGTGGGCCCTGCATGGTCAGACGCTGTGACTGGTCCGAGGTTTTTGAACTTCTCTCTCTAACTCCCTTTTTTCATTATTTTAACAACTACTTGTGGCACTTTACATGTGAACAACTGAGTGCAAATCACTTCTTAAAACTACATTTTATTTGATATTCCACTTGCCTTATTATCTTATAATTTTAGTACATTTCACCATTTCTCTCTTTTGCTGTAAAGCACTTTGTAACTTAGAAAAGTGCTAAACTGTAGCATCATTGTATTGTAAAGCTCTCTGAGGCAGAAGAGCCTGTTATGAATTTTCATTTTCTCCACTTAAATCAGTGTCAGTAAGACTGAACGAAACGCTGTCGTTTGTGTCAGCAGATGGAGAATTAGGTGAAGGGGGCGTATGTGTCTTTCCATTTGTGTACGTGTAAATATAGTACAGCTAGTGTGTGTGTGTTTTTTTTGTATGCATACATGCATGTGTGCGTGTGTGTGTGTGAGGATGAGTGGTAGTTGTGTGGGTGAGTGTTTATTTTTACTCGCAGAGCGTGGCCTGAACATCTGTCCAGATGTATGTGTGTAATTGAGGCGTGGATGACGACCAGATCAGAGGATTAAGCTCTGCCTCTGCTGTCACTCTCAGCTGTGCGGCTGCGTTTAGATCAGTGACTGAAGGAGTCAAATATAAATTGACAACTATTCTGATAAACGCTTAATCATTCAAGTCTTTTATCAAGCAAAAAATACAAAACTATTTGCCAGTTCCAGCTTCTTAAATGTGAGGATTTGCTGCTTGTCTATGTTTTATATAATTGTAAATGAAATATGTTAAGTAGTTGTTTTTATATTGAAAACATACCGCAGTGTGTCTGTATATACTTCCCTAATTCTTTTGCAGGAATGGGAGGTGGGAAAAGTGTTGTGCATTGGCCGGGAATCGAACCCGGGCCTCCCGCGTGGCAGGCGAGAATTCTACCACTGAACCACCAATGCATTTTAGTGGAATAGTGAGGTGTTTGCATTGGTTTTCTATCATTGTAAATGAAATGTCTTTGGGTTTTGGACCGTTGACTGATCAAAACCAGCAACCTGAAGACATCACATTGGCATTAAAGTAAAACATTGGTTTATACACAAATGATTTAGTGCCACGTAATGTAGAGTGTTATTTAGGTTAGTTATTTTAGGTTTTGGAGTCAGAGGAAATATAAATATTTGACATTGACATTAAAGTAAAACATTGATTAATGGCTACTGAAAATTAGGTATCAGGTAATAAGGTATTTGTACAACCCTAACGATCATAACGTCACGTGAATAAGTACGTGTTTTTATATGGAAAATGTAATGTGTCTGTATATCATCCTCCTACGTCATGAGAGAGGGGAAAAGGATTTGTGCATTGGCCGGGAATCGAACCCGGGCCTCCCGCGTGGCAGGCGAGAATTCTACCACTGAACCACCAATGCATTTATACAAATTGCTGGTATACACTGCTCGACACTCTCACAATTTCATAGTGAGCAAGGCCTAAAATAGCAAATAAAATGTGGTTTAAATTGTTTCATGACAAAAACTGTTCTTTGTATGTGTTGCATTTGCACGCATTATTTTCCAGAACTGATGCTCGTAAGTCACTATGAAAGGGAACTGAAGAGGTTCATCAGTTTGTAACAGTACAGAGTGAATAGTTTTAACTTCCTGTGTTCATTTCTTGCGTCATGCTCTGCGGCTTCTGGGACTGGAAACCTCCAGTTGGGCCTCCTCCAGCCTCCTCTGTTTACTGCATGTAAAGAGAGGAGCGCTGTGTCCACACTGCATGGATTATACTCTTGCAGTTTTGGACTGATATTTGGGAATTTATTTCTCTCTTTCTCTTTGCCACTTCATCTAGATCGTCACCACGGTACACCAATGCTGCTGGAGGGAGTCCGCTGTATCGGAGTGGAGTTGGAGTACGACTCTGAACAGAGCGACTGGCAAGGATTTGACTGAAGTTTAAGTTTCTGCTCCCCTTCCACCTGAAGTACACACACAAATACACACACATACCTGCCATGGTAGACCTGTACACCTACCAAATTTAACACAACACACATTTGCCATTTTAATAGAAAAGGTGTACACACAAATGCTTTAGTGCCACGTAATGTAGAGTGATTTATCTTCGGTTTTGGAGTGAATGAATATTTGCATCCTGAGAACATTTACAAAAACATTCCTCTGCTGTGACTTTCACAACGTTGGCAGCATCTGAACAGACAGTTCAACTCCTCCAACTCTCCTTTCTTCGCCGTGATGTATTCTATTGTTAACCTGTGTCGTCCTTCCTGGACCTCTAGAGGGCAGCAGCGCTCTTTGAATCAGTGCAGCCTCAGATCCTTTTTCACTGCCTCTTCTTGTGCTCCAGTTCACGCTTATCCTGATGTGCAAACTGTACAAACTGTATCCCACATGGGTTTATAGGCGAAGGAGTAAACAAGGGCTCTTTTATTAATTAAGTAGCTAGAAACTGACCTATAGGAGGGAATCCAAATCTCCACAATTCAGGGAAAAGGAGTTGGAACTGATAAGCAATGGTGAAGATGTAATGAGTCGATTTAACCATAAGGGGGCACTGCAGACCACTGTATGTGCTGCTCCTCCAGCCTGACGGCTTCTTTTTGTCAAACGGTGCTTCAGTGTGGTCACATTTAAAAGAAAAATCCAACTACGGCACTCTGTTGTATATCTTTAGTGTGTGAGGCTCTTCATGCATTTCATGAACTGTAATTGACATTTATGTTGTTCCTAATTTGACTACTTCAGTTCTTCTTTTCTGCATTTCCCTGGAAATCCCAAAGAACATGTGAACTGATTTCAACAGGTGTATGTGAGGAAAGCATTTCCAGTAGCAATAATGGGAAAAAAAACAGAGAATAATGCCTCAAAACAAAAGCATCTATTGAGGTTTAGTGGCTGTTTTAGATCACTGAAACATTTTGACATGTTGTTATGTTTTGCAACTTTCCACAGAATTAAAAAAACAACTACATTTAATCCCAAATGCAATGTACTGCTTTTAAGGGTATTAAATAGAGATTAAACAATGAGTCGATTAATTGGTTAGTCAGTCAACAAAATAATTCATCTGCAGTTATTCTGATAACAGATTAATGATTTAAGGCATTTTTCTTAACCCAAACTCCAAATATTCTCTGCTCCCAGCTTTGCAGATGTGAGGATTTTCTGTTTTTATATCTTTGTGAATTTAATATCTGAGTTTTTGGACAAAACAAGACATTTGAAGAAGTCACTTTGGGACATTTTTTCAGTATTTTCTGATGCTGGATGGACCAAACTATTAATATACTAATCAAGAAAATAACAATGAGATGAATTGACAATGAAAATACTCTTGCATTAAGGTGTTTTGGATGGATTTTTCCTTTATGAGAACGCACTGCAGCCAGTCAGGCAGAGTTCAGGATGGATTTGTTTCTTTTGTTTGAATTCATGAAGCCTTCAGAACACACATGCGACACAAGTGCCTTTCATCGTCCTGTTTCTCATTTAACTTGAGCCCGATGTTGTTTCACGTCCTGTCACATACTGTGCAAACACGTGGAGCAGTTTGGAGCAGGTGATCAAGCAAGGGGAAATAAAAATCCACTAACGGCTGCCTGTTTGTTGTCACTCCACTGTTAAATCCCACTTCTTCCATCGGCTTGCTTCCAACAGGTGTATCTGACTCTCATCCCTCTGTCCACAGTACGAGTGCAGATCAGAGAGAGTTGTAAAAGAATTAAATTGTCCATCAGCTTTGCTTACTTTACATTTGTACTTATAGAGCAAGTGCCATGATCTGGCTGCACTGTGTCCCTGTCACACCCCTCTTTTTTTACAAAGTCATGACATTTAATCTGTGTGAATCTACATTTTTGTTTTTGTTAAACCCGATCGAATACATCAGCCTTAAAGGAAACAATTCTGTGTGTCATTTCTCTACATAGTCGGCCACAAGCTGTTGGTATAGCGCAGATTAAATAGATTTATTTGATGTTTGCTTGCGTGTAATAAAGGTCAAAGTCTGGTTTGTTTCTACTTAGTGTAAAGCTATGTGCTAAGTGCTCAGTAGGTTACTGTTTCACGAATGTAGCAGTTTATTTGTTGATATCTGCTCCCCGTGTGTGTGATTTGTATTTTTTAATGTCAAACATGAATAAAAATGTGTGTATGTTTGAGTTTTGTTACTTATTGCAGCTTCTATCAGTTCATTGCAGGAACACTTGGTGGCAGTCTACACCGTCACGCTGGTGTCACCTCCACAACCTCCACCACCTCCACAAAATATCTTCTTTCAGTGGAGATTTAGAAACGTCTGGACGCTCGATTTTCCTTTAAAATAATGGCATCAACATTTCAGGTGAATGTGCAAGTCTTCTTTCTAGTTGGGTTTATTTCAAGATTAACTGGATGAATCTTTGTACAGTGTAGTTTCACCTCAGGAGCACGAAGTCTGTTCTGCTTAAAGAGCAAAAACGAACATGATCATTATTGGAAACACTGCACAGGTATATTCAACCTAAGTGGTGTAAACTTACTAAATCAGCCTCAGAGGTGGGAGAATAAACCTGGTTTTAATATTCAACAAGTTTGTTTCAATTTTACTGAACCTACAACCAAATTATTTCTTACTTGTGCTTCTTTTTAGTGTTTATAAGTCAGAAAATTCCCTTAAAATAGGAGAATATTTAAAATCCCACCAATTAAAAAATATTTTGTAATCAGAGACTTGTGATAATTGGGAAAATAGACATTCGAGGATAAAATAGATTTTATTAATCTAGAGATTTATTATTTTATTATCTTGTAATGTCTATTTTCCCAATTATCACAACCCAGTGTGGATTCATCTGCTGCTTTGTACTTTTAGATATTAATTTGCATAGAAAACATGTTTTTTTTTAATCCTAAAAACTTGTTAATAACTTACTGACAAACCCTTAAAGTCTAAAAAAAAATGTGTTTTTGTTCTACTCACATTTATCTGCCTCTCAAAGTCTCTGATTACCTTCAAATATTGGATTTTTTTCTGAATAACCAAACCACCCGTTTGAAAATTAAGAATGATGATTGATGTGAATAATTACATTCAAGACTTATTGGATAGGATTATATTATTATACACACAGACACACATATATATATATGTAGAATTTAGGTTTGCCTCGGATAAGTTAAGTGACAAAATGCATTCACCATTACAGAACAGAACCTTTTTCTCAGTGAAATCTGGGAGTTTTCTTTGGGAGCAACTATGAGCTCACATCAGCCTCATGATCAATAAATAACAGACAAAAACAACAACAAACCTTTACTCAAAGTGACTTTTAGTGTCAGTGTTTTACTGCTAAAACAACACAGTTGAAGACTCTTCCACCTGCTGTCAGGACGGCAGGCTCGTGTGTGAGGATGCAGATATTAAAGTTCCACATTATAAAGATAATTATGAATATCTAGGGACAAAGGAGGCATTACAGTATCGTCATCATGATGAAGAAAAACTCAACTTCAGGGATTAATTTAAAACTTTATACTCCTGACAAAGTATAGTACAAAAATAAGGAAAAGCGACAGCAGCGATTTAAAAGAGGAGGTGAGGAGTCAGTGGATTCGTAAGCAATCTGAAACAACCACTGCTGGTGAAAAAGCAAACTAAACACCACTGAATGCTGCAGGACTCGCCGTTTTGTCACACATATCCTTTAACACTAAACGCACCGTCAGGGGTGATCATTTGTTTGGGAAGATATAAAACGGCACGTGTTTGGTTGCTGGACGGGTTCAGGAACACAAAGAAAAGTTGGCGGAGACTCTGCAGCGGTCCTCTCCTGTGGGACAGTTTGAGAGGAAACTCCGCTGCTGCTGCTGCACGAAACAACAAGTTATCACAGACTTCAGGTTTAACGGAGGCACATCCGGATGTAACTCTTCTGGGAGAGGCAGGTGATGATGAAGAGAAGAAGAAGAAATCTTTTTTTATTTGGTCGCTATTGGTTCTTGCTCTGTTACTATGAAGACTGCATGTAAAGTCTGTTTCTCTGTGTGTGTATAGTTATACAAAAAATGCGATGCGGAAGATGTTTTGCAGACTATTAATTAGGCGACAAAACACTTGTTTCATTATTGTTAATAATGATAGTGTCAGCAGGATTCACATGAAGTAAAGCAAAAAGACAACATGCATTAACTATGAGCGTCTGAATTATTCACGTGTTGGGTAATAAATATCGTTCACCTCTGAGCAAAGAGAGACAAATATTAATATAAAGACTTAAGTGTTCATCTTTAACCTTTATTTTAATTAATTACACGCTTCTATTTGTTTATTTAATTAAATGACTTCTTATATGTATGTGTGATTAGTGTGTGTGTCAAATAAAATGATTTTATCAGCATTTTGTTCACTGACGTCGTTGTTCTCGGCAGCTATTAAACGGAAGACTTCACTGACATTCAGTAAATATAAATTCAATCTCCTAATAGACTTAATAGGCTCATTATTGTGCGCAGATTTAGCCTGTACGCTTAAAAAACAAGGCCAAGTTTACAGAAACACTTAGCAGCTACTTAGTATTAATGTTCTACCAACAACAATTCATATTAATATATTTGTAAAAATTTCGTTCAAATGAACTGCAGATGCGCACGATGGTCCTGCAGAATTACATGCTTTATTTGAGCTATTCGGCTAAACGAAATTATTATTTCATCTATGTGAAACTGCGAGAAAACACCCTGTAAACGAGAGTTGAGTCAAGTTTGTGACCTCCGGAGAGTGCGGGGAACAAACACCAAGATATTTTATTAATCTGTACTCACAGAGGCCAACGTCTTGTATCAGTTTGACTTAATTCACTGAGATTTTATCATGAAGACGAGGCCAGTCTGCCTGTTAATGTGGAGAATAAACTCGAGTAAATGGTGCGTAAAGCTGAGGGTCCATCACACTCCTGCGTACATTTTACAGTCACCCTCCGCCACATTGTCTCCCCTCCTCCTTTCAAGGTTTTATTTTCAACAAAGCTCCATAAACGCACCTGCATCCTGACTCATTTTTCTCTCCAGCATCCAAACAAACAAACCTCAGCGTGTCGGCGTCCACTTTAACAGCAGCAGCTACACGGTTTCACAGTGAACGCGTTTCCAGCTACTTCTTCTAATAATCCTGAATGTTTTTGTGGGACATTACCTGCTCAAAAATAGACACATAAAATAGTTTTTGGAGGCAATATTACAGCCTCTTATAAAGACTTGGAAATATTATAAATGCATGCTTTTGGTGACTGAGTGTAAACTGAACGCTGCAACCAGGCTGTTTAAATGATCTGCGGCTGAAATTAAATCTAATTTGTTGAATCTTTGCATAAAATCACAGTTTCATGCGGCCAAGTGTTTGCCATTCCTGCGCAGATTTGTCTGGATCTTGTGTGGGATGTGTGAACTCTGAGTGGCCCGGTGCCCTCCCTCTGACCTCTGGGATTACAGTAATCTCTGTTGATTGATCTGATTGATCAGATTCATCTCCACGAGGCCGCAATCCAGCCGCATACGGGGTGGGGGTGGGGGGGTGAGGGAGTCGGTGCGTGGTGCAAATAAACATTTGTTTTTGCCCTTCTGGCCTGTGGGCATGCAGGCAGAGAGCAGATCTGGGTTTTTATTCTGGCCATAGGCGTCATGCAGCAGGAGATATGCGCCTTTATCTGCAGTCATGTAGTGTAAGTGGGATTTTGAATATAGCAGAAATAATGATTTAATCACCATCACAATAAAACATATCAAGGACCCAGTTTCCCCCCCTGACAGCATTAGTTTCAAGCTGAAAGTGCATTCGGATCATCATGTGGTAATAAAGATGCACAATAATGAAATCATTCTATAGTAAACATCTCAAGGCAGGAAGGAATCTGCCAGAACCGTTCAAAAGTAGGGATTCATTAAAAAAAACATGTCATGGGCAGTTCATGAGACGTGATAAACGTGTAGAATAGAACTGAAGTTTCCACAGATGTGGTTCCTGACATGATATATTTTATATACAGAGGTGGACGAAGCAGACAGTTCCTTACATTTAGTAAAAGTAGTAATGCAATGATGTTCAGCTACTCCTTTCCAAGTAGAAGTCCGGCTTTTAAAACTTAAGTATTATCATCAAAATAAAGTATCAAAAGTACTCATTATGTTGTACTACAGGATGACTGATGCAGTAATGTGAAAACATCATTTTAATGTTGCAGCTGGTTGAGATGAAGCTAATTTTAACTACTTAAATGTAAATTTAATGTATAGCAATGCATAATTTTTGTCTGTAAAATACAGTATATCATTTAATATGGTGTAATGTAAACATCTAACTTCCATCTCTTCTTGGTTTATGTACCATGTTCGAGTCTTCTTTTAAACTGTTATTAATTCTTTTGTTTTATTTTCATGTTATTTTTCGTTCTTTAATAACTAACATGTGGATCCTGGCCCACGTTTATTTGTATGTATGTTAATGGAGCCCAGGAGGACTAAAGCAACCGAATCAGTGGAAACTGACGGGGATGCTCTGAACAACTGGTATATAAATGTAGTAAAAAGTACAATATTTCCCTCTGAAATGTGGTGGAGTAGAAGTATAAAGTCACGTTAAATGGAAATACTCGAGTAAAGTACAAGTAGCTTGCAATGGTGCTTAAGTACATTACTTGAGTAAATGTACATTATAGAAGTTCAATACTGGCAAAATAATACTTGCTTTTAAATGAGTGTTTGGTCTAAATGTGGGCAGGTATATGAAGAAAATAGGGTCTATCTATCTATTATCCTTCTGAACTTCTTCTTCTTATTTTAGGCTATTTGCATTGTGCATCAGGCTCCCAAGAAAGACTAAATTAGAAGGTGTCAGTCAGTGTAGCAAAAGCAGCAGCCCAAAAATGGTTAAAATATTATGATTACGGAATGACACAAAAACGCTTCCTAATACGCCTTAAGACAGAAATCAGAATATGAGCAGTCTTCAGAAATGTGGTAAAAAAAAATCCGCTTTAGTTGTGCATCAGTAAAGGCAGAGAAGGTGAAAACACTGGAGAGGAGGAGGAAGAAAAAGTGTGTGTGTGTGTGTGTGTGTGTGTGTGTGTGTGTGTGTGTGTGTGTGTGTGTTGCAGCACAGCAGCAGCAATCAGTCCCCTCTTGTCTCGCTGCTGAGTGCAGCGTCTGATTGACAGTTTCTATTCATCCTCTGTGAGATTAGGCCAGCTGAAAGGAGTAACGACCCATGGCTGTGAGCAGTAATTACGGCCTCGGATAAGAAAAATAAGAAAAAACACACACGGCAAAACTATAATTATATAATCCCGCTCAAAAACGTTCCTTTTTTTTGTTGCTGCAGTGTTTTCAAAGATGTTTCACCTGTAAAGAGGAAATTCCACCCAGTGTTTCAGTCATTCCTGCAACCGAAATTATCTCACAATCACAACAAACTACAGGCTGCACCATCAACATCAAGCTGACAGAAGAAAACGGGCCGGTGTTCTGTAAAGATGCACAGATACAGTAGATGACTGTGAATGAGATGTTTGATCTGCAATGGAAAACAAATAGTCGCCTCACTTTGTGCTCTTTTCATCATGCAGTGCTGCCAACAGCTCGTAGGTGCAGAGGGCCATCAGTGCTTCATGACACAAGGACTAAATAACAGGAACACCTGTTGAATCTAATAATATTTTGTTTAGATTCAACGCTTTGATCATTTTCAGGCTTCAGTTTGTGATGTTGTTGCATTAGATTACATTATAATGTGTGTTGTATACTCCCTCAAAATATTTGTACATGCTGTCTATGTGACAGGGTGTCACCAACATGGGTTGCTGGAGGCCGACGTCTTATTTCTTAGACTGAGATTATCCAGATGATACTTTGTGCTGATGTATGTTTGGATTTGAACACTTTCTTGTCAGAAAGTCACAATTTTGGCAAACTTATTTCGCGCTTTCTCCAGAATTGTGTTCTCATCAGAATGAATGGGCTTCTGAAACAGTAATTAGGGACAAAGCAGGTGAAATCCAAACCCAGAATTTGAGGTTTCATATCTCTTTATGGCAGAACAAAGCGGCATACTTGGTGAATAGTAAAGTCAAGTAAAGTAAAATGTTCTTTTTATGGCCCCCAAATCACAAATTTGAAATTACACTTTTACAATATAGTACATCCACTACCTTGACACCCCTGATCCAGCATTTTAATGAAGAATACACTTGAATATGGCTGTAAAAGACACTTAAATGTGACTGCAGGCTTTCTGTTGACCAGAAACCTAAATCACATCAGACTGACGGACATGACTACCCAATACTGTTTAATAAAAAGCCAATACTGGCCTTCATATATCGGCATACACACGTTTACTAAATTCAGTTTTTCATATTGGGGATTTTGAGGCCCGTGAATGAGTGAGCTCCACAGGGAATAAAGTGGGATACATTTTGAATTTTGAAGTTTTACCTCACTGAGGTCACAAGCGCTTCTGCTCGTCGGAGAACTACTGCGCGCTTTAGCCAACGCTGTTTTCTGGACCCGGACAGAGTTCGGAGCCGTAAGACAAAAGAAAATGTCAGAGTCTGACGGTGCCGCGGGGAAGCCCGGGCAGCGCCGCATTTGGCTGTTTCCAGAGCGGAATATCGCACACAACCATCGTCTCATGTCTCCGCGCCTGATCCCGGTCTGCAGCGCCGCTCATCCGCTTGTCAAAACGTGCCCTACGCGCGGGCCAATCGGCGACGACCCTGCGTGGACAGGAAGTGACGTCCGGGGTTCCTGCCTCTGAAGTGTACCGTGTCATCACAAATATTATCCGCACACCAACATCTCCCCTCTGTCAGTGCAGGCAGGGTGTTCCAGCCGCCCGGCTCAGACGTGATGTTTCAGCTGCAAAGCAAATTATAAAAACTGACAAGAGTGCTCCAGACTTTATTTGAGAGCAAATGTGACCATTTCCCACTTCCCGACAGTCCCCTCCTGCTGGGTTTTCAACACAGACATCTTTTCTTGTGGGCTCTCCAAAAGCAGAAGACCACCGACCCCCCCTTATGTGGCCATCTCACCACCAACAACACTCAATCAAGGATCCGCAGAGGCAGTCGATGTGACCGGCGCTGAAGTAACAGGCTGCTGCTTTGGACCAACCAGGAGAAACTTTCCCTGGCTTGTGCACGGTGAACTGTGACCGCTGCTGTGTGGGTTTTGTGTGTGTATGTGTGTGTGTGCGCGCCGCCTCTGACTTTATTTCTACGCGGGTGAGCACTGTGTGATCGTGTTTGTGGCACCTCCCCGCTCCTCCATAGATCTGTTGCCCCCTTGTACCTTACAGGCTGCACCATGTATTTCTCCTGCACCTCCTGGTTACTATAGTTAGAGCAGGATCCCGAGATTTCTCCCCCCTTGCCTTGGTTTGGACTCCGGACCGTGCGCCATGCCGCGACACCTGAAGCGCTCCCCGGTCCCGTTGCAGGACCGCATGGTTCCTTTGTAACTGGATCTACTTTTTTTGTTGGGAGAGGAGGGCATGGTCTCCTCGTCTCTGGAGAACACTTGCAAAGAGGAGAAGAAAGTAGAAAGACGAGGGTGAGCCGCAGCGACAGACGGAGGGAGAGATAATCTTAGAGAGTGTAACTTACTTGTAGATGTTTGATCAGGCCACGACTATGGGCGATGGGAACCACCGCTGTGGACCCAACCCGCTGTGCCCGGACCGGATGGAGACAAAGTGCCGCACCGAGATAGGGAGCCGGTCCCCGGTTCAGAGCTCCACCGACACCCCGGGGACATCAGCGTCCACCCCAACGTCCTCCAGCGAAGACGGACACGACAAACTTTTGGGAGTGGACCCTGACTACTGTCGGAGGATATTAGTAAGGGGTAAGTGGACGAAAACAAAACAAACACTGATTTATTCTGTGCGTAAAAACGAATTATGAGACCGAGAATCTGCGAGACTTTCCAGGAAATTGAGGCTATTTTAACTTCACAGTTACTCTGGCCACAATTATCCCAGTTACAGAATGGACAACAACAAGTATTCTAGTAATAGTCTTCACCCGAGACACTTTTATCTTCAAGCATATTGACAGTCACAGCAATTACGTCAAAAATAAATATCTTAAACTTGGGACAACGTCGTGTTTAAAAAAACAACAACAACATAAATGTGGATTGTTTTGGTGCATCTCCCTTTAAAAAATATTCAAATGTTACAAATTGATATCAGTCTTTTAACGTTAAAGTGTCCAAAGTGCTCCAAAACATGACTTCAATCACAACAACACAACACCCCTGGAGCAGGGTGGACTACAAAAAAAAGAAGCTCCTGCTGTGGTAACAATAGGCTACTTCACTTCCGTGATACCAAAATGATTGTAACACCAGACCACACCTGTAAACATAGATTTAAAATGAACATTGTATTGCAATATAGAATTAAATCGCTCAGAAAGTGGTTGTTTGGCGCATCCTGTATCACCTGTGAAACCCCCTTTTGTTCATTCAGAAGTATATAAATTGATTGGTCGGATCAATAATGACTTATTGAAATATTGCCTCATTGTTTTTCCTCACACACGTAGTGAATAATTCTCTTTAACACGTCTCTGCATGGAGGTTTAAAATCAAAACTGAGACAGAGACAAAAGAAAAGTGTTCAGGCTAAACAGGTGAAATTCACCCCTCGAGGTCGTTGTGTTTCTTTTATCAACAAAGAAGCTGATAGAAAAAACATCACATCTCTCCATTAACGGCCACTACAAAGCGGTGTGTGTGTGTGTGTGTGTGTGTCAGGTTACTAGTCAGTAGCTGGCTGCCTTTGTGTGCCAACGTTATGTTAATGCACATCAGAATAATATTTAATTCATTATTATACTGAGTGTCCACGCCCTCCTGCAGGAGGCCAGCAGCCTCTGAATGATACTTTATTTAAAATCCAGAAAATTCACATAAAATCACTGCAGTCAGAAAACAGTCTTTAAAAAAATCTGTCATTTGTTTTTTATTTAAAAAAAAAAAAGATTTGAGGTGGTTTTCAAGTGCTGTTTTATAGGTCCAAGTAGTTCACAACATTTGTATTTAATTTATATTTACCCGTTAAATGATAGAAAATTAAACAGTGCAGTAACTGTGTGTTATCTGCTTGAAGGGAAACTTAAAGGGCTCCAGGTTCCAATAACATGAAGAAAACATGCATTTATCTGTCTAAACCTGTAGGTTATTTGCATTTAGGATATTTGTAATTATTATTTCAGCACGGACACATACAGACTGTTATAATAAAAAATATATAATTATGTGAAGAATATTTTGAGTCATCGTGAAGTTTCCTGCATGAAGGAGATGTTTTATCTGATGCTTTCTAAGAACAGAAAGTCAGCAGATTGCACGGTTCCCTTCCATTCAGAATCTCGTAAAGAAAAAAGCTAAATCTAAATTGCAACTGGCATTTTTGTGCAGGATTTTTTTTTTTTTTGCAGTGGTGTGTAACTGTTTGCTGTGGACAGAATCAATATGTCGGCCTATCAATTCTCTGTTATAGGCGAATGCTGTGGATATTATGCTTGCTGACTGGTTAGTTTCATCTCCTTATTGAACGTTTAGTCGTGCAGTGTCCTCTTCCATACAGAAGCCGCTCGTTTAGCGAGAGAATAGTGCAGTTCATCTAGTAACGACCAGTTTTAAATAGTAAAGACACAGGAGGAAGAGAGGAGGAGAAAGACGAGGAAAAATGGCGAAAGGGAGAGAAATTACAGACGTGGACGCAGATAAAAAAATGAGTAAATCTAAAATAACCTGCTTCTTCACTGCGTCGATCACATCCGGTAGAAGCTGCTGTCTGTCATCGTATTATTTACGTGTATTATTGTAGATATATTGATTATTAGACTATCAAGCCACTGTTAACAGCTTTTTATTACATTTCTCTACTGCTTATCACATGAATGTGTTTTTATCTGGGATCTGGCAGGCAGGTGTTCATATATTCTCTGTAAAAGCCTGTGATTCATCAGCGCTGAGTTAAACATACTGTCGTTATTGTGTTGCGTCAGTCGCTGGTTAATGGTGTCCGTCAGAGAAGGAAGTGGCCTGTAGAAGGACGAGAGGTGTGGGAGTCGGGTTTTGCTGGAGATGCTGTCCAGTTTGCACCGAGCGAACTACGTCTGCAGTGTTAGGATTTGTTTTCGAAGCCGAGTCTGGATGCTCGGGTTTTCCGCAATGAGGCCGGGGGGGTCACCGAGAGGTCAGCAGGTCTGCGTACAGCCGCTGGTTCCCCTCCTCTGCTTGCAAATGCTTCCTTCACAGTTTAACCTGTTATTTTCACTCTCGAGCCAGCAAGAAAACGTGTAAATGTACGCTACTGTGTGTCTGTATATCAGGAGGGTTCACAGCATCTCTGGTGCAGAATCTGTCTTGGCTGGCGACACATTACGCATAGTCATTATGCGTGCGTAAAGATGGAGACCTCTCAGGCATGTTTCATTACGTAGCTTAGGCCTGTAGGCTAACCAAACACTTGAGAATAACTGTAAGTAACACTGTGATTGAAAAAATAACTGTTTAATACAGATCAGGGCGTACACAACTGACGAATTTACTGCGTTTCATTAACTATTTTAATTCCCCTGCTGTAGCAAACACAGCCCACAGTTTTCCTTTTACGCACTGATTCTCCTTCTGCTACCTCGTCACTACCACGCTTTAAAACTACGATAATGCTGGGCGGGGGTATTCCTTTCCAGCAGCTCCAATATGCCTTCATAGCTAAAAAAAAAAGATGAATTCAACTTGAGTTTTTCCTCTCAGTGTTTTGTTTTTGCTATAGCCGGTTGCCTTCGTATAGAAACACTATGGATGTTCGGTTCAATCAGTTTTGTTTCATGTTTAATTCAGGGCTCTTCATATTTTATTTGATTACATATTTTATGACCTCAAAACCCTGGACAAAGAGAAGGTCTTGTCTGGCCTGCGCTTCCATTGAATGTGATAAATACGAACAAATATTCTCGGCTGCAGTGTAACCAAAAAAACAAGCATTTTACTGTAAGGAAACACGTCTTTAAAAACCCAACATTGTCGATTACAGCAAAATTAAAGTAACGAATTGCGATTTTTTAAAATGTATTTTTAAGTTTATTTTGGAACCGTGTATACATTATCCTGAGGGCTTCTGGGTGCAGGGCTGGGTTAACCCTAACCCCATCCAGGATATCTTATAATTTACCTTTTTAATATATGTTGTTTTTGTGCTCTCAAGTTGTTTTTCTTCTATTCAAAGTAGTTCACACCAGGTGCAAATATCGACACAGCCGATTCTTGATAAATCAACTGAGATTAATAGCAGACAGCCTGCCAACAAACGACTCAATAATAAAATAAAATAAAATGCACCAATAACACCAATAAACCGGACACGCCTGACCAAAAAAAGGCCCAGTACCGCATTTAATGATAGTTAATCTAAGAACATACTCACACTCTGTTGTTGTGGGTAGATAATAGCCTTATTACTTGAAGTGGAAACAATTGAGAGTGAAGCTTTTGATTCTTTCATTCTCCGACTATATTTGGAGTGAATTCAGCGTCGTGCAGAGAAATAAAGCTCTGCCACCTATTAAACACTTAATAGTTGTATGGTCAGGACAGATTTCCAGTGCTCACAGTCAGCCAGGCCTTTATCTCTGCTGTAGAGAAATTGGGGCAACACCCTCTATTTCTGGTAAAGTTTCCAATAAAGTATTGTAGCTGTCATGGCTGTGATTCAAGGATTTTAATTTGACTTCTAGTTCATGAAAACACAAGACGTTGTCATGTTTAAGTGACATAGTCTGTATCTGCAATCACTTGGACTAACATTACGCAGGCAGTGCAAGGGGACGTTTACGCGTTAGGGTTGTGGACAAATCTCGACCAACGAACCTGAACCTTTCCCCAAATATTAGATACATCTACTGATTATAGATTATAGATATGTGTGATTTAAGCACAATTACACACAGAAACGTGTTCGGCCCAATTGATTTGCTGTTATTTTCAACACCTACAATTGTGTACATAGGCTACATATTAAAGGCAATACATGGCCTCCATTCAGGCGTGTTATAAACACTCGCTTGTGTTAAAAATAACACATATGTAGCTTGTTTTACTCAAAGACGCGCTCTCTAAAGCCATTAGCCTATAGCCCCACTCATACATATTACATCCGTTTGGCACCATATAGGCCTGTTATCTGTTTATTTTAGCCTAAAACTACTAAAAATGTGATTCCATTTAGGTTAGGTTTTACTGTATAATAATATTAATAATACTAATAATACTTCCTTTGAACTTATATAAAACGTTAGTAGTCTTTGGTTGTAGCTTTTTGGTCTGAGACTTGTTGTGTTTTTATTCTGGACAGACGCCAAAGGCACCATCCGGGAGATCGTGCTGCCGAAGGGCCTCGACCTGGACCGGCCCAAGCGCACGCGGACCTCCTTCACGGCCGAGCAGCTGTACCGGCTCGAGCTCGAGTTCCAGCGGTGCCAGTACGTCGTGGGCCGCGAGCGCACCGAGCTGGCGAGGCAGCTGAATCTCTCCGAAACTCAGGTAAGAGGAGCTGTTGTCTCAAGGAGGGGAAATGCTAATGTTGGGCGAAGACGGCGATAACAAGCCAGTGTAAGAAAAAAAACCCCGGATGCTTTGATAAATATCTTTAAACATATATTTCCTCAACTAGCTAGTAGCCTATCCAGGTTGCTAGTTAAGGCCTTAGCATAGCCATATAGCATATTTTAATAATAAAGTATTTATTCGCCAAAGCCAATATTGTGGCTACGGTTTGGTCACAGGTGTATTTGGGGCCTTTAATTGGTTCCTCGGCCAATCAGAGGGGAGGAGCAGAGGAGCTGCCCCGCCCTAAACAGTCTCCGTCTGGCCTCTTTTTAAATGGGCACATCCGGGTCCCGATACAGGCTGAAAATATTTACAATTCGACAAAAAAAGGCACGATTTTTTAACTCGGATGTTTACTTCACACACAGACAAAAAAAAAGTCACCTATAAATAGGCCCCAGGGGTTTGTGCACGCGCCAATAAAGGCCTTAAATAACCATAAAGCCTATGGCCTTAATACAGCTATTGTATAGCCTCACATTTACACAGTCCGTGTATTTATAGGTCTGATCACTTATGTAGCCCAGGTCCTTCTAAAAAAATTTAAAACACGAATACAACACCGCAGCCTCAGAATTAGATCAGTCACCATCATCAGTCTCAAATATGAACTTTTTAATGGCGCTGTGGGATTGAATTGCGTACAGTGTGTGTGACAGCAGGAGCACAATTCATGCGTGATGGTTGCGTCTGATTTCGTTCCTACGCTGGACAACATGTCAGTTTGCTCGGTTGTACCTGAATCAAACATAGAAATAAACGCCTCTTTGCTTCCAGCGCAGCTCCAGAAATCTGCATGAAATGTTGCCTTTTTATTCGCTGCCGCGTGTTTGTTAAATGCAAAAAAGAAACGTCACGTCGGTAGATGGGCCTGTCGGTACATCCGGGCTCCTCTGAACACTGCAGACATTTCATCGACCCCGCGCGCTTCATTCAAATCTTCCTGCAGCGCCACGAGCCCAACCCCTCCGCGTTTATTATGGGCGTCACCTCTCACACTGACTTACAGAGCATACTATAGCTTTTCATTATTATGACACCGCGTTTTCTGTCTCGTTTAAAGAAGGAGACTCATGCAGTAATAATGCTCTGGGCAGCAGCTTTTGAAGTGTTTCAGGCCAACCTTTCATTCGTTTTTTTTTTTTTTTTTACATACAAATCACAAAATAAATGGTTTGCAGAATGTCACCACACAAACCATTAAAGTGCGCACTTTTCCACTAACGGGAGCTTAACAAGAAATAGTTTTTAGTCAGCATACAGCAGGTTTATAGCATAATATTCGCATTGGTGTTTTATTCTCTAAAAGTCTGATTTTTGAGAGTCCTTTCGTGAGAAAAGCTTGTGAATTTAGTTGTGATTTTATCACATTTTCCGCAATGTGGGCCTGTGAAGGACCAGCCCCTGAACCCTTGGAGTGTTTTATGAAAACCTGCCGACACTTGTTACCAACAGTGCACTTACTATTGGTGCCGTAGTTCTGTGTGTGTGTGTGTGTGTGTGTGTGTGTGTGTGTGTGTGTGTGTGTGTGTGTGTGTGCATTGGATATATGTGCGCTGCGTCGCCTCATCTTCTCTGTCTGTAGAAATATCATCAAAACTGAAGAAAGGATGCAAGGTGAAGATGGTGACAGGTTTCACAACGAAAACCTTGAAAATAAATCTTTTAAATACAATTTAATCAAATAAAAGTAGGAGTATGTTTAAAATGTTGCCCATTTATAATTTAATGTTGCTCAAATAAACATCAGAAGGCTGCAGGTTCCGAGGCCTTAAATCACCTCTTGTGTAAAAACACTTGTTGCAGGAACTTTACGCATCATCACTGTTGGCTGTGGACTGCAGCAACATTAATATCCAACCACAAAAAAAAAAACCGCACTCAAACATAGAGGTGGTGGAAAGGAGGTGTGTGTGTGTGTGTGTGTGTGTGTGTGTGTGTGTGTGTGTGTGTGTGTGTGTGTGTGTGTGTGCAGTTTTGGGAGCACAGAGCAGCCACTGTGTCCCTCATTAGTGCTGACACTAGGGGTGTTAATGGGAGGGCCTCAGCTTCCTGCTGCTGCTGAGGAGACGCTGGGCAGCACAGGATTGGCTGAATGAAGCCGTCTGAAAAACTGCCTGACCTTCAAGTGAGAACAAAATGTAAATAATAAAAGTCTCCCGGGTAATGGTGTGAAATATTAAACCCTCTGAAATGTCTTAATGCTATGTGCTATTGAAGCAGCTTTTAAGCGTGATCGAAAGGCTTTTAGTTGGCATTAGCGGAGTTTTCTTCTCGTATTATTATCTTCTCTCTATTTGTGGCGTTTGAATATTTTAAGTAAATGCACCATTCAAGGCTAATCATGCACAACCACAAAAAGAAGATGGAAGTTTAAGGTTTTTAAAGCGAGTTGTTTTGGGCCGTTTTCTGGTTTTCAGGTCACTTACTGTGTTTGTTGATGTAGTTTCAAGGCTTTCAAAGGTTTCCCAGGAAGTAATTTGATTTCCACGTTCAAATTAAAGACCGCTGGGTTTAAAAGCAGCTCCATTATAGCAAAGAGCGTTGATAGGCTTTTTCTTTTTTAGAGAGTATTTAGAGGAGAGACTTGGATTCAAACAAAATGCTATCTATCTATCTATCTATCTATCTATCTATCTATCTATCTGTTAAAGTATTTTTATTTATAAAATGTCTATAAATGCACTCCCCTTGAGGCCTTTCGCTCCTGTTTTCCAGGTTTTTCTGTTTCTAAAGCGTTGAAAAACTTTTTCTCTCCTCTGAATAACTTGTAAAAGTTTCGTGTTTAGATAAAAAAGTCGATTTGTATTGTACTTTTCTCGATGTTTCCTCGAGAACAAAAGCCTGAAAGTGTTTTGGGTGAAATCACTTTCCCCCTGATTTCGATGAGATTCATGAAATGCGATCGAAATATGAACTTGTGACCCGCTGAAGTTATGAAGTTTTGATATCAGCAAAAACATAAAATCAGCTGTTTTCTCTGTCACATTTATAACATATTGCAGAAAAACTGGGACCTTTTTCTTTCAGATTTCGTTATCAATCGTTGTGTCAAACCCCAAACATTAAATATAACATAGAGCTTTAGACCGAACTCAAATAATTTAAAATCACAAACAAGTGAACTTCCCCTTTGTTTTAATGGACATTTTGAGAAGTTTATAGCAACCAAAACACGATTAAAGTATAATTAACTTGACAGGCCTCTTTATCTGCGACTGAAACACAAATACTAATTACAGTAATATGGGAGGTTGGATCGTTAAGTGTTTTTTTAACAATGTTTGGGGATTTGGTCGTTGACCCATGGGGTAACTCCAATTAGTTTGGTCAGGTATTCAAACTGATCACGCAATGAGGCAGCAGACATCGGAAACACACAAACACACACACACGCGGACGCACAAGTGGCTAAAATCTTCATCCAGATTATTACAAAATTACAGAAACTGAAAATGGGGACAACTGGAGTAGTGACTGAAAATAAGACTATTACATGAGAAACTACTAGTTTCATATTCCAAGAACTTGGATTAAACATAAAACCTGAATGCTATTTTTGAATCGTGAAGTTTTATGGTATTTTATTCTTTTAAAAGGACAAAGTGACTTTAGGTTTGTTAGTAAACTGAAACATTATATTTACAAAAACTTTTCTCTTGATGAACCAGTCAGCAAACTAAATCCAAGACGCACAGCGTTCAATAAACGAGACAAATACGAGTAAATATAAGAAAACAGGTGAATAAAGGCGTGTAAAACTGGGAGGAGCCAACACATATCAGAGGCAGTGCTGCTGGTCTGCCTGAACATCGATGCGTCTTCTTGTTCGCTTCTGCACATTAACATTAATAACAGGAATATATTAGTCACTAATTCTTTAGAATAAGTTCGCCTGCGCGTCTTCACGTTTCTGCTTCTTCCTCCAAAACTTGTAAATGCGTAAATTTGGATCGCGAAGAGTTCATATTCAACACGAATGTCGTCGATTTGCTCAGTGAAACGTAAATATTTCAAAGTTGTTCCACCTGCAGCCACTTTTCTCCGAATTATACCTCAAATCCAATTTAAATTTGTGTGAAAGGCGGATTTTAGATGATAATTGAGCCTCATTCTGATATTTGAGCCTAAATGCCGCCAAAACGCGTGTGTAGCAACGTATTTGTTTCTCTCGGTAGCTGCAGCGTCGTGGCAGGAAACCGATAACTTCTCGTGCGTACAGCGATCACACTGCTGTAACGCGTTACCGAGTAATCCGTTACCAGCTCAGAGGTCTCCCTTCATCCCGGCAGGTGGCTCCCCGCTACAGCATAACACAGCAGGAGGGGGTGGTGTGTGTGAGAGAGAGAGTGCATACCACACACACACACACACACACACACACACACAATCCTAATGTCCTGGTTCATTTCAGTTACCTTTATGATCCGTTTGGACTCTCATGGATGCTTCAGCTCTTATTGTGAAGGTATGTTGTGTTGATTCCTGCACGTGGAGGAGGATCATTTATTATCATTATTTCTATTATCTTCATCTCAAACTTCTTTTTGGCTCTGCAGGACTCTTTAGATGTATATCTAACTTATTATAGGAACATTTTGGAGGCTTTTCCACCTGTTTTTTTTTCTCCACATTTACATCAATGTGTCAAACTACTTTCTGCAAGTTTCTTTTGCATGAAAAAGACATAAACCTGACACATTCCTCGGAGTGTCCTGCCTGTTCCGACTGGCTTGGCGGTGTGACTTCAGGAGGTTTTAGGACACCATGCTGTGTGGTCACTTTAAGCTCCTCCACAGTCCTCCCTGAGTTGAGTGCAGCTGACGTATACGCTTCCCATTGTGTCGGTCTATTGTTGTTTGCAGCCCTTCCGTGGAGAAGCTATGGATTTAATGGTTTCTGGGCTGCGTTAAACTGGTTTAATCCTGCAGTAAATGGGAGAGAGCTCGGTGATGGAATCATGTTTAATGTAAAAGCTGGCTAAACGATGCACTGACGTGGGCAAATGTTTGCACTTGTTTTTCTGTTTAATCAGAGCTGTTTGGGGACACAATGAAACTGGATTTTAATTTGAATTTTTTTCCGCTTTTAAGTTCAGGATGTAATTTAGGAAGAGACTGTTCAAATGTGTTTGTCTCAAATTTAAAACTCTGTTAAATTAAAATCAACCAGGATTTTAGGTGTTGTATTTTTAGAGAAGGGAACAGGATTTTCTGAGGTGAAAACTATCACAACTGTTGTCACTTTGTCATCCAAACAACTGTAATAGGGTGAAGCGTGGAGGCAGGTTTTTATATATTCATCTTTTAAATGTATGACTCTGATATACCCACCTACTGGTAAACAGTAACTATTAAATGTACATCACTTTGCAGGAAGTAAAAATAATTTGGGAAAAGTGTGTGTAAATACTTTGCAATTTTTAGGACATTTATTGTGAAACAGGTGTAATTTCGAAGCACAAAAACAAGCAATTTGTTATTGAAAATGAGCTAACAAGGTGAGAAATGACTTTTTAAATGTATTTGTGACTTTAATTGCCACAAATCATTAGAATTAGACTATCAGCTGTAGCTTTTCTCTGCTTGCGATCATGCAGTTTTTTTTTTTTTACAGCAGTTATGTGTGTTTGTTCCTGTGGTTGTTCAAAGATGTCTCTGGTCTCACTGACTTCCATCCCACAACGTTGCGATCCAGCCCCTGGTGTGGTGTATTTGAATGTACAGTTTGTGTGTTTGTTGGACTGTTTCTTCGTGCGACTCCAACTGAGTTTGCGCTCACACAGAGTCGAGCTCCTGTGGAGGGCTTTAAAACACAGAGCAGGCTCTTAAACTTTTGGCTTTTTTCTTTGTTTACTGGGCTTTCAGGTCGTTGTAGATCTATTTACAGGAGGATGAGGAAAAGTTAAGCAGCCCAGTTTGAGCTTGAACTTCATCTTTTTGACTCAATAACTAGTGAACTAAAATGACGTGGCTGCTGTTAGAATAGAGATATGTACATTTTGTAGGAAGATATGAACGATCGCTAAAGTTTAGACATGTTGCTTTGATTTTAAAAAGAGGGTGTATGGGGGCCTGCAGAGACAAATTCTGGCAACAAGCAAAGACAAGAAACTTTTTTTAAAATGAAAGCATTCATTATATTATAAGTGTACAGCCACTTCAGCGCTGGCCTTAACTGATTTAGCTGCTGAAAACACATTTTTAGTTGGTGTGCTCGGGTACTTGATATGATTTAAGACCACCACCCGCCTTAATGTGAAACTACTGACCTCCGACAGGTGTGCAAGTCGCATGAGATCAGTGTCACACGTCCTCTCATGTTCTGCCTGCTGTCTTTTCTCTCAGACGGAGAAACTCTCTGATACCAAACAGCCTCGAGCACAGTTTAGTGATGGCTGTGAAAACTTTTAAATGATGCTTCTTGTTGCTGTCTTAGATTTTTGCCTCGTGGCTTTCTGTACCACGCAGAGGTCTGAGGTCAGGGCTGACCACAGATCAGTGTAGCTGCTCATGCCTTTAGTGTGGTTTTAGTTATATAGGATCTTTTTTAGCGTGTCGTGTAAAGCATCTTTAGAGAGAGACAGGCTCAATAAAAAACTAGGTAACTCTTATGTGACCTCTTATGAAACCTGGTAAATCTAAATTTCCCTTTATGAAGTTGCACCTACTTGTGCTACTGGTTTTGAAAAACATCTACAAGCATTTATATACTATGATGTGAGGATAGCACAATTGTTAAGGCATTGTTCTAGTGGTAACTAGACACAGGAGTACACTCTGGACTTGATTGTGAAGAGAAAACTACAAATGTCTTCTTTTTTTCCTCTTAAAAGACAAAAACAAGACTGCATACTTCAGGAAAAATCTCAAAAATACATCTGTGTTTCCCTCCGCAGGCTGAGGAGACAAGATGACAAGTTATGTTTATGTGTCTACGTACAGTGAATGTCCTCGTTGTGTGTATTGTTCTCCATGACGGCCCAGACAGACGGTGTCTGGCCACTCGTCTGGAGCGTAGAGGACCCGGCCATGACGTATAGCTGTGCAGATGTAGCAGAGAGGCAGCAGCACAGTACGGGGATTGTCCAAACACTCAGAATAGAGAAGGAGATAGGAAGGGACGCAGACAGACAGACAGACACGTGCTGCCTTTGTGCTTTCAGCTAAAATGTTTGGGCTTCGTGTTGTAAAGAAAGAACGTCTTTCCTCTTAACTCTGCGGTGACCTAAAGCGAGAGTGTCGTCCTCAGAACGGGAACTTTTGTCCGACTCGCTGTTGGTCAGGAAGAAACCTGCGAGGCTCTGATTATCTAATCAACTGATTAGATAATCAGAAGAGCATAATAGCAATTAAGTCGTATTTGCCTTTGTCCTTAATCACTCTCTCAGATTGAATTGACTTGTTTCATCAGCTTCTGGCAGAGTGAAGAGTGTGTGGGTGCGTGGGTGTGTGTATGTGTGTGTGTGTGTGAGAAGCCAAGGATGGTGTAATTTTCCAAACATATGGAGGACCATGTAATCCTTCAACTGATGTGAAAACAGGAAAATCAGCAAAATTGGATACAAGAGGTTTTCACTTTTCACACACAATCACAGAATCTCTCTCTCTCTGACTCACACACACACACACACACACGCTTTGAGTCTGACCCCAAGTTTCCGGACTAATCAGCGTGGTCAAAAGTTGTCGCCTGGCAAATGTGTAACGCAGTTAAACTGTCAGATGTGTTCACAAAACAGCATGTGCCGAAAAACACTGACGTAAAAGTAGTAGTAACTCATTGTAAAAACACTTCGTTACAATTGAAAGTAAAAGTACACAAGTATTTTCAGCGGAATTTACTTAAAATATCAAGGAGTGTTAACATATATATCAAATAATTGGATTGTTTGTGTGTAAGCAGCATTTTAATGTTGTAGTTGGTCGAGGAGGAGCTACATTTTAACACTCTTGAGTTGCACTTTCTATATTTTAATTTTTGCCCTTGTTTGCACCTTTTAAACTGTTTCAGTACAAACTCAGCTATTCGTCTGTAAGTATAAAGCTGGCAGGGACCCAAAATACATGAAAAATGACACCAGCGCCTATAAATCTTTGGTCATAATCACTCAAAATGTCAGTTATGGTGTAAAAAATATTGTTTCACTATTTATACACATAAATACAACAGAAAAATGTAAGAAATAAAACTATAATACAGTCTATTTACATTTAATATATATAAATGGATTGTGAAGATACTGTGTGAAAGCTCACTTTCTCAGCTTGTCTCTACATGATATATAGATAAATTTATGTTACTGTAAATTAAACATGTTGGGTGATGAAGGAGCCATTTGTTTTGAGTGTTTGTTTTATTCTAGATATTTCCTTTTGCTAGTTCTGCTTTTTACCAGAGCAAAAGGAACAAGAGGAGCCAGGATTTCTTTGTAATTTGTTTTGTCTGTAAAGAAAAACCTGTATGGACAATGGACTTTTGCCTGCATACAATTCATTCAGTTTGTACATCAGTGGCATTTTGATTTTAAACTTGTTTGATTTGTAGTTCAACTTATTGTTTCTTGTCAGATAAATTCAGTGGAGTAAAACAACTGAAACTGAAATGTAATGCAATAGAAGTATAAAGGAGGAAGAAATAGTACAGCACTTGAGTAAATGTACTTACTTTCCACTACTGCTAAAATCTTAAATTACAAATGAGTCTTAAAGGGCCTTACAGTGTGTGCATCATACGTCAGCCTTTATAACTTAGACCCTCGGTTCGATTAAACTCCCTTAAAAAAACCTTTTTATCAGAGAAGAAAGGGAATAAACGTCACAAAGAGCAACAAAGGAGGGACCCCATTTCCAGAACAGAAGACATGCAATAGATTTTGTGTGTTCAGACATAAAATGTAAGGATAAAAGAGTCACGCATTTAAGAAAATCCAAAATAAGGCAGCTGAATTATTTCAAGCCAGCTGTGACAACAAAATCAAATATGTCTTTGTTGGTTTAGTCAGCGCATTGGACATCATGAGGCTGTGTAGTAAAGACCCAACACTAGTATTATTATTATTTTTTTATTCGAGTGACTGCGGGGTGACATGCAAGAAAAGTCATGGACCACATTCAGGCCCCTGCTGATTTTCTTTGGCGAATGAGTGCAGCACATCTCCAACATTACAGTGTATGAAGGAAGGAGGTGAAGGCTGTTATCTAAACCTGGTGGGGTTCACCCGGGTGTGGTGAATGGATGGAGGACAGGAGGGAGGGGATGACGAGAGATCGAGAGAGAGAGAGAAAGAGGTGGGCCTCATAACAGTCCCAAGTGCTTTTGCGCTAAGGAGGATTAGGCAGCCATATCTACCAGCGATGCTATAAGACGGGGTTAACCCCTGGCTGAACCTGGCTGGACATGTGCTGCAGTGATGGAGGACCAGATCAGGTTCATTCGGGCAAGGTTAGGCGATGGGGCGGCGAGATTTAGGGGTCAGGTATGATGTGATGGTGGTGGTGGTGATGATATTGGCGCAGGTTTGAGGGGCGTAGTGTAAGAAGGTGCGAGGCAGGTTGAAGGTATGAGGTCGGCGGTGACGAAGAGGAGGAAGGAAGATGTTCTGCAGGAGCTGCTTGTATCAGTGCTGCATGTGTTTGTGGAAAATGACTTGAGCAGAACCGGGCTGTTATATCTCACATGAAGCTGAGGGATGCAGGGGTGTGCCAGTGGCCGTTTTTGACCTTTTGGTTTTATAATCCGCATGCTGATGTCAACATGGATTTAAAAACAAAAAAAACAAAAAAAACATTTTTTGGTCAGTTTGCACAGATTCATTGCTTTCCCACACTCCTCCAGCTGGGCAAGTAACTGCTGGAGGGAGGGATGGTTTTATATATCATTACTATTTAAATATTTTTATTTATGCCACAGTACATTTTTTTTCTTTTACCTACAAAGTCGGTTGTGTTGTTGAGGTAATCTGGTTTATCAGATCAGATATAAGTAAGTGAGCAGAGATTTATGTTGGACTGTAGCCAGGAGTTCAAATCCAAGTTCGAATTCCCACTGCACCACCGTGACACAGTCTGTAATTTTGTCACATGTTCTATATACATGCACCCCACATGATCTACATGCTTCTTCAGCGTGTATGTAAATCAGGTGGAGAAATATTTAAACCACTGTATTCCTTCAAAGTCTGAGACAACACTGAGGTTGTGGTAGCTACGTCTCTGTGTACGTGGCTATTTTAAAACACAAGGTCCATATTCGTCACAATAAAAACAGAATAAAAAGAATAAAACAGAAATAACACTAAATAAAAGAGCAAAAACATAATTTAAAAAAAGGTGGGAATAGAAGTGAAGTTTTGTTAAAGTGTCAGAGAGTTAAACTATTGCAAAGTTTAGCGGCACAGACAGGAAATGCAGGAAATGTCTCCCTTCATGTTAAGATCCGAGAAATGTTAAGCTATTATATAGTTAAATAACTCAGGAAATGTTTAAATTAAATCTGTTTTGATCCAAATTTAGCTTGAGATAGAAATCTGTTCTGGTCGATTTGCCCATGGCCAAACAATTTTACACATGTTGTACTTTTACATGCCTCAATTTTTATTTGAATATTGTCTTAAATCACTTAAATATTTGTTTTATTTAACAGGCCGTTGAAAGCATACATTAAAAAGATATTTTTCAAAGTTAAACAAATGTTAGATGGCTAATTTCTTTCAGATTGTCCTGTTTGTTTAGTGTCGTACATCATTGCACGTTTGTTTTAATGGTGACTTGCTGAGGAAATTGGTGGAAATTACTTTAGCAGTAACGCTGGTACAGTATGTCAAATGGCACAAAATACGTTTAATACTCTCCTGCAATCTCTTACAAAAAATAAATTAATGATAATAAATATTTAAACTTTTCCCACTAATGTGAAAGTAGAAGTTAAATCCGTCAAACGATTTCATTATTAAAGACGATCATTTTAATTATAAATAATTGACACTTGTATCGTTAATGTGATCTGTAACATAAAAGACTGCCGTGTTGATCCATCACACACAGTTGAGTAAGTCATTGTTTCAGCTCCTTCCTTGTTACTTTTTGGTTTCTTCTATAAAGGCGACCACTGGTCCGTCACATACAGTACAGCTGAACACACTTAGGTTGCCATTGGTTCATTACATTACGTATCCAC
This sequence comes from Enoplosus armatus, assembly GCF_043641665.1. Taxonomy (NCBI): domain Eukaryota; kingdom Metazoa; phylum Chordata; class Actinopteri; order Centrarchiformes; family Enoplosidae; genus Enoplosus; species Enoplosus armatus. The sequence goes on along the minus strand of NC_092202.1, from coordinate 5,088,627 downwards.
TGGTGTGTTACATACAGCTCAATGGCCGCTGGTCTGTCGGGTACAATCTCCATGAAAAGAGTTTTCATTGTGTGCTGCGGATCATCACATGCCTGGGATCAGGGGGTCTGAACAGGGTCACGGTGGGAGCACCGAGCTGCTGGAGGGGTCATGTAAAGTGTGAAAGACAGTCACCGAGCGTCCTTCTTAAAGACTTTACCGTCACAATCCTGCATTTCACTCTGCATTACCGGCATTACACAGCCTGGCAGCAGAGTGTGTTTTATCACTTAATGCTTTCCATCGTTGAACTTGTCGCGGTTCAGCTTTATTGCGTCGCAGTAAAGCTGAGAAGTAAAGTGATTAAAAATATACAGTCAGACTAATATCTTTATTTGAATTTTCTCCTGTTGCTCGTCTTTTACTTGGCACAGCGGCTTGTTGGGGACACGGCAGAGCTTAGCTGATTTATTGTACAGACGCATATGGATACCCAGTTGATCTGTACACTGGGTCTTGATCTGGCTTAACCTTTCTACCTCTAGCCCAGTTTGCCTGCCACTCTGTTTGCAGCTGTCTGGATTCGCAGTGCAGGCCTCTGATTGGCTGACCTCTGCCCGACTGGCCTGTGTATTCATGCATGCCGGCCTGATCATCTCTTCCTGACCTTGAATTTACCCCACCCTGCCTACATTTACCCCCATCCTTTCATTTTTAGCGCCTTTTAGTGCTGAGTCTTGTTGCCCTCATCCTTTGTCTAGTCCAGTGATGTCCCTCCTCTCTCTGGTTTTGTCCAGTCTTGTCCTCCTCACACTTGCTTTACAGCTGCTTCTTGCTTCCTTAATGTGACGTACTTCCAGTTGAAACAGGAGACAGGAACACACACATGGGGAGGAACTTTAAAAATATACAAACCAATCAGATAAAAGAAGTTTAATATGATAGTAAGAGTGGAAGTGTATGTATGATAGTGTTTTAATCACAGTGAGGTAATTGAAGATTTTTAATATGTTTTAAATGTTTTTGTCCTTTCCTGACATACTAACAGGACACATACATGCAACATAACCTGTAATTATCAGGTAATTAAGTAAGTAAACTTTGTTTCCACAGGCAGCACAAAGTGCTTAACATGCTCTAACAAAAATACAATACCACAGTATAAAACAAAACCAGTACTGAGAGTGGTCTGATAGATTCAAATAAAATTAAATACAAGCTTTACAAAAAAATATTACAATATCAGTAACAATATTTGGTTGTCAGACCTGAGGAGTCTCTGTGCACATGGGATTAAAATATCAGCAATATATCATGGAGCCAAACCATGGAGGGCTTTAAAAGTAATCAAAAACTCTTACATTGAATTCTAATACTATAGTATATCAAATTGATTGCTAGAGACTCGTATATTAAGGTCTCCTCTTATGAATATACACATTTAAATTACTTTTTGTGTTACCCTTAATGTATTTCTTTTGACTGTTTTTTTGATGTTTTGCACTCATTAAAAAACAGATGCAGTTTTTTTGTGACCAACTTGCCATCAGGATTTCACACAATTCACACAGAGCGGCACAGACGTGTTTAAACAACGGAGTGTCATACTTTGCTGCTGTGCAAATCATAAAAATGTAACTTGACAATTATCAATACATAAGTTATCACTGTCTCCTCTTTCAGATACAATTTAAATATAGAAATTAACTAAAGCAGCAGCTGTCTTAAATTATTAGACTGGCGATATTCTATAATTTTCTCATTGTCGAAAAATCCAATAAAAAGACCAAAACCACAGAATTGATCCGACTAACATGAATTGTCTGTGCATCCAATGCCGGATATATCTTATTCCTCTGTGCCATAGAGCTCAATTATTCAATAACTATCAAAAACACATCAATGAGTTGCACTGACACGTTTCTTCATTACAGTAAACATGGGCATTGTAGTTTATTTTGAGTCGATCCCACATACAGCATCCTGTTGCCATAAATATTCACTAGAGTACCAAATCTGTATTCATCCGCGGATGAAAATAGTCCCAGACGAATGCACTATTTACTCCTGTTTGAGTAACGTTTCTTAAAAACTACAGTGCCCAGCTGTTTTAGGAAATTACTGAGCCTTTTTTAAAAACTCCAAACATACATAAACATAAATAAACAAAAACAGAAACAAAAATACAGAACGACACCAGACTTTTCCTAAAATGGCAGAAGTTGTTTCTTGTCATTAAAATCGACATCAAATCAATCGATGTTAAACAAAAAGACTGTGAAAAGAGGACAATCACTGTTCTGTTTCCACTATGTAATGATCTAATGACGTATGACCTAAAAACACAGTGACATGGATATTAGTTAATAAGGTGAATGTGTTTTAATCTAACTTCCTGTTAATCATACTTCCCCCAGTCGTGGTTTTGCCACCCTCTCCTCAGTCCTAACCTCCTCACCCGGGTCTACCCATGCCCTGGCCTTCCCCCCGCAGGCCAGAGTGCAGCGGGGCGTGGTGCGGAGGGCGAGGCAGGGGCAAATGCAGGTCACGCCAGATCCAGATCTCCTTTGGTAATCTCTGCCCCAGCTCTGAACCCTGGATCCCATTAAAAAGGATTTACATCCAATAGTGTAGATGTACCAAAGGCAGCTTTGCTTTCTTCTCTTCTCATCATTTTCCCCCTCTAATAAAATCCCTATAAAATACCAGAATGCTTTTTTTTTTTCCCCCACTTTTTCTCCCAGCAATGGATAGGAGGATTGTGATGTGAACAGAGCACTGAGCCGCACCCACAGCATGGGGATAAAGGAGAGGGATTGGTTGGGAGTTTCATCTTGTAGTGAAGGCTTTTTATGGGATGTGGGTGTTTGGCAGACGGTGGCGCATGAGTAAAAGACAGAGAGGGATCTTAGCGTGGCAGTGTGTGAGCTAACTAAATATAGAGGGAGGAGAAGCAGCTACATGGAGATAATATCTGCTGCTTATCCCATCCTCCTGTCATCTCTCCCCTCTTATCTCCATCTCCAATATCCCTCCCTCTGTGCTTCTTTTGGGTTTTTACAGTAACACTTGCTGGCGTCAGTATTCCTCTCTGAGCTGTGGGATCCTCTCCGATCCCATTATTTGTGTCATGGTCAGTAGCTAAAACTATGTACTCACTTGCTCTAGCTGCCCGTTGAGCCCGCCTTTACAGTACATTGATACTGTAGCCGGCCTGATTACCACCACACACTTAACGGCTACGTTTGGCTTATAACTTATACCACCCAATTGGGCGAGGTCCTCGTCACTCTGGCTCCGGCGTTTTATGAATGCTAACAGCTGCACGAAGGGGCTGTGTGAACACACTACAGAAGTGCCCTTAAGCCACTATTTTAGGGAAATATCTGGCTCTTTACCTGCTAAATGCTCCACTATGTTCTCCACCTAGTCGCTAACTGTGTCTGTATGCCATTTGGTGCTGAGCACTATGAGAGTGGTGAGAGTGAACCAGAACAGTAAAGTTGCGACTGGACAGCTAAACAATGGGCTGAAACTCACTATACAGCTCTGTAAAGCCGAGGGGAGCTCACTACAAGCGACCCCTTTCACATTCTCCTTTGATTTTGTTATATAAATTGATTATAGCAGCTTTAAAGGCATTGGAAGTTAGAAACCATTATCATTGAATGGACTCTGGGATATGGCAGAATCGTCCAATATTGATGTACTTGTCTTGCAATAGGGCTGCCAGGGAGTAAACTTGTCTTGACTGTCAATAAAGTAAAGTTACTTAAACTTCACAAAGACTCCAAAAAAAGCATAGCTCTGTGTGCAGACAATTGTACGGTGGTCCTAAGGAGCAAAACAAAACAACACAGGACAAAACGCATTAACAATTTTGCAATTCAAATGAAGTTCAAGAGAAATTTTAACACTTTTACTTGCAGTGAATATCAGCCACAAATGTGTGCACACAAGATAAAGCTCCTAAAAGTTTTCTTCTAACAGCTTCTGCAGGACAATCCCATGTATGTATTCCCATTTTTGTAGCCAAAAACCAACGTAGCGGGACCAGAAAAGTAGTTTTAAAGTAGTGAATAGTGTTATGCCTGTGTGCTGTGGGGGCCAACGAGAGCTCGATAATACAGGAAAAAAATCAGATACAAATTTAACTACTGGACACTGGATTTAGCAGCATTAAGGGGCTTCTTTTCCGTTGAAGTCAGTGTTTTGTTGTACCTGTCAATCTGAATTTAAGAGCATGCTGAGATGAAACTATAAGAACTAACTTGCAGTGTGTTTGATGATCCTTTGAAGTTGAATTGAGACTAAATGGAAGTTAAGAGGCTATTTGAATTCTGTAACTTCTACCGCCTGTGAAGCTGAAATCTTGTGTTATTAAACCCCAAACCGTTGTTTTACACCCACGCGGCGACGAGGGCCTCGACACCCAGTGGGTCTTATTGATAAACGGGGTCATGTGATTGGTTCCCTCACTGCAAATGACTGTCGCGTGTTCGGTTCACATGTGACCTCTGTGAATGTGTGTGTGTGCCCACATAGTCCTGCTGTGTTTGCTTCATTCAGGCTTCATACATTGTTTATTTGTGTGATTTACGTGTGTTGTCTGGCTGTTGTGTGCTCAACAAATGGTTATGAAACGTTTTTATTAAACAAAGCCACAGACCCGTCACAGGCTTACGCATTTCTGCTGTTACAGGAGTTTCCTTTTAAGTCGTCTGCTTCCAATCCCCACTTATCAGGGATTAGATTACTGGATTTCTACGAAAAATCATGAAGAGCCTCATGGAAAGTCTGAGTGTGTAAATAACTTTTAGATTTAGTGTTGGATGAACTTGAGGATGAGTGGAAAAAGACACGTTGGATGGGACATTTTAATTTGAAAAAAATTAATATTGGCTTCTTAACTGGTGAATTTTCTGTACTACAAAAACACAACAGCCTCTGAATCTGTACTGTACTACAAAGTGAACCTTGTACTGGCACGATTTATACTTTTGTCACACACACTCTTGGATGTTCATCATGTTCAAACTTACCCAACTTCAAGAGTTCCCGAACTGCTTTCTGATCTCATTTTGTTCATTTTAATCATCAAATTTATACTGTGTATCATAACAACACAGTACCAACACTTCATTTAAATTCTTTCCGCTGACAACAAGTTGAAAGTACTATCCTCCGCCCTGCATGCTACACTGTGAGGGACACTCGTCACTCGCAGTAAAACTCGGTCGTATACATTTTTCATGTGTGTGATTCCTCTCAGCGGTGGCTCTCCGTGCAGCGATCTCCTGTGACCCCTCCGCGCCCTCCAATCATCATCCTACCCAGCCCCAACTTTTCCACACGCTATACATTAAAGCTACGCTGAGGCCCATCAATTAAACATGGCAGACAAGGACAGGCAGAGTTCACCGAGCTTCTCTCAATCTGCTGCGTGTAGCATGACGGCTCGTGTGATTAAACTCTAAAGTTTGCTGCCGTGAGAAAGGGCGATGGTGCAGATGTCGATAGCGATTATGATTTTTCAAATTTCACATTTTCACCTTCTTTTTCCTCTCGAGGCAGCTAAATCTGTGCAGGTTGATTTGTGGTGCATTTGCATACTTTGCCTAATCTGTCTTTCATTTTCTAAGGCTAAATTTAGACTTTTCTTTTGACTGAGCTAATATTCCCGCTCTGCTGTATAGCTCTGATATCACTGCCTGTCCCCTATTGTGCATTTCTAGCCTGTTGGAGCCGTGAAGTGTGAGAGGAGGTAAAGTGCATAGGACCAACCATGATCAAATGATCAAAAACAACAGAGTTGATCCAATGGCTGGTGCCCGGGGATTACAGCATCTCCACTTGTTCTGCACGGATTTATGCGTGTCTGACTGGTTTACCGCTAAGGTGTTGCGTGCTCTCACCGCTTGCAACCGTGAGCGCACAGAGCATGCTACAGCTTAGATGTGCATCAAGCAGAGGTCACAGAGAAGTCAGTCACACATGTGTTCAACTTTTGGGCATGTGAAGAGGATGTAGGATGTCAGGATGAGTTGGTTTTACAGCGTTTAAAAGAAGAGAACAATGTGGATAGCTCATGAGTCATGAAACATTTTTAGCAGAAGAAGCTTTGTGGTTCAATATGAACACAAAATAACTTAAAAATGTACAAAAGGATTTTGTTGTTTTTATAAAGAACATATAAAACTGTGATTTCTTCTAGTTTTGAGTGCTTCGTGATAACAAGCTTTTGCAAAGTTTTCTACGTCTGACAAACAGTGTGTTTGGGACAAAAATGTTAACGTGAATCTTTCTTCCTGGTTGTGTTGTTGCAGGTCAAGGTGTGGTTCCAAAACCGCCGGACCAAACAGAAGAAGGACACCACCAAGGATTCAGACAAACGCTCCTCCACCACGAACGAGTCATTGGCCACCTGCAACATCCTGCGCCTCCTGGAGCAAGGCCGCCTCCTGTCGGGCCCCGTCCCGCCACCCAACTCCCTCCTGGGGCCTCCTCACCCGGCACACAACGGCTCCCTGCTGAGCAGCCCGGGCGGAGGCTCCTCCACCTCTCCGGGGATCAGCAGCAGCACTCCTCCCAGCTCCATACCAGGGGGGACTTTCGGGCTGTCGCTGCCCTCCTTGGGTGGCACCCCGCCCTCCCCACGACTGGGCGTCCCGCCACCACACTCCCTCTGCTTCTCCATGCCGCTGCTGGGGGGCGCTCATCATGAACTGACATCCGCCTACGGTTGCGGTTCTTCAGCTTTTGAGCCGTACATGCGGCTGGACAGGAAGGAGTCAGACCTGGGAGGGAAGAAGACAGTTTCTTAAGTAATGTGTCCCTCTGTTAGGACACCAGGGGACTGGGACTTTGTAAGAGCTTTTATCAGTCGTTCACCCTGCTGCCTGTTTGACACTTGAGCGGCAGCAGACGGGGGGAAAGAAAGCACCCTGGATCATGAGAAAAGTGAGAAAATGAAGAGACCAGGTTGCTTTCCTTGCGGCACCATTTTGTGCCACAGCACTGTCGGGCACACTGACATAAAATGGTGAAAAGGACATCATGTGACGGAGACGCTCACACATAAAAAAAAAAAACAAACTTGTGAATTTTTGCAAAAATGCCATGTGTGTATGTTGCGTGAACCCTGACAGACAGATGTTTTTATCATCACTCTCTTCGCAGTGGTTTCAAGTGACTCTTCACTTTTTGTCCAGTGAGTTTATGTGTGTGGTTTCTCTCTATACAGGCCTTCATTTACTGTTCAGGAAAAAAAATACTTGACATGGGTAATTCAGACTGAATCAGTGTCTGAATGAGAATAGTGGTATTTCAAAGACAGCAGTTTGTACACATTTCAGTACATATTCCCATACAAGTGGCCATGTTTGATTTTAGTTTATGTGCTATCACAATATGGAAGAAACACTGAAAAAAAAAATCGTAGCATTTTAATATCAGTCTGTTTGGTGTCCAGCAGTAGTTTATGTAAATTCTTTATTTGGTTGTGTTTGTGTATAAAATAATATGTGGTAGGATCTGGACAAATGGTGCAAAAATCACATATCTAGATCTAGTTTAATATAAAAGAACATGAGAAGAAAGACGAGTACTTGTGTGAGAAAGCTGATTAGATTCTGCCAAAGCATTTATGGATTAAGCTCTGGAGGTGCCACACGTGTGTCCTCCAGTCTCTGAAGCAAGTCAAGGGCCAACAGAGAGATGACCTTTGAACTCTTTCAGTCTTTGGTGTCCCAGATGTCACAGTTTCCCTTTGAGACAGTTAAATAAGACTCAAAGGAAGAGTTGTGTTTCAAAACTCTTCCTTTGAGTCTTATTTAGAGTTACTAAGAGTTAAAACATCAAAGTTTTTGGACATTTTTTCTAGTCACAGAACCAAATTCTCAATCCACAGATCCAGAGATGTTTCTGTTTTGAATCTTGTTTCTCAGTGTGATCGGTACTAGAGCTGCAACAGTTAGTCGATTAATTGATTAGTCCATCGACAGAAAATTAAGCTGCAACGTTTTTTTTGTGTCATTTTTCAAGCAAAAATACCAAACATTTTTTGGTTTCAGCTTCTAAAACGTGACAATTTGCTGTTTTTCTCATATGACAGTAAACTGAACAGACGTCACCATGGCCTCTGAATTCACAACACTAAACTATGAATTGAGAAAATAATTGGCAGATTAATAGATAATGAAAATAATCATTAGTTGCAGCCATAGTTGGGACAATATGTATTGTCACAATGAGCCACGGCGCCTGTAGAATCTGCTGCTGTTTTACCACATCTTTACTTTTTCTTCTGCCATTTTATGGTTTGCAACAACATCATAACTATCAGAGGTACTGTTCCGTCAGGTCATATCCATAATCACTAGAAATCGCAATGTATTTTCACACAGGAAACTTTTACTGTGTGCACATGCTTAGGATGCAGTAAGCCGCAGCATCATGTCCTTTTATTTTTCTTTATCTTTCTTTTCCTTTTTCCCCAACTCCTGTTAGGCTTTACCTCAACCCGTCTTAAACAAAAAGGTTTCCTCTGCTTGCCCCTCATTGAAAGCACTTTATGTTTGTAAGTTTTTACACATCCTCCTTTATCGCCCACCTTTTTTTTTGCTTTTAAATCTGTTTCATGACCTCCTAATTGAGAACAGACTGAGAAACCTCCCAGCTGTCACAGCTTTAGTAAGAGTCAGGGTTTGAGAGTTTATTATTTATAGAATTATTTCTTTCAGCTACATTTTTAATTGAACTTAAATAGACCTCAAGATCTGAAAACAGCCCACTTTGAGACACACATTTCTCCGTGGTTGTAGGTTGAGAAAACATACGTTAAATTTAGTCAGGACCGGCTGAAGGAGGAAAGAAAAAGTATCTGCTGTAGTATTTTCCTCTCCCCCTATATGATGCCGTTTGTCCAGATTTCCCTGTTGTCCAAAGAAAATCAAAACTCACCTGCGAGAACCTGCAACTCGCAGCAGTTTGCCCTCAATTTGTGCGTGTCAGATGAGATATCGCCCCTTTTCATAAGTCTTGTCTCTCGTCTTCTCATTTCCACCTCTTATTTCCCCATGTATCTATTCATGTCGAGGTTTCGTCTCATTGTGAGGTTTAATACGTTTTCCCGATCCCTTACTCTCATGCTCTGCCAAAGGTGTCTCAACATCTATTAAACGGACACTCCCATGACATCCATTTTAAAAAAGCTGCTCACAAGTAAAGGCCAGGCTACGTTTAAAACAGCCGAGCATGTTTCCAGCTGCAGATACGTTTCTCGCGGAGTGCATGGAGAGGTCCTGACCTCAGCCCATGAAAACTCCCCGTCTGTCGGCTCACCGGGCCTTTTTGCACCCATGTAGCGCCGGTTGGTAGCAGGTGATTTGTTGTTGTTGTGTTCAGACTCCAGCAGTGCCGAAAAAAAAAAAAAAAAGCCCTGTTATCCACTCGCAGCTCTTTGCAGCGGTGCACCTGTGCTGTTGTTGAACACTGTATTATTTTCTATAAGCACCATCCATAATTCACACGCTGTGGCATCAAATATTGAGCAGAGAGATGGAGCTGAGAGGTCAGGAGGCTTGCTTCTCATGTAAGGCCGATGTACCCTTTCACAAGCCCTCTTTTCTTTTTTTCTTTACTCACAACAGGGTTACTTCATTGCTAAGTTGCTTTTCTGCTGTGTTGTAAGCAAAACACAGTCTCTGTTCCCCGTTTTTTAGCTGGAATGTTTTGATTTATTTGTTTAGGTTTTAGAGCTGCACATTATAGTGGATAGATGAGTTCTCAAAACTGCTGTAATTTGTCAGTCAATGTGACAGGAAAGATCAGACATTTAAAAAAAAAAAAAAAAAATTTGTGGTGACAAAAGAAATTTTCTCGCACTCCACATTCAGAATCAGCACTGACTCCATGTTCTGTCACTGTACGGTGGTGTATTGTAATGTAAATCTGCAGTTACTGTATTGTACGCTCAGTCATGGTGAGGCTTCTGAAGACTACTCGATGAACGATTTGGCTTGAGGGAAGACAGTCAAAGAAGTGAGATGCCTCTTCTCTTCCAGGCGACAGAGAGAAGCTTTGTAAAGCCTTACATCAGTTAAACAAAGCCTTTTGTTTTCACTTTTGGTTCTACCATTTTCTTTCTGCTTCCTTTAGCTTCTTTTTTTTCAGGCAGTTTCTTCTCATTCCAGCTGAGTGGAAGTGTTGCTTTTGTTGTGTGCAATCTGTGACATCTTGCACTTGTTTAGGTTACCACCATCTCAGAAGCATTAAGAGCCTCCTCACGGCTCCCGCTACTGCATCATGATTTTTCCGATGGGCAAAGTCCTTTTGAGATTGTGTGGAAATGTTCCTTTACTTTAAAAATGAACTGATTCTGCTTGGTTTACTTTTTCTTTATGCACAGCCAAGGTCCTGCATAGGCCGTAACCTCGTTTCTTTAAGCAGTAAAAGTTACTTAATGTCAAGCTAATGGCACCAGCTACTACTTATGATGAACAAACTGTATGTACATAGATATAAATTTATATATGAATATATATAAATGGGTCTTTGCACAAGTTATCTTCATGTCCTCTCCATGTGATTTTAACAGGAAAAACAAAATGCGAAGGAAGATTCAGAAAAAAAAGACTTTATATATGCTTTACAATTCTTTGTCTCATTAACATTTTGCACTTATTTAAAGAGGCTTACTTCTGTTTCTGGGCTGACAGAGCTGTTTTCACGCTCGGCCAAGATATTGTACAATATGTATATGTATTTTTATTCATATGCATATAAATATATGTCTATGTAATCTGCCTCCTGTGTTCTGTTTTCTCACAACTAAAATCCAAGATGCATGTGTAGACAATTTTCTTTTAGATGCCAGCAAGAGAAAAATAAGTTATTTCACCATTCCCTTTACATTTGTAATGGCACAAATATGTGGGTGATGTGAATCTCAGAGGACTATTGTGTGAAAATACGAGTTTCTCTGTGTAATCATTCAACAAACATTACTTATTTCTGCATGTCTGAGCTCTTTTTGCTCACACTGAAGAGTTTTGAGACTTTTCTTGTTTTATTATAAACCTTGGCTTCTTTGTCCTTCCCATCAGAGTGGCAAAAACCATCAAGGCAATGGACATTTCACCATTTCAGATTATTCTGTGGGAGTATTGCCTTGAAATGCTTTGCACTTTTAATTCTGTTTTGGTTTGAATGGTGACACACAAAGACGAAATCAACCTGGAGCTTAATTAGATGAAAATATCTGAGTATACTTCACATACTGTGGAATGACCCTTGCCATTCTGCTTTATTGGGGATATTTTCATGGCAACAAATGTATTTTCTTAGAATGAAAAATGTGTCAATGAACAGGACTGCTGGTGGAACTACAAGTTTAACTGACTGCTCTGATCTCTTCATATGTAGAGTCTGTTCTGGTTGCCATCTGCAGGGCAGGAAAAGACCTTCTGGGGTTCAGAGCTGAATCCCCCCACACCATATTGTTCTGTTTTCACCCCACAATAATAGAATAGTTCCAAAAGTAAAAGTCACATACCAATTATTAGTACCAGTATTAGTTTTTGCATTTCCAGCACTTCTGAGGTACCGAAAAAGACTTGATGTGTGATCCTGTAGTTTTAAGGTGTCATTTTTGCACAGGACTACTACGACAGAACTACTACCTCAGCAGTGGTGGAAAGTAATGAAGTATATTTAATCAAGTGCTTTACTTCAGTAAAATTTTGAGGTAGTTGTACTTTATTTCCATTTTCTGCTATTTTACAGTCATACTCCAGTACATTTCAAAGGTTAATATTGTACTTTTTACTACTACTATGTATTTAATAACTTAAGTTACTTTACAGATTCAGATTAATAATACAAAATATACTCATTAAAAAAGTGTGATGTGTATTGATGTGATAATAGGACATTTCTGGTGACTATAAAATAATTAAAAATAGCCCCACCATTACCAGCTGCAACATTAAAGTGAACACATTAATGCATCAATAATTATAATCCAGTAATGTAATATACATTCTGAAATAGGCCATTAGTACTTTTACTTTTGGTACTTGAAGTATATTTTGATGCTAATACTTTTAAAATTCTGAATGCAGGACTTACTTGTAAAAGAGTATTTGTGTGGTATTGTTACTTTTAATCAAAAAAGATCTGAGTCCTTCTTCCACCACTGCAAAACATTGAACTGTGTCAAGGTTACATGTTACCTGGACTGACGCTGGCTGTGTGATGCTCTACCTCATTGTTCAAAAGAACAAAACATCTTAAATCAGTCAGCTAAATCACATTTTGATGATTTCTTACCAAGATTATAACAATGACGTGTCAAATGAAGAACAAGTCATGCATAAGTTTTACTAAGCTGTATAGGTAACACACTACATACAGTATATCCCCCTTGTTAGCCCAGACTTCAGCGAGGGGCACTTCTCCAAACTGGGACAATTGACCTGCAGGGTGCCAATTATAGTGATTGGCACCTTTATTTGAGCGAGGAAGAGGCGAGAGGGCCAGCAGAAAGGAGACCAGATGGGTGGCCTGTTTTAGAGGTGGGGAGGAGAGCAGGGAGGAGAGGAGGACCTGCCCTGCAGCAGAGGAAGAAACTGGTGGTAAACAGCTTCCAGTGAGGAGCGACAGAACTCAATTAATTGGGTTTTTATTGGTGGTTTTAATTGGTAATCTGTCACCAGCAGCCATATTAACCAATAAAATCAAGATTGTGCTTTAGCTCTGTGTGTGCAGCAGCACAGGGAGAGAAATACAAGGCAGTAGCTGTATTTTCCCTAAAATACAAAAGATAACTCAGTGGTCAAGGTAAAAACTAAATAATGTTAATAGTAATATATATTTTTAATTACATTTGAAGCAGAATGTGTTATGCTATTGTTTCCTTAAGATTTTCTACAAAGGACTTGATGTGTAACTATGATTTTATAGGAATGTTCTTAGAAAGGAAGGAAAATAGAGAACTGTTCAATTGGTACATTTCCAATTAATATCTAGTCTTTTAGTCAGTGCACAGCAGGTCAGCTGAAAATTAAAAAAAGAGACATTTTTCTACAGGCACGCATCCAGTTCAACATATATAAAGAATAAACCTAATAAACGTAATAATCAGTTAACAATAATAGAGTTATATGGACTTAAATTCCTTTGGAAATTGAAAATTGCTTAGAAACTCAACATAACCAACTAAACTCTAATAACTGACTCAGAAACTTGTCTCTATTTACCCTGTAAGTAGTATGAAATCACACATTTTTTTCCTGGAAACTTGCAAAGAAATGATTAGGAAATAACAGACGTGTGAAAGAAAGAGTTACTGCAGAATTCACTCTGCTACAAATGGAACAAAAATACCATTAACAGCCATTCATCCAGGAGTAAATGCACTTCATGCCTATTTGAAAATGAAAAACACATTTTTCTAGAATGCTAGAATGCTTCAAAATATTATTTTTTTGAATAAAATGAAATAAAATAATGATTCAATATTTAATCAGGAGGAATTCAGTTCATGCTACAAAGCGTTTGCATCAGCCATCATGCAAAGCAATCGTCACAATTCAGTACAACTACTCAGTGTCACTTTGACTGTATACATATATATATATATATATATATATATATATATATATATATATATATGTATATATTGACAGATCATTGACTATAAGGTACCAGTGTATAATTCAAACCCATATGTTGTTGTATGTTACATTTATGTTCAGTTTGGTAGAAAACAGAAAAACATTAGTTTATATGTCGATGATACCATGATGATACCACTACAAACCTGCAACAACATAGTTAAAAAAAACATTAAATTACTTTTGCCCGATCTCATTCCAAGTCAAGTGCAGTTTCAAGATGTCATATTATTTTAACATATTTTAACATTTCACAGGATTAGAAAAGCGATGGGTCTGATATAATAAGAGATAAAACCACAGTTAATCATATTTGACTGTCTTTGCGACTACATTCACGTTTGTGACATAAAAAAATGAATGTATTGTGGTTCGAGTACAAATTAAAGGTACTTTACTTGAGTATTTCCATTTTACGTTACTTTACACTTCTTCTCCACTATATTTCAGTGGGAAATATTGTACTTTTTACTCCACTACATTTATCTGACAGCTATAATTGCTATTTACTTTTTCATATTAAGATGAGTTTAAAAAAACATGGTGTAATAAGTCAAACTACAATTCAAACAAACTTGAATTGGTAGTGGTATTGCCAGTTTTCCTTAAGTAAAAGATCTGAGTACTTCTCCAGCCACTGGTATACATGGAGTGAAAACATACACATATAGTTAAAAACAAAAATATGCAATAGTAATCTATGAATAAAAAATACAATATACAAGTAAGTGAAGGGATGAATAAATGAAAGGATGCATGACGTGCTCTCCGTCATGTGCACCTGATGTTTCCCACTATAGTTTCATGTTTAAAGTCCTGTGTGTGAGCACCGGATCAATTCCGCATCGCCACTCAACAGCTGTTTGTTGTGCGTCAACAAATGAACCCTCAGCTCCATGTTGGCTCTGTTTCTCTTTTAACAGGCACCGTATGTGTTTGTATGTGATTCTGGAGGGTCCACAGACCTTTAGGAATGCATCACTGTCCTGCCACCCCCACCATTCCTCTCTTTCCTCCACCCCCCCCTTTAAAGCAGCTCAGCGGCCCATCAGGGGGGCCCCTTCACTAATTAGGGTCACTAATTGGGGGTTGGCCGGGGCAGAGACCCCTCCACACCTGCACGGTCATGTGACATTCAAAGAGGTGCGCAGGGTCAAGGGTCGCGTAGTCGGGGGGGAGAGGAAAGCGAGGGTTTGGATTAGTTTGAGCAGACGAAGAGAGGGGTTAAAGGAGGAAAATGGCAGGCAACAAGACGACAGAAAGGGTAAAATGGACTTTTAGCTGAGTTTTTATTATATAGGAAGTTTGCCAGCTATTGAGCAACTTCACTGAGCATGACTTTTCCAGTTTAGATTGTATTAATTATTGCTATGAAGACAAGTTTTCTGGAGAGCAAATTAAAAAGAAGAAATATAAGTTAAAAAGAGTGTGTGTCCCACCCATTTACAGGTGTCTGTCAGCTTCTCTGTCACTATTTGACTGAGCCAGAATGCAGGAAAAACAAACAGTACATACACATTATATGCCCAAAAAGCTGCAACATGAAAATGAAAGTGTATTGTGCTCTAACTTTAAAAAAAGGAGTGGATATGCAGAGAAATGTTGGGGAAGTGTAAGACGACAGAGTGAAAGACATGTTGAGAAATTAGGGCGGGGACATGCTGCCCGGTCAGAGGTTAATTGCCAGGTGACCTTAAGGGCCGGACAGCTCAGCGGAGGCCCCAAGCCCGCCTGCCTCTCTCGGCTCTCGTGGACTAAGTGATGTCTGCTTGTTTTGACACGATTCACACAAGAGTCGGGCTTAAGCTCACCAAAAAGATTCACAGCTACATTCCTGAGAACCAAACCTGACCCTGAAAATCTTCCAGAGAGAGAGAGAGAGAGAGAGAGAGAGAGAGAGGGAAAAGACTGGCTTGAGGGAATTTCTTTAAATGATGGAAAGGCAGGAGATGAGATGATGGAAGAGGTGCTGATTTGTTCGGAAGAACAAGACATAATGTATCAAGGAAAGAAGGAAAATATGTGCATTATAAATGTACAGCATATAATAAAAAAAGCACCACAGAAACAAACGTAGGCCTATTTGACAAAACAAATTCTAGGAGACAGGGTTGTCATGAAAGCAAATACGTTTTCTGGAGCTCCATCAGCAGATTGCCTACTGATTATATCATATCATTATATTATTATATATCATATATATTATTATATCATAAATATCTGTTCTGAGTGCTTTAAGGACTTCTCATCCATGTTTGCTTCAAAGTTAAGAAGTATTTTATAGCACAATTATATAACACTGTGTCTGCCTTCATATCGCATCTGAGTATTTTTTCTCGACACATTTTGAAGGTCTGCTGATGCATTGTTGTGCAAAAGCAAACACGCTTGCAGGATGAAAGTATTTCCAAAGCATATTTTCAGCGGCATCTGGAAACATTAGAATCAAGGCCTAACACAGGTCGAACGTGTGCACAAACACAAACATTTAGACACCAGAATTGTAGCTGACCCATTATAGTTGTATTTTGTGGCATTGTGACACGCTCACACTCACGACAACTCATCATTGCACTGTTCCCATTTTCAATTTGTCAACCTTTCACACAGCTGAATGCTTCTTGCTTCTGCATACAAAGAAGCGCAGCTGAGGACATAAAAAGTTGAGATTGTATGTTGTATTTTTCCCTTTTGCACAATAAATTCGAGCAATGGTGTAACATGAGGAGAAGCCACTGCCTCCTCTTTTCACTGATGACTATGGCTTTACCACCTAAATCTCCTTTTCAAAACCCAAAGCCTTCAGATGATTATTTTCTGTTGTTGCAGGATTCAAGGACGCTTCCCCCCTTCTCTCGCCTGAGCAGGCCACATATCTGCATCACCTTTTTACCTCTTCCTCTGCATTTATGACAGTTTAGCCTGTATTCAGGTAGCCAGGCTGTGATATTATGTGAAACAAGCGGCGAGTGCATCAAGAACATTTCAACGCTGTTTTGTATGGTGTATGAATCAGTGGACAGAGCTGCAGATAGGAATTGGTAGGTCTGGCCTTGCGTATAAAGCTGCTTTTGTGGAGCAGCCATTGCTGCGCTTATCTTCCTTGATTAGGTCAGTGGATTTTCAGAAAGTGATCACCCCTCAAGGACACAAGATGGCACCTTCATTTGTCTCCCGAAGCACAATGTACACGGCCTCTAAAGCAATGATCTTTCACCATTAACCACCGCATGACAGTCTTGAAACCTTGGACTCCCCCTGAGTTAGAGGAAATTTAATAAACTCTGCTTTTAAATCCACCATAACGTCTTTCACTCTCTTCCTCTCCTTTCACTCTGCGTCCAACAAGAGTAATGCAGAGTGCTTCCTCGACTAATGAACACTAAGTTTTGTTTTTGGAAAGCTTCTTCTATTTTATTATCATCACATACTTCAAGACTTGCTGAACTGGCGAAGCATTTAAGGCAATCCGACAATAGCTAATAACAGTGACACTGAGAAGCAATATGTTTATTTAGATTTCGACGGCACAAGAGAGTGCTTTTGGAAAAACAGGTGAGGTGATGACGAGTGCAGTCGGTGTTTAAAAATGCAGCATTTAGTCTGAAAGAAAGAGGAGAGCAAAGAGTGTACGTCCTTGTGTGTCTAAATGTCAGTTCCTTGTTGCAGCACTGGAGTCTTAAGTATCTCATTGAAAGCTTAAGGGCACTCTCATATGTCTCATATGAATCAAGTTTTCTGAGGATATTTGTGTTCCCTCACTGTGTCTTTAGTCCGGTATTGATTGGTGCCTTGCTTCCTTTCTAAAGCATTTTGAGTGACTCTTCATAATGATCAGGAATTTCATCTGATCCTGTCATTGTGCTGTGTTAAGTGCAATTTTAACAATATTTTGTATAGTGTGCTAAAAGACTGAGGCAGGTCCCAGGCAGAAAGTTAGCATTCTCACGAGTCATGATCCACGCAGAAGACATGTAAATAAGAGCTGCATTGAATGAAATAAGTTTTACTTTCATTTTGAGAGAGCAGCTGGTGTCACATATTAAAATGGTACATGTCTTTTAAATCTTGGTTTCAGCCCTTCACTTGGATCATCCCATCAGGCTCGGCTTGACCCTCTGCACCTCTGGGGTCACTGCAGGTTGCCCTCATTAGTAACAGGGGGTCTCCACCTCGACCCAGTCCATCACCCTATTTGTGTCCTCCCTAATAGAGCCAAAAACGACCACACATGAACCGAGGTTCCTACCCGGACAGTAACCTATAACCTCGGGAACTTCACTTAGTTCTTTGCCTCCATTCATACTTCATTCACTCGGACTCCAGAAATCCGTTTAGTCAATGAAAAGGGAAAAGACACATGCACACAAGAGATCATTTCCTCGTCCTGCCCTCGGCTCAAACCCAGCACGCCCACACACACACACACACACACACACACACACATGCAAGCATACATCCTCCAGTGCTCACGCAGAGCGTTTCCGGGCCGGACCAAAAACAGAGGGAGCTAGTGAGAGAGACGGAGCAGGGGCTCAGAACGGGATTATTGGGGAAGAGGAAGGGAGGGGGAGGAGGGGGCCCCTCTCTGCTTTTCAACGGACGTGTGAACAAAAGCCTGGTCAAACTGTCGGGCCCGCAGCCTAGGGTGTTTACCGCTCTTGTATCTATAACCAACAAATCAAGGACCCCCCCCTTCTCACCACCACCAACTCCTCAGCTCAACTCCCCCTGCTGCCCCTTTTCCCTTGAGCTGCCTGGCTTTATTGGGAACAGCAAATTAAGGAACCATCCATCTGGGTGTGATCACCAATTACGGAGGGAAGCTGTCAGCATGCATTAAGGCCTGCAGGGAAGGCGGGCGTGTTAGGGCGGCTTTTATGAAGAGGGAGGCAAGAGAGGGAGTTAAGGAGCGAGAAAGTGATTGGATATGATTAAAAAATCTCCTAAAAATTCAAACATTTTCTCTTTTTTTACGTCGAAAACACCACCACCAGCTCATTCTGGCCTTTCTTGACAATCCATGTGTCTCGTTGTGTTTCTCTCAGGAAAAACAAAGTCCTCTCATTATTTGCCGCTTTGCTGCTCCAAACAAATTGACATTGTTAGCAGAAGCGAGGATGAGTGAGAACACTTTTTCAGCGTGAAATAAAGCGACCATGTAAGCGATATAAATATGGTAAAAACTCAATGCAGCTTATGGCCGGCCCCCTTTTGTCACTGCTCACTGGCACAGGCCGTGATTCCCTGTAACACTTCTCCTCCGGCCAGCTTTCTCACAACACAAAAGGGCCGTCATTAACTTTTTGCTCCATCGGAATGCTGAAAGACCCCGTCGACCAAACGCCCCCCATCCCCTCCCCTCTCTTCCCCTCGTTCCACCATGCATCCCACTTTTCTCTCCGCTTGCTGGTTTTCCAGGGCCCTAATTTGCGAAGGCCAGGTGTGCGCGGACCCACAGTGAGGGGGGTGAGGATGGGTGAGGAAAGGGGTGAGTGTGAGGGAAGAAGGGGTGGGCAGCAGACAAAGGGGTCCCACAAACCAGAGGGCAACAGTGCAGACTATTTTTGGGCATATTTGCCTGTTCGTTTTTCTGTTTTATTATGTGAATTCAACCACTAAACCAAACGGTTCCCAACCTGGGGGCCACTAGATAAACCTGAAGGGTCAAGAGATGATTAACGAGATGAAAGCAGTGATGAAACTGTATGTGAGTGACTTAAACCTGTAGTCACAGATCTTTTGGCCACTCAGGAGCAACAAAAACAAGCAGCAAACACAACACTTTCATATTAGCATCTTTTAAGTTGACAAGCCGAAATTGTTTGTAAAAAGCATACAGTGGAGCTTTCTCGCTAAAAGTAGCTGCCAGCTGTGGCCGAAAACAATACTAAGACAGCAGTGATAGTGAACCAAAACAGTGAAATTGCGAGCCAGAAAACAAAAACATTGAGCTGAAAGGAAGTTAGGTGATAATTCTGTGTTTTCATCACTACTAGTGACACCCTTCACATTACATGTAGTCATTTGATATAAATACTGATTATAGCTGCTTTAATTCTGTGTGATTGCATACTTATATAGGTACATCCCTCTGTGTTGCTCCTGAATTGGATCTGTGGGAGTTGTGCAGAAAACTGTGGTTTCTATGTGATGTGTCACTTTGAATATGTGCTCTGGCTGTGAATATGAGTATGAACGTGTGAATGAGTCATTGTGTGTGTGTGTGTGTATGTGTGTGTGTGTGTTTGGGGGGGGGGGGGGGGTGATTGGAGGATGAGGAGGAGGGAGAGCTACAAGTCGCTCCAAAGTTGTTCACCAGCCAGCCTGCCAGGTTGAGCAAGTTGCTCAAAGCTCGGCAGCTTTGCTTTTTTGGAGAGACACAGCGGGTGGGTGAGGAGGGAGGTGGCGGAGGAGGAGGAGGAGGAGGAGGAAGAGGTGGGGAGGACCAGGACTAATTGCCACTAATTGAATTGGATGTGCTGATCAGATGGGAGGCTGTGGAAGTAATCTGAGTTGTCACAGCAGATAACGCTGGGCCGTCCCAGAGTGTCCGCCTCATGTGACAGCCTGTAACATAGCCTGCGAGAGGGCACTGGCCCCCTTTGTCAACGCCACAAAAGGGGAGAGAAGCAAAGTTGCCAGTTACAGTGAGAAGCGGCGGGCTCAGAGCGGGAGGAGGGAGTCATGGAGGGAGGGGGGAGGACGGAAGAGGAGGAAACGAGGAGGGGAGAGGTGACTGAGATGAAAGAGGAAAGCTGAGGAAGGGGAAGATGTTCAGTGGATGAAAACAGTGATAAAATGAGATGAAGACATATACTGGTAGGGAGAAAAAGAGTGGGCGGGAAGAAGCGAGACTGTGGAGGGAAATTTGTTTCCAGAGTAGAAAAATCACAAACAGCAAGAGCTTTATGTGTTGAGGTTTAAACAGAAAGTTTTTACTCAGATGGACCACTGGGTGCTGATATGTTGGCCCCCCAGAGACCCTCTGCAAGACTTCATATGGAACAGGATTTAAGATTATAGTGGTTTATTATCAATAAAAAAAGAATTACAGAACTGTCTCTACTTGCCAAAAGCTAGTTTAAGTTTGTTCATCACTTTATTTGGATCATCAAATTACAAATTGGCATGTCAGTAAAAATCAATACAAAACTGAAAGTTTACTGGTATATTTAGCTGGGTTAATGTCGTAGCATCAGGTAGGTTTAATCACAGTAAACAGATTCAGGTGCAGCAAACTGAACATCTATTTTTCACTGGAACATGAAATCATTAAATTTAATAAATAAAAATATAACATCTCCATAAACTGGTTGTTAAAGCACTTTAAGGAGTAAATATGTGTTTATGAAATGTAATATAAATAATTGTGCTAAAAAAATGGGATTTTCCTTTATAAATAATCAACACAGAATTAATTATGATAAATAACATTATCAGAGGCAAAAGAAAACCTACTGTTACGTGTTTTCAGGTTTTATATTATCATAATGTAGTTTTTATGTATTATATGTCCAGTTGAAGCTGTACTAACTTTATTTAGGGACACTACAAATTTGTTAAAAAAAAGGTAATTACATTACATTAAATACCCTCCAGTAATGCAAAACATTATTTCATAAAGACGATGATGTAAAAGTTCAGATTTAGCTATTTGAATGCAAATGATTTCAATATTGTACCAATACTATGTTGGAATTCTCTGGAATGGAGGATCAACTTTATCAGCATTATTACTTATTTTAGGGTTTTTCTGAGCTTTTAGTTGTCTGTGCTGACAGCTGCCGTCTGTTTGCGCTGAAAAAAAGTTTCTTGTACTTGTTGAGAACAGTTTCCAAAGATGATTTGATATAAAGGCCAAAATATAATATTGTGAAAACTTGATTCTAAAAGCTGAACTGCAGTGCGTCCTTGATTTCTTTTTCCTCTGAGCTTCCTCTGAGCTTTTGAAATGACACACAGCTCCCTGCACACCTGATGAGTGTGGCTGAATATAAACACCTGTTTTCTGATGTTGTAAATGATGGATGATGATCAGTAATTTGCCTCTGAGCTTTTCTTGTTACGTTTGAGTGGATTGCCCAAAGCACACCTGCATTCACTGTAACACTGTAAAACCACCGCTGTTTATCGTAGAAACACGGGACGACAGAAACCGACAAAAAAAAAAAGAGAGAGAGAGAGAAAGGGGTGAGAAAACGAGAGAGGAAAGAAGAGAGTGGCTGTGGGTCTTTCCCAAGCCTGCAGCAGTCCAATTAAGCAAGATTTCTCCCACTCCACATCTGACTCACACACACACACACACACACTCACACACACACTTACAGCCACAGCAGCTGTGCAGTCAGTTGGTGCTATTGAGGGAGGGGTTAAGTCTTGTCAGCATGATGAAAGCAGGCCAGAGTTGTGTGTGTGTGAATCTGAGCGTGCGTGCATGTGTGTATATCCACATTTGTGCCACTATGTATATATACACTGTAGATGTGAGTGTGTGTGTGTTGTGTAAAGGGTGAGTTATGCATGCAGTGGGCATCCCAGGGCACGCAGATGTGTGAGTGTGTAGGACTAAGCCCTGGCGAAGCCCACTGCGAGGGGTCACGACCTTTACAGAATCAGTGCCTCTGCATGTCAGGACTAATGGAAGGGCCCCACCAGCTGCACAGAGAAGAGGAGGAGGAGGAGGAGGAGGAGGGAGAGGACAAGGGTGAGAGGTAGGAAAAAAGATGAAGAGTGAATAAAGACTGAGGTGGGGGGGGGGTAGGAAGATTTGGGTGTTGGAGGGAGACAGTGGGAGGAGAAATGGTGAGGAAGAGGAGAAGAAGAAGTGTGAATGAGGAGGGGCTGGAGTAGGAGGGAGGAGGAGGATGGAAATATTGGGGAAGGAAATGTTTTAAGACGGGAGTTTGAAGGAGAACAAGCTAATAATACTCATATTTTAGGAAGAGAGAAGTAAAAAAAAAAGAAAAAGAAACAAGAGGAAACCAAGGAATATTTGACAAAATGGATAGAAAGAGGGAAAGAGAGAGGAAGAGCAACAGGAAATGCAAGGTAAGGATGAAAAATAGAGGGTCAGGAAAGCTGAGATGAGAAAAGAAATGATTAATACTAGCAGTATGGAGAGGTAAGGAGGTAAGCAAAGAGGGAGGAGTGGTGGAGTGATGGAGAGATATAGATAGAGGGGGAGTAATGGGTGTGGCCTTGGTGATGAATATGTTTGAGTCCTCAGTCTGCTGTCATCCCATCTCCCCCTTTAACCTCATATTTCCAGTTTGATTGCAAAGTATTTCATAACATGACCGTCATTTCAATGCAAAGCCTTATTTGCTTTAAATCTTTGACATGACCTCTGTACAGCGTGAGGAAAACCATCTGTTGCACAGAAATGTGTCAGATGAGCTGAGTGTCATTGGTGGATGCGTTGGAGGGTATTATGATGGCTGGACCAGCGGTGGAAAATACTGTATATCTACATTTACTGAACTAAAAGTGCTAAAGTACAATTCTGTAGGTAGTTGTACTTAACTTGAGTATTTCCATTTTATGTTTCTTTATGTTAGATTTAAATGTTCAGAAAATATACGAGCTTAAAAAAGTATGTATTTTATTGATTAAACCACCCAAGAATCTATAAAATAGCAATATAAATATAACATATTTTTACTTTCATTGAAAAATTGCCTGATAGCTACATTTAAATGCTGTTTATCTGCTAATGCATCTTTAATAATAATCTAATAGTATACATTTACGGGATAATATGTCACCCTGAAATTTTCTAAAACTGAAGTATACTATTATATACTATATACTATACTATAATTGAATACAAATGTAAATGCAGGACTTTTACTTCTAATGGACTCCTTTACCTGAATACTTCTTCTACACTTGATATGGACTGAAGACTGAGAGCGTAACCTTACGAGAAAAGACTGCGTAATACTGTGAGACCAGTACACAGTTTGAGCGAAACAAGAAAATGAATGCAAGCGAGGTTGAAAGACGAGAGAAAAACTGAACAGGAAGAAACGAATGTGAGAAGGAGATGTGACCGGCTTCATCTCAGTATTAAAAACAAGCAGCAGTTTATGTTTTAATCATTCATTTCTTCAAGACAACACCAAATAAGGTTCTCATCCCAGCCTGCAGTCTGGTCTTGACCTTTGCCCTTTGAGGTTCTGCAGCTACTTGTCTTTTACAGAGAAGCATATTTACATCTTTATATATTTGTATTTATATCTATATCTACTTACTGGTTGAGACCTAAAGCCAGGCGTGTTTATGCATATCGGTGTGTGTAAAAATAATGAATCCCAAATAATCATTAGATGCCGACTCTCCTCTGAGAAACATTCATAGTGAATTAAATATGTTGCATCTTGTCCATGTGCAGTATAAAATGTCAGGATATAAATTTGAGATAATTGTCATTTAAACAGAAATGAGAGTATGTGATTGCATTTAAAAGCGGTATTCAGGAGAAATAAAAGTGTATTTAGAGCAATCAGGTATTTGATGTCAAATGATGTCCCACACTGATAAGCAGAGAAAACAAGCAGCAATCAAGATGAGGTGACTAAAGCAAGTTATGATTTAAGAGGTAATGAAATTAATTTTGTAACAAATAAAATGCTAATTTATACTGTTCAGACAGACGCGTCTATCAGTATCAGTCTGTCAGCTGCTGTGCCAGCCAGGCCAGAGTCTGCTGACTGTGTGTGTGTGTGTGTGTGTGAATGCATGTATCTGTGTAAACTTCAGCGTGTGTGTGTTCAGCTGCAGACAGTGCCACTGTGTGCCCACCATGACCAGACACCCTGCTTCCTCTTCTGCCATGACCCGGAGATGGTGATCGGGCCCGTCTGTGCCACTTTGTGCCGGGTTCAGCAGACGGCTTCCCCTCTGACATCATCACTTTGAGACGGTGATGTAGCTGCCATTACAGGAGACGGGGCAGAAGCCAACGATGGAGGACACTGACAGTGTGTCTGGTATTTATATTGTTGGGCGTACAGTGACGTGTCTTTTAGTCTGGCATGAGCAGAGAAATTAAAGCATAAAAAAACCCTCTGGTGCTGTCGAAAAAAGAGGAAATATTAAATATCAAAAGCTCCCACATTAATAAGTAAATAAAACATTATTATGGGAGCAAAGAAACACTATGTGGATTCTGTTTTGCCAAAACAAGACACAAGCTCATGCATTAATGCCATTCACAAACTTTATTGTTTTTCATTGTACACCTTCTTTTTAAAAAAAATTAATTTCTACATTTTTTGGTAGTATTTGTCTTATTTTTCTATTCCAAGTTCAACCGTCTACCCCTGCAGTTAGCAGATCTGGAGCTCAGTGCAGAAGGAGGAACCTGTTGAAGAGATGTGACAGAGCAACAGGTGGCAGATCACAGAGTTAGAGCGACATCTACAGAGCTCAGGGTGCACAAACCACCAGCTGCAGCTATACACACACATGAATACACACATACAGCCTGTAAGAGTGGATACTGGCTTTATAGTTAACATTTACGTGTGCAGTGTACGGCTGTGCAGAGCAGCTTACTATTACTCAGAGACTTCAGCTTAAGATTTATTTTTTGCAGGGATAGATATATATCATATAAACATATAAATTATGGTGTTTATAGATTTAGTTAATTTCCCAAGATAGGCTTTTATAAAAATACATATGCAGTGCAACAAGGAAAGTCAATCAACCAAACTTTGTGTACTTTTCATAGTGTTTACTGTATTTAAAGTGTTCTGCAGGTGACCGACAAACTAATAAGACTAATAAGACAATGGAGCCACATAAGCAGCACCCCACCAAAACAAATGAGTAGAAAATAGGATTTATATCCGGCAATATTTGAACTACGACTAAGTAAACAAGACTAAGAATATCTCTGCTTGCTTTAGGGACTTGGTTTCACACATTTTGGACAAAGAGTATAGAGGTTTGATACCCACCACAGTAAAACAAAGCGAGACTAATGCATACATTCAATACTAAACGTTTCCCTTGCAAATAAATGTACAATTAAACCACATAAAGTCCACCTGATCGCCCATGATTTTATGCTTTATCTCTCCTCAGGATTTAAAAAGACTACAGTTATGATATAGTTTTGAATTCTGCAGGTAAGACCTTCCCCTTAAACCTGTAAAGTCTGCGGAGTTGGCAGGATGATCAGTAGCAACATCAGTCAGCACACATTTGTGAATATTTCCCCTCAGTTCAGTGGATCAGCGTCTGCCTGTGTTTGTGTGTTATGTGAGCTGAAACTAATCACAGGAGAATATTGTCATTTACTCTCTCTAATAGACTCGGTCATCATCCTCATGGCCTAAACTAATGCAGAGACAAATCACCCCGCTGGCACTCACAGGCTGCTATTCTCAGCTGTGACACAGTCAGCTCCCAAAAAAACTGGACTCTTTCATTTACACCTGCAGCCTATTTATGCCTTTTCTACGTCAGCATAGTAGTGAATCATAAAATACAGTAACATGAATGCACTTTTACATCTGTGACTACATGGTGATGTAATATCAAAGTGGTAAACGTGGCCCACATATTAAATAGGCCTATCCCATTAAGTGCTTATAAAAATCCCTTCTGGCTCCTACCAGATGGTTAAAGGATAGTTAGGGGTCATGGAAAATGATATCCTTCTGTTTTGAGGCAAACACATAAAAAAAAAGTGTGGGTGTTTCAAAACATAAAGCCGCTCGGACACGGCTATTATGATCGAGAGGGCAGGAAGTGTAAGAGAGGAAAAGTGGACGGAGCCGGCGGTTTGTTTGTGTTTTACAGCGTACAGTGGAGTCACCAGGAGGCCAGCAGTGTCTGTGAGGCTCTTCTGTCACAACGCATCCCGTCTCCCTCCTTCGAACACACTCCATCCTTCCTCCCCCTCCTCTCTCGCTGTTCTCAGCGTTCTCCTCTCTCAATTCCCAGAAACATGGATCCTGTCTAATCTGTCACCATTCTGCTTGAAAAAAACACCCTCCTCTTATCAGTCGTCTCTTAAAATCTGTCCTCCTCCGCTGCCTGGAACAAGGCCTCGTCTTATGCAGAGGTCAGGACCCTGCTGACCTCTTGTTGACCCCAGCTTGACCTTTGCAGGTTAGCTTCTCTGTCAGCTGCAGCTGTGGTGCTGCTAAAAGCCTGGATAATCCAATCACACAGTCATTAGTGCTGAGTAGGCCAGAGCCGGAGCAGGTGAGTGTGTGTTTGTGTCAGGCTTTTTTTTCTCATTTCACACACAAACAATGTAGATTTTACCTGGCAGATAATCACAACCTTCCCCTCTTTGTCACGCGCTCTGAAACACATCAGATCAGTGGCGTTAAAACCCAACGATCTGCCACCTCAGTCCAACTCTGCTCCGAGTATTAAACAAGCAGATGCTGCTGCTGCTGCAGTGTCATAAACTGAACCATACGCTTCAGCTTCATTAAACCTCGGGTTTTAAACAGTGTGTGCATGTAATGATGCAGATGAGGGAGGGGTTGCCAGGATTGAGGTTTTCAGGATGAAAGGCATGCGTGGCGTCCGAGCCTATCATGGCAGAGATGTGAAGAAGACTGAAGACAAGCTGGGTGTTTGCTTTTTGACGGTCCACCAGAATAAAACTCAGCAGAGAAGACCAGAGGAAAAGCGCTGCGTGAATAAAAATGTGTCTCTTAATGATTGTAAAGACCAATTAAAAATTAAAAGAAGAATACTTTTTCTAATTTGGTCTTTCCTATTGTTTCATGCTGTCCTGTCTGTCTGTTACCATGGCGATGCCTCTCTTTTAATCTTATGTGGATCCTACTTGAGTCAAAAACATAATGATTTCAGCCCCAATGCTATAGTATGACCTGCATATGACAAACCATTTAACATCGTGTTCACACTTTTATTAAATTATTCTTACCTTAACATGCACATCCCATGCCAGTTTGTAGTGTTTCCAGGATGCTCTCTATTGCTTCTCTGTAAAAGTTAATAAGAACTATAAATATACTTACAAAAATACATAAATACACCATAATGCCCTTTAATGTCTTATGTTAAGCACTTTGACCTGCCTTGTTGTTGAAAGGTGTTATACTCTTAAACGCGCCTTTTTTACGTGCCCAAAATGAACAGAAGGAGTCAAAACATGTCTATTAACCAAATGTGGAAAAGTGAGAGCTGACTGTTGCTCCTGAATAGAGTCTGAAGATATTCTGAGGAGGCAACCCATTTAGAAAATTGAAAAATAACTATAAAAACTGCTTTTTCCTTTGCTGTTATATTTTACATCCATCTTGGATTCCTAACAGCCACAAACACTCACAGTAGTTCAGCAGAACTGTGTTGTCTTTTTTCAATGTTTAACCTCTTCAATACGCCTTTCTTGCCGTGTTCAACCTCAAATATTTGTCTTAGTTGAGACCCCACAAAGATTCAAGCCCGAAGGTTACGGGTTCGAAACCGGGCGGTGCTAGTACAACGTTCCTAACAGATTCTGGTTTTTATTTTTTGTTAGAGCTAACATTATTATGCATCTAATTTCAGTCCGCCATCCTCTTAATATGTCTGTCGTTTCTTCCTCTGGAACTCACCACTTCCCTAAAAAGTCTGTTTCCTCCCGGTTTCGAGTAGGAGCCCTCTTCCTCACAGTTTACAAATCCGTAAATATTAAAATCCGTGGGCACGGTTCCAAGAACACAGTTTATAAACTGCCCAGCGATTTGTGAACCATGAGTAACCTACAGATTTACACATGGCTCTGTTTTTTCTCAGCTGACCCTCAGTATAGTCTGTGAAGGAAGCTTTCACGTGTTAATCTACTTTCTCATGTTGTCAAATGATCATAAATTTGAACTTTGTGTGACATTATATATATATATATATATATATGTATATATACATATATATATATATAACAGTGTAAAGAGCTACGCAGGAATACGTCCTAATAAGTGTAAACTTATTAAAGGTGAAATATTTTTATTAAAATATATTATACACTCTTAAAAGTAGCAAAACATCATTATAGATTTTGCACCAAACTGTTGGTGAAAATGTGTAATATGAAACGAGTAAGCTTTGTAAATGTATTTATTACAGCGTATATGTAAATACGTATTACGTCATACGCACACTTTATACGTCAGGATGGCCGAGCGGTCTAAGGCGCTGCGTTCAGGTCGCAGTCTCCTCTGGAGGCGTGGGTTCGAATCCCACTTCTGACAAAAACCTTTTGAGACTTTGATACTTGAGAAGTAGTTTTACAGTAAAAGTTCACTTCCCCATTTTAGTCAAACTGTATTATAATTTGAGACTTTTATTTTGAAGAAATACCTTTAACCCCTTACTGCTTTCAGCTACAACTGTAAGGTAATTAGGGGTTTAGAAATACATAGGTCTAGGTCATGCCCCCCTTTTCTCATAAGATTTTTACCTGACCTCCAAAAAAGTATTTTTACTTTTAATTTGTTATTTATTCAGTTAACTGTTTTATTATACTGTGTGTAAAATGCATTTCCCCATCGTGAAGATCTGCAGCACTTAGATTCAGATATTTTTATTTCAAATTTCACTGTCAAGAATAAAATTCTTGTGGGGAAAATGCTGAATCTGTTATTTATTAATTTTCTTATGTTATAAATGGTTTATAACACACCACAATGATAACTGTATTATTATTTTATAAACCAACTTCCAACTTATTGTTATTGACAAATAAATTAATTAACTTATATCTGCTTGCAACTAGATTATAATGTGTTATAAACTTTTTATTAAATGTTTATACACTTCTTATAAATGCTAAATAAGGCCGACTTATCAATTAGGCCGTTTTCATCCATTTACATTTAGTAGAATAAAATGACTTTATTGAATGATAATATTACACCAATATTGACAAGAAAAGCCTGTATATGTTTGATTTTAATGAAGAACTGTCAAAAAAAAACAGTAACTTGTACAGAAAATCACTGCAGAAAATATTACATTTCTCAAAATGATGCCTTTTTCCCTCACATGCATACATGACATTTGTTTTTTAAATGGCCAGACAGATTAAAAGCAATCAGCACTTATTTTCCAAATGAAACAAAAAAAAAAACTGTGTCATAAAGGCCAAAAGGCTCACTAAAACCTGAAGCCGGCCTTGTTTAGTCCTTGTGTTGTTTCAAAAATAAATCTCTATTTAACCAGAATTTAAAAGATCCGGTTTTAATGAGGGCAGAGTTTTCTGACAATGTCGCCCACTGCAAGAAACACCAGACAACGGCTAATGTTAAGTGACAATTTCACCTTTATTAACATGGTGTAGAACCATTAGTAAAGGTCAGGGTGACGGGCTGGAGGAGGCTGTGGTGCTCAGGTGGTGCCAGTAAAGAGCGCAACACGCTGAGAGAGAAAAGACTCATTAAATCACAAGGGCGTCACTGCCATGAATCACAGCAGCTTTGTATTGTTCATCTGTACAGGCCATCATGTGTATGTTGAAAGTGAAAACATTTGAATGAGGTCCTTTGATTGTTTTAGATTACCCATGTTCACTGGGAATTATTAAAAATACTTATTTGTCCGCATTTCTGTCGCCAATAAAGAACTCTTACAGTCAACATCATTATTTAAAATCTAAATTTAAAATTAAAAAAGCAGCCATTCGAAGCTGTCATTAAACATTGGCATGTTTCAGAACAAATGTGAATGTTAAATAATTTCTGGATTTTAAAGAGATAAAACAGCTAAAGTAATGCCTGTGGACATAATAAATGTAAATCAATATATGCATATGCATTCCATTAATTGTAATAGTAATAAAACACATCCAATATTTTGGTCCTATATTTTCTAATAAGACATAACTGCAGCTAATACTCATCTGATTGAAACAGACTGTGAACAAGTACTTGCAACTACCTTTTATGATTTGTTTTATTCCACTTAGTCAATGTGCTTGTGGCCGAGTATCAAAGTCAGAAAGCCCTGAGAGACAGATTGATCATTTCATGAGATTTGTTGACAGTAAGAGAAATATAGAATAACACAAGCCTCATCCTTTAAGGCACTGTTCTTCATCTGACCTCCTGTTTGCCCTTCTGTAGCACCAAGATAGCTAAATCAACTGCTAAGTGTTGAAGCAAGTAGTACTTAACCCGGACAAACTCTCAACGTACTCCTAGAAATCAACTCGTGGAAGGCGGGTGGATAAATAAAACAGGAGAGAGAGATGAGAAATTTGAAGTTTTTAAATTATTCATAGTGAAGGAATGTGTGTCATCAACATCATCACTGCCACCCATCTTCGTCATCTCCTGAATTATCCCCGAGAATGTAGTTCCCATGGCAGGTCTGATGTTTCGGAGGTCATGAACTCTGAGCACAGATGCTAATAGAGGAATAAAAGCAGCTTTGCCTTTGCTCCGGCTGCTTGAGTGACGTTGATCTTACAGTGGAGAGACAGTGTCGTCCCTTAGAGACCACATGCATGGACAGAGGCTATATATTCCTCTTTTCACTGTATGAAAAGGGGGGGAAAGTTCAAATACCTCGTCCTCTAACTTACTTGTAGCATCAAAAGCAAAATTCAACAAACATTGTCCATATTTATATAAAAAAAGCAATCAAAAATACATAAAAACTCTCTTATTAGGCTATAAATCCACAATAAACTGTGATGATTAAGATTGTCTTTTGGCCTGTGTAAGGAAGAAGTTCCTCTTTTTTTAATTGTGGCATTAGGGGAGGGTTTAAGCAGAAATTCCCACTTGCTTCCTTCATAATAAGCCGCCTGCTGCTCAGACAGAAAGCAGGTTTTTGTTTGTGCAGGAATTTTCAGCCTAATTTAGTTTATCAAGGAGCTAAAAACTTGAAGACTGTGCAGACGGCAGGATGTGGGTGCAAGGTGAAGACGGTGTAGATGCAGGTAAGACTGGATAATGTGGATATAAACTGCCGCTGAGATACTTATTTTAGTCACATAATGACTTTTGCAGTTTCAGTAAGATTTCTCAGTTTCTAGATATGTCATGTTATCATGGACTTGTGGAATAAGATATTCAAGTGGTTTCAGTTCAGAAATGTGTTTTTTCTGTGTATTAAAAAGTTCAAGATTCCAATAAAATTGCTTCTATTTTGTGCAGTTTCATAGTTTTTAAAATTATGGATGTTCTTTCAGTCATCTTTATTTGATTATTCTAACACACTCCTTGATGGGTGACAAAAAGAGTGCTTGAATAAAATGTTAGCTGGAATCAATCAGTGCTTCCTTACAGTGAAAGCAACAGTTCACCATTTTGTGGAATGTGCTAATTCGCTTTCCTGACGAGTGTTAGATGAGAAGATCAAGACCACGCTCACGTCTGTCTCTTAAACATGAAGCGACAGCCAGCAGCCGGTTAGCTTAGCCTTGCATAAAGACTGGGGTTTATGTGCAAGTGATGAAATAGTCCCACACATAAAACCAGTTTTTACACTTGGATAGATCAAACAAACGAGATATAACGTGTTAATTAGTGAGCTTC
Organism: Enoplosus armatus; assembly: GCF_043641665.1. Classification (NCBI taxonomy): domain Eukaryota; kingdom Metazoa; phylum Chordata; class Actinopteri; order Centrarchiformes; family Enoplosidae; genus Enoplosus; species Enoplosus armatus. The sequence continues at coordinate 5,056,454 of NC_092202.1, read as the reverse complement.
ATAGCTGCTAGTAGGTGAATTTTGTTACTTTTGATTAGAGGCTAGCTGTTTCCACCTCTAAAACTTATGACGTTAATATCTTGTTCCACTCAAAAACAGAAGTGTAAAAACACTCAAGTCAAACAATTGCTTTAAGAACTCAAAGGTCTCTGTTTGTTGGACGAAGTGAAGTAGCAGCAGGAAACTGCCGAAAGTGAAAATGGATCCCTCTGTGATTTCACTTCCTGTATTTCTCTCACCAACCTCCTTCACCCTGCCTCGTGAAGTTCCTCTTGCAGGAACGCTGACAGGATGTGAGGATCTTTGATTATCTCGCCTCCCAGCTGAGCATGTTCCCTGTTTTCTGTTGCCACAGCCTATTTGACAATCCGTCTGTTGTGTGAAGATAAAACGATCTTCTTTTCCCCACAGAGTCTGACGGAGAGAGTGGTTTATCTTCTGAGGATGAGGGAGACATTCAGGTATCACTGTTAGTGACAGGCAGTAAATTACTGGTTAATTAATGCCACTTTCTGATGTGCATTAGAGACAATCATCATGGGAGGAAACACTGAATATCCTGCTCAAGCAGATGTACTGTCACCTTGCTCTAAAAAATACAAGTGCACAAACTTGATTACAATAACAAGGACAACTATCTGATAAAATCAAATGAATCAATTTGTATTCATGTAACTGATCTTTTTCTTCTTTCTTCTTTTGCTTGTTTTTGGCTCATTGGTGTTTGATTTTTAGTGTGAGATCCTGGAAATGCAGAGGGATGAAGCCAATCAGAGACTGGCTGAATTGGAGGAAGGTGAGAATAATTTTCAGAACCATGAGGGGGGAGGAGACTATCCCACTATGCATCACAAGGCAGACAAACACTCAAATTCATGTATAGGCAATATATAGTCTCCAGTGTATGGACAAAAATAAGGACAAAAGGATAAAACAAATGTAGTTGTTTAAGTTTCAGGTTGATTCTGTGCAATTTATTTCGTCTGTCTCCTCTCCTCGGGCTTCTTATATTTCTATGAGATGACTAACAGCTCTCCTTTCATTTCCAGTCTCCAATCAGCTCTTGAAAGAGATGAATGTACTGGAGATCCAGTTCCAGATTGAGCGCTCCTGCAGGGAGAGTGCTGAGGTGCTGGCTGTCAAAGTAGGTATTAGTACCCCTGTAGTGCTGCTCCTTTCCTTTCCTATGTCCTTTCCTTTGGTTTCCTTTTCATTCCTTTACTTCCCTTTTATTAGCTATAATATTTCCTTTATTTATTTTACTTTCCCATGTCCTTTCCTCTCCTGACATAAGAAGCGGCTTCATGTACTCTGCATCCGATGATATACTCTAACCTCACCTTACCACTGCTTGTCATTTTCATACTAAATAGATTAGAATAAAACAAACGGCGACCTCCAGACTCTCGTCTCCTCTGTTGCCTAGGTGACCAAAGAGAACAAAGTCCTGAAGAGGAGGAGCCAGATGCTGATGCCGCTCATCCCCGAGCTGCCTGAGAACTTGAACCAGGCTGCTGTGACCTTTGACCCAGAGGTTGGCCCCATGGTTGGCTGCGACTTGGTTGATGTTGGTGAGGACGGCAAGGAGGAGACGCAGCTGCTGGAGAGTCAAGCCAAGATCGCAGGTGCCCATGATGCGAAGTCACATGATCCAAAGTTGCAAGCGAACTCCCGCACAAAATACATTTATTTGCGATGTTTCAACAGGCGAACTGGACTTAGATTAGGGAAGTGGATTATTTTATTTTATAGTCTGTAACTCATCACAAATCTCTTTGTGTGTGTGTGTGTGTGTGTGTGTGTGTGTGTGTGTGTGTGTCAGAGCTGCAGGCGTCAGTGGACGGTCTGCTGGCTGAGAAGCTGCAGCTGGAGCAACAAGTGGAGGATCTGACCAAAGAGCAGCTCCAACTCAGAGAGCAGGTACATCACAATGTGTGTGTCTGTGTGTGTGTGTGTGTGTGTGTGTGTGTGTGTGTGTGTGTGTGTGTGTACCAGGAACCTTATCACAGACTTTTTCTCTCAGCTTGTTCTGGAGATCGAGGAGAAAGAGGCCATACTGAGGAAAATTAGCAAACAGAGCAAGACCATGAATAAAATCAAACGAGGTGAGTGCTTGTTACATTTGGACTGCAACCAATGATTCTTTTCATTATTGATTTGTTATTTAATCTAGAAAATGTAAAAAACAATAGTTAAAAATAGCCTTTACAAGTTCCCCAAGGTCTTTTTTTGTTTCTATTTCTTGTTTCGTCCAACCAAAAGTCCAAAACCTAAAAGTATTTAAGGATAATTTCACCGAAATTACAAAAAACAGCACATTTTGTTTTACTTCTGTCTGGCCACACAATTAGTTTTGGTTTTACCTGCTGAGGTTTTAAGATATCTGTCTCTTAGATTTCTGCTGCCACCTCAACACAATGGATGTGTGCATTGTTACAGTAATGTAGAGTTTTATATAAAATGGAGAAAAGCAGCAAATTGTCATAATTGAGAGACTTCAAAGAGTGAATATGTGACATTCTTGCTTCGTGAATGACTTAACACGATTTATCAAATGTATCAAATGTGTTTAATTTTCTGCAGACTGACTCATTAATTTAGCAATAAGTCATTTCATTTTCAGTTTCTTTGTCAGAAACATCATGAATGGAATCGTAAATACTACTTAATTTTGTGTGTGTGTGTGTGTTTTCTCTGTGTGTGTGTGCACATGCAAAGTCTCCCAGCTTGTCACAGAGGAGTTCACTGAAATGTCTCAGAAGCTGGAGCTGGAGCTGGGCCTCCGGCAGCACGCTGAAGTCTTCGCCCACCAGGTGTGAGCGCGTGGCATGTGTGTGTGTACATGTGTGTTTTTCTGCACTGCACAAAACATTTTGTCATATATTCACACCTATAGATACTGAGGGTGACAGGTCGTGCCACAGGAAGGGAGCAGGAGTGTTGGCGCTGACCTTCGGGCGGCTACGGCGGACACTTGGACTGGGGGGTGGGGGTGGGGGGGGGGTGGACACACACACACACACACACACACACACACTTCTACTGTCAGAGTGCAGCTGATGTGGCGGGACAGGAGTAGGGGTCTCCATTCTCTGTTTTCACACCGATCACACTCAAATCTGGGCTCTGTGTATGAGGCGGGGCGTTCACACACACAAGACAAAAGCAGACACACACTCCTACACATATGGAAAAAACACTAATTCATTTAAAATCCACATACCCAAACACACACACACACACAAACACACAGCAGTTTTGCTGCCCCAGCTGCTCCTATAATGAAGGCCTTTTCTTTCAAAAAACATCTCTCTGTCCCCTTCCCTTCCCATTTAGCCCCTCCCTTCCCCATAATTAGTGGTCATCACTGCTGCTGAAGGAGAATAGTGGTCTTTAAGCACAACCTGTCTTTGCCTGACACCTTTATGTTTTGCCGAGCATATAGCAATTGTCGCCTTTGTGCACAGTGTCCTCCATTTACTGGACAGGCGCACAATGGGCTGCCTCGCAGGGGTCCTTACCTGTGAAAAGGACCCCCAACTGTTCACACAATCCAACCCCTTTACTCTCAATTCATGGTAAAAGACCCCCCTGCACTGAATGCCTCTTGTATGCACTACTATTTGTCTGTTTTCATGTGTTTTGAAAACACCAACCATTCACACCTCTTCTATGTGATGCATGGTGGTATAATGATGCAGGGCCTCAAACAGGAAACAATTTGGAGGTTTTTTTTGTGCGCGCGTCTTTGTCTCTTTGTGTAGCTGTGTGCGGTTTGGGTCTGTGTGTTTGTATGTATGAAATAATTGTGCTAATTGCTGTGTGAAAATTGCTCTCTGCTTAAAGGAGAGCAGAGATTAGAGCGGTGTAATTTGCGGCATGGAGCCTCGTGCTGCATGCGCTGATACAGAAACCTGATCCACCGTACAGTAAAAACACAGAAACGAAAACCATTTTTTTTCTTGCACTTCCTGTTCTCTGATCACAGACCTGCTGTCAGAAAGTGTCCATGCAATCTGTCAGGAAATCCGATACGACCAGAATAAACTGAGATCACGTTAACAACTACAGTTACACATGATAGGTTTTTAAATGATATTTAAAAATGTATTAAAAATGTTCCTGTTTCTGGTAATAAAGTAAGATAAAAAATCAATCAAATTAAAAATATATTGCCTCTTTTATTGGCCTTTTATTTATTACTTGCATTAAATATCTTGTTTTTTGAATTTAGCGGCCAGTCGTGCTCCTGAGCTACATTAATGTCCTCTTTGAATATGTGTTAGTGTGACGTTGTGGCTGTCTTTCATATGTTGTCTGCTCTGACTTGATGTGCATGTGAGACCAAACTTGTTTCCCTTTGTATAAAGTTATCTAATCTAATCTAATAGATCAATACCCACCTTTTACCTGCATATACAATGTTAAACATCACACAAGCTCATGCAAAAGAACAAAAGGTTTGTTGATCGAGCTCTGGTCGTTTTTGAGCTCCTAACCACAATTATTAACTTTAGCATTTATTTGTCACACCATAGAAGAAAGAATCACATTTTCCCAGTGAATCAGGGCAAAGCTTGACATTTTTCATTTTTCCTTACAAGCCACTTATTATAATGTTGGAGAAATTATGCTTTGTCTCACAGCGAAATCGTCCTGTTTTCATTGTTGCCATTCTTCAGTGGAGCCGATGAGTAATTCTAACAAGGCTTCCAAGTCATTGTTCAGTCAAACGCTGGTTTGAAAACATTTTCTCTGCATTGTGACAACCTCCTGGGGGAGAAAATGAACAACCAGCCATTCAGATCTACTTTATTTTTTTCCGCTAATTGCGGCTCATTGTCATTGATGGATTTCTTTTCCCATTTTCGTAGAAGCAGATAATCATAAAGATGCGCTCAAGATGTCAGAAGGTGAAGCCAGATTTGGTTTTGTCTTGTCAGATGATGGTGCAGCAGAAGGCGGCCCACAGACAGAGCATGATGGCGATGCAGAGCGCAGAGACCGGCCTGCAGCTGCAGCAGGCGCTGGAACAAATCTCCACCATCAGTACGGCCCTGTGTAATATACAACGCTGTTACCAGGACCAGGTGCGATGAAAGAGACCGAAATGGGTAACCACTCTGGTCTACTTATGTTCTTCATCATGCCCCCATGTGTCTTTCATCCCTGTGTTCAGGTAAAACAGAGTCAGAGCGCTGTGGACGAGAGCAGCGTCCTCGCGGAGCTGCAGAACCTGAGAGAGCAGCTGGAGAAGAGTGAGGAGGAGGGGAAGGCCTTAAAGACTCAGCTGTCTGAGGCTAACAGCTCCGTCACACAGCTCCAGGAGGAAGGTAGCTGCTGATGGAGAAAGAAAACACTTGTCACAAATATTTCTCAGCAGTAAAGGGTCAAAAGCAAAGGCTGAATGTTGCCTTCAGATGCAAGTCAGTCAGTTAAGAAGCTTAACAAGAGCTGTGTTTGGAGGCATGTTTAACTCGATTGAGAGGTGGTGGCTGCCACTTGCCTACCCCACCTCAACTCCATCTCACGAGCATGTCTATGCTTCCAAACATCCTTATTGAAACCTATGATTCCACAGGCAGAAGTTTCTACAAGCCTGATAGTCCTACTCAAAGCGTTCTAGCTGATTGTTCAAATTCATCTTGTCGTCTCCTATAAGAAACATTTTTATGTCACTGTTCTTTCTGCTAAAGCCTTGCCTCAGAGCTATAAAAGTCCCTCTTTCTCTCTGAATGAACAGGTGTCTCCAACGATCTTTTAACATTTAAAATGGATCAATGTAATTTTTTATTTCCTGGGCAAATTTTCTTTTAGTTTATGATACTGATGATCAAAGAAAAATGTTTTATTATCTTCCTTTGTAGTGAAACAGTTACAAGATACACTGAACAGGGAGGATAAAACTGATGAACCAGAGGAGAAACCCACTCCTGCTCCACCTCCACCTCCACCTCCACCGCCTCCTCCTCCACCACCTCCCACTACTGTCACCAAGTATGTTTAACTATGTTTCCTCCACCATTAAAGTTATAGGTAGTTTCAGTGGACAGTTTCACATCATTGTTTCAATACTGTTTTTACGGCCTGAAAACTAAACGATTCTTGTGACCCTTGTGACCTCTCTATGTCTCTGTGCCAAGTCCACTTGATTTCCTGAGAAGCAGGAGAAAAGATGGAGCCAGTAAAGCTGAACAACATGGTGAGTCTGACACTTCATTCACTTTGCATGAAACATACTGAATCAAGTTTATCCTGAAGGTTAAAAAATGAAATTGTTGGATTTTTATGACGTTTTCTTTCTGATCATGCTTTGGTGTGGAGTTGGTCTTCAGAAAGTTCAGAGCAGAAACACCACAACAATAAGCTCTCAGCCCCAAAAAACTAAATATTTGACCCATTTCTAATCTTTGAGAACCAGCACCCTTGTTGGACATGAAGGCGAAAGCGGTGGATGAAATGATGGAGAGGATAAAGAAAGGCATTGTCCTGAGGCCCGTCAAGACAATGCAGGTGGTATTCACAAATCCTTTTTATGTTTGTTTGTTTGTTTGTTTACATTCCCCGTTGAATGTGATATTCATTTGCATTTTAGGCATTTATGTGATGATCTTGTCCGGAGGAACTTAAATAAGGACAAAACCTTAAAAGTAATAAGTAACAAACTCTGATAACTAACAACCTGACTTTCCTGCTCACAGGAAGATGACAGCTCATGGAAGGTCAGTTATCCACATACCTGCTTGTTCCTTTATGTTTTTATAAAAAAGCAGCTGTGTCACAGTTCTTCTTTAAATCCCAAATCATCTTGCAGGACCAGAGGGATGAAAACAGAAAATCAGCTATCGTGGAGTTGAAAGGAATGCTGGTATTGTACTTAAACTCACATTGGTGTCGTGAAGGCAAAGCCCTGAGTGATTAATGGCAACTTAAACATGTTGTAAACGTGTTTTGAAACATCTTTAACCATTCTACACACCAGGACAACATGAAACGTCAGCCCCACCGCAGGGGGCCGTCCAGAAGGGGAATGGGCCGAAACGTTGGCGAAGCAGAGCTCCTGCAGGTTCTCCAGAGGAGGAGGAGAGCGATGGGAGAGAACCGGGACCCACCCTTCTCAAAACAGGGTACGGTTTCATTCAATGGATTTTAGTTAATATTGTTATTGTTGTCTCTTGTGTGTCCATATTAATGGTCTGTTTAAGGCCAGTAGAGATAATAGCACAACTCAATTAGTAAATCATATGTCTCAAGGGATTGTTTCATAGTTTTTTAAACCCAAATTAGGATTATTAAAATGTGTTTTACTGTAATTTGTGACGGGTTAGGGTTAGGAACATCAAAGGTAGCTGTGTGTTACTAAGGGACTAAATCATTTCCCTTTAGATTGTGTTTGAGCCCAGTGAGAAGCAGCAGCACAGGGATCTGTTTCTCAATACTAAAGCTATTAGTGAGGTTGACATTTTAATAAAGTCTAAAATCTAATTTATGTACAATTGTTTTGTGGAAATTTCTGTCTCAAAGGATATACTCCAAAATAGGGAAGGATGAAAGGGAAAGATAAAGATACAAAAGTGAAACCATCAGATCACTTCAAGGCTCAATCTTTGATCTGCATGCAAAGAGTATTTTTGCAATATTTATAATCAGCTTTATCAATACACTGCAGTGAGCTGTTATAGCCCATCCTTTGGTTCTCATTCTTTGGATGTGTGCTTAACCTGAGGATGTGGTAATGTCTTGGTCAGACCTCCAGCCAGGAGATGTTCCCTGGGCAGGCGAGAGTGGCAGCAGCCCTGTGCTCCGGAGGCTGAGGCAGAACAGAGAGAAGAGAGACTCTCACATCCGAGCATCAGCGCTGATCATCAGCCAAGAAAACTGAGAGCAGTTACATCAAGAAACACAGATTTTAAACATCACTGTAGTCTAGTCATTGCTGTTTTATACAATGATGTTGAGAATCTTATCTTTGCATATGTGTTGAATTGATACATTAATGTATTGCTTTTGTGATCCGTTACAATAAAATGTCAGTTGATCTTGGTCTCTGCTGAAAAGTTAAGATAAAGGCTAAAATAAAGATGAAATAATGTCAGAAAACAGTTCTTAATATTTGTTTTATCCTGCTGGGACTACCAGACTGGAGGGTAACATTACAAACAAACATCGAATCCCAAATTCAGGACTAAAGAAAAACAAAGTAAAGCATCTTTTTCAAATGCTATTTAACCCAGGTCTGCTTCAAATAGCAAGTACTTGTTGCGTGTCAAAGGAAATGAAACTCATTCAGCCGTGTTTAATGTCCATCATCATCCTTTTTGGGTGTCTGGGTTTTAGCTGATCTAAGTGCCAGTTACAGGATTTTTTTATGCTACAGAATATAGATGAAAAAATAGCCCGAGCCATGAAATACTTAGGTTATCTGAATATCTCTCCAGAGGTGTCTGTCTCTTAAAGCTCGATTCAGCAGAAAGATGGAGGCTGCCATTTATTTAGGCACATTAAAGCTCTCACACCCAGAGCCCAGAGGTGTTGTCGAGATAAGAGCCTCAGGTGATGAAAGTATCTTTAAATGCGGCAGGTCGCCTTTTGTTTTCTCACCTCCACACAGATACTGTATATATGTGCGCATGCATGCATGAATGAGCACATACACCACACCCTCGCACCACACACGCTATCTATCTATCTGCCTATCATGCCTTTGTTAAAAGCATTTGAAAAGGGGATGAAATTACTCTCACCTTTGACTCTGACACCATTTTAGTGTCTTCACACTGTTTCACATTATATATTTACTTTATTTAGCTCTTTTTACTAGAAGGTCTAGGCCCTTTTCACTCTGCAGCATACATTTTTTATTGTTTTCCTCCTCAATCTCAAAGGTGTTAGCTTTTGAGATGCAGTAATGTATTCTGCCCCCTCCATGTTATTGAATCAATGCACATGAAGGCCAGTGTGTGTGTGAGAGAGAGAGACATACAGATAATGAAAGAGAGACAGGAGGTTCTGAAACTGATACTCTATATTCAATGATACCAACAGAAAGGATGTGTTAAGGAGAAGTGATCATTTGCATTTCTCTTATTTAACAACTTTTCATTGATCTCCATGGACCACAGGATTTATTTGAGTATTCACATTGGAGTGAATTCATCAGAGGTTAATAAAAGACAACTGTGGTCTGAGTGGCTCCAACATCAACATGAAACATTGGTCATTAACACCCAGAACTGTGTATCTTTAAAATACTGCTGAAGCATGGCACTTTGGGAAGGCAGTGTCCCCTTTCCTTCCTAAAATGATGATCCTACAGGATGTTTCCTCACCTTTCTAGAAAATACAGCCAGCTCTCATCATTGCTGCCGCTTGAATAGCCCACTTCTGGGTAATTTAATTCAACCAGGAACCTTCTCCTCCGACCACAGACGGCGCTACAACCAAAACAAACCTTTCCTTCCTTGAGACGAGGCCCTTCTCTTCTGCTCTCTTCGGCCTGTACTGAAAACACAGGGGAGGAACTTTGACCGGTGCCCCAGCGCTAGTTAGCAGCCCAGCCAGCTAGCTTATTTCTGTATTATTTTCATATTTATGTGTGTTGTTTCATATGCAGAGAGATGTGGTTTATTTATTTACTCAGCTGGCTGTCGTTGGTGATCCAGATATCCTTCGTCACTCTAGCAATAGGTAAGTGCATGCAGGGAATCCCTGCAAGTGCTAGCATATTAGCTACTATTTGCTTGCTAATGCTAGCGGACCAGCAGATGAAGTTGCACCATTTAACGTCAAATGGGCTCCGTTTGACATAGCAGCGAACGTATTAGCACTGAATTTGTTTACAATGTCAGGCGAAAACAAACAGTAGTCCTGTCTCAAGACTAAACAACACGCTATGTGTGTTAGTTCAACGAAGTACCTGTTTAGCTAGCTAGCTTGCTAGTACATGAAGACAATATGGTGTTCTTTTACTTTTCGAAAATGATGACGTTACATATTAGACATATAAAACTGTATACCGTTAAGTAAAAGTACATTAATGTGTAATAGTTACATTTTTGCATCTCTTCATTTTTTAACAGTTTAAACACGTCTGCTTGATGTAATGTTTGCTAATAGTTACTGTTAGCAAAGCTAAGCATTTAGCGTTCTCTCTCTTCAGCCCTCGAGAGTTTATCAATAACGTTACAAACTAATCGATGAGTTGATGCTTCAGCAATTAACGTTAGTGTGGTTATAATGTAGTAAAGACTAGCTAAAGTAGCATCCGGCTGCAGTCTTTAATGGGAAGGTTAGCATATAACTTGACATGAACTAGCCAATATTGTTTCAAATCTATAACTAACATAAGTTAGGGGGCATTTTGGTTTGTTTACATTTGACAATACAGTAGGTTAGTTGACAAGCTGGCTACCTAACACGTGGTTCACCTGCCTGCCACACGCAATATCAACAATATGTTTAGTTTCCTCCAATAGTTACATAGGAAACTGGATGAAGAGCCTGGCTGTCCACGTTGCCAGTTAAGTTACCTGGCCACGTAACACCTGCTGCAGCTGTCAGGTGTGGCTGCTGACTGTCACACTCCGTCATACTTGTTAGGTCTCTGTGTGTGTACTTTTCTTTATCTGTTTACTCTCTGCATTAGCATGGCTTATAACTGATATTTAAAGCATTAGGAAATGACTTATTAGCCATCAATAAATACATTAGATATATTCATAAGCCCATTGTAAATGCAGCGTTATTAGAAATGACTGCCTTACATATTAGTTTTCCTTTGCAGCAGTGTGACATTGTAATCAAAACTAGGTGAAAGAGCATGTGTAACTCGTGAGTGCCTTCATCCTTACATTCAGAAGTCAATATGCAGTGTCTTCCCTCCTCTTATCAGCCAATACATTAAGGATAGAAATTGAAGGATCACTAAACTGTGTCAGATTATCTGAAACTGTGAAACACTGAAGATTGGCATCGCACGCTTCATCAGATTCTTAGTTTGTTCACTTTTTGTATTCAATATTGCCTAATTTTAATCATAATTTTGTCTATTTTATACTGTATTTGATTCAGGCATTGGGTTCCTCTGGTAAATCCAACAAGCAGCAATAATTAAAAAAAAATGGCCCAATTTCTTGTTCATATTTTCTTTATTGTGGTGAGTTGTCCAGTGTTACAGGGGAAGCAAAGATTAGGGCGAGTGTCTGTCTGCTTGCAGACAAATATGGAGTTCAAAAGAGCAAGGCAATTTGCTGTTACTATTCTGCTCTCTCTTTTCCTTTTGACTCTTTTGGAAAGTGTAGACTGCCTTTGTGTGATGAAGCTCTCAGACTCGCCCATGAGCCTCTGCTCTGTGAGCCGTCACCTTCTCAGCCCCCGGCATACATGTTATGACTGGTTTGATCAATTGCCTGCCTCCTTTTGGCTGTGTTTCGCCTTCATTCAACATTGGCTCAGTGACTGTGGGTCACGTCTGTGTTGCCGGTGTGTTTCTAGTCACTTACTCGACTGAACTGATATTATTTGGCCTGTCTTTCTTGCTTTGCCTTAGCTGTTGACTAGGACGTACTGACAGAATTTTGTCTTTAGCACAAAGAATAGAACACTGTCAAGTATTGAAAGTTTGCCTTGAATGTCTGGTCAGATTCATACTCTTCTTAACTTATTTAACATTTGAGAACTATCAAGAGATTTGTAGAAAAGCATGTTGATATTCCTCAAAGTAAGGTTTGTTATTGAATGATAATTTGATAATAATTTTCTATAGGCATCGTTTTGGTAGTGGTACCAAAACTCAGGTATTGTATCGTAAATAGTTAGATACAATACCACACCTTACTGTTCACTGCAGTGTAGATAACTCTATCCTGGCAATAAGCATAACTATTTAATCTACAAGAAACAATGTCTGATGTATTCTGAAATGTCTTTTCTACACTATCGAAATTAACTAATCACACTTTCTAAATATTAGTTGATTTCCAGCAAAAGTGGCAAATTTAGTCAATAAATTTACCAGTGTCTGTAAATACATTTTAATAGTTTTAACAAGTTTTTCCTGTTTTCTTGCTTATTATCACATTATCTTTGTCTTCACCCAGCTGCTGGCCTGTACTACTTGGCAGAACTAATAGAAGAATACACAGTAGCCACCAGTCGAATAATAAAGTACATGATAATGGTGAGTAAGTGGATATAGAGTGAGAAAATATTGTAGTAAAACATGTATTTAGCAGCGCCCGTGTCCAACTTCTTTGTTTGTGTGAATGTGTCCAGTTCTCGACAGGTGTGCTGGCAGGTCTCTATGTTTTTGAAGGCTTCCCGGTGTTGATGGTGGGAGTCGGCCTCTTCACCAACCTGGTATACTTCGGCCTTCTGCAGACTTTCCCCTACATACTGCTGAGCTCCCCAAACTTCATCCTCTCCTGCGGTAGGTGTGACAGACATTGGACTCTTTCCCTGTTTATTTCTTAACAGAGCAACTGGTATTTGCAAAGAGTCCCCTAAAGAAAATAAAAAAACTTGAAAAAACAGTTAAGATCAATGCTCTCTGGTATTTATGTGAAACTAAAAAGAAAAAAAGTTTCCTTTCATCCAGTAAGCAAAAGACTCTTGTGCGGAATAAGTTACAGTCAATGCACATTATCTGCCAGTGACATGTACGTGAATATCTTTTAACTTTTTCCAACATTGTGTCTTTTCCTTTGTCTTCACTCTCCAGTGTTGGTGGTGGTGAACCATTATATGGCCTTCCAGTACTTTGCACAAGAGTATTATCCATTCTCAGAGGTAATTTCATCTCAGGTTTATGATACCAACCTTATTCACACTTTGATATTGTGCTTTTTATGAATTGGGGGAAGATATCTCCTATACTTGTTCTATAATCCTTCATTTGTTCCTGACTGGCATCAAGGTGCTAGCATACTTCACCATCTGCCTGTGGGTGATCCCCTTCGCCTTCTTTGTGTCACTGTCAGCGGGCGAAAATGTGCTTCCGTCCACCATGCAACAAGGAGGTGAGCTTTTCATTGTCTTCAGCTGGAGGTTGTTTTTGATTGAAGCATTAGTAGCAGTTAAGGGTTCAGTGTACTTGTCCAAGACAACTTCATGTTTCATTGTATGTGCGCGATCTCAACAAGTTCTTTGAGGAATTTAGGAAATTCTTGGATCCCTTAAGCTTATGACAAACCCATGTAAGCTCTTGTAATGTCAATAATTGTGTGTAGTTGGAAACCATGCCCATGTCTATTTGTGGAAGATTTCAAGTTTAGCCCTATTACAAAATATGCCCGGCTAGCTCAGTCGGTAGAGCATGAGACTCTTAATCTCAGGGTCGTGGGTTCGAGCCCCACGTTGGGCGCATTCCATTTTCATTGCCTCCGTGTGGGATCAGCATAGTTTTTAGTATCAATATCTAAATTTATATTACTGCCAGCTTTCCAAAGATACGTGTTTGGATACATTTCCATAACAATCCACTTACAGAGACTCCAGCGCCCTGTAACGCTGCACAGGATAAGTGGGTATGGATAATGGATAGATGGCATTATTAACAAATGCCCTTTCTTCTTTTTAGATGATGTGGTGTCTAATTACTTCACCAAGGGCAAACGGGGGAAGAGGTCTGGGATCCTCCTCGTGTTCTCTTTCCTCAAGGAGGCAGTGCTGCCCAGCCGACAGAAAATGTACTGAGGACCTCGGCCTCAGGTGTCGGGGGTGTGTGTGAGTGTATGTGTTGGAGATTACGGGGAAGCAGGAAGGACTATGGGAATTTGTTTCTGGATGGGACTAAAACGAAGCAGTGGCCAAAGTGGAAGAAGAGCACACGAAGAGGACGGACCAATGAACAGAACAGAGCTTCCTGCTGGACGAGCCCACGAGTTTACACAAGCCACGTTTGTCTCTCTTTGTCTTTCTTTCTGTCTATACTGACTGCCAACAACATCTACTGGAGACCTCACTGAGGGGATCTTGTCTGTAGCGCAATGCTTTCTTATTGTCATGTTATTGTCCATTTTCTAAGCTTTGGTATTAAAATATGTATGTGCAGGGTCTCAAATTAACAACCACCAAATACCTGTACATTTTGACTTTGGCAGATAAATCATGATCAGTTTTCTTCTTGAGATGACATCTGCTGTCATTTGTGTGTTGTAGGTCTCACACTTCATCTGATACACAAGGCAGCATTAAAGACAGCTTAGGAGATAAAATGCGACCAGTAGTAAAAACTTTGTCCCCTCAGATGACGAAGACAGGTTGAAGATAAATGAGACAGCTTAAAGGTACTTTCTGGCTAAATCTCATGTTCAAGCTTGGATTTTGGTGTGAAGTGAACCTAGAAAGAATGAAAGTGTTCAAGTGGAGTAACAGGTCGCCAGAGAAGCGCTTATTAAGATTACTTTAAATAAGAAAGGGCAGTCTGAAGTTTTAAATCACTGTTCCAATCACAAGGTGTGACATGGTATAAATACTCTCTGCCTCTCTGGATCATTTACATGTGGCCATGAAAACAATGCACTTTTCTTTTTCTTGTCTTTCATCTACATTCATTAATTACCAGCGCTGTAGTCTGCAACATGCCTGTCTTTTTTGGACTGTTTTTAAAAATTCACAGTAATAACAAACAGATTTTTGTACATTGATCGCCGAGTTAACCTGACATCAAAGACAAATGAAAACACTTCTGAAGATTGAACCTGTGCAATGACTCTGAGCTTACGTGTGTCGGGGACAAAAGCTGCTCAAAGTGGTTTGATGAAAGTACTATTAAAAGAGGCTGACATTCTTTTTACCAATTACTGAGTGCAGTTCATCATAGGCTGATATGCACACAACTGTATAATACAATAAAAGAGATTTTGTTGAAGTAACCCGCAGATTAAATGGTTCTTTTAACAGGTTGAATGGGTGAATTAACCTGATTTAATTGGAAATGATGAGGATAGCACATCTATTTTTGCCTTTATGTCCTTGAGCAACAATGTTAATTTTTATTTGCAGTACAATGGATTTTCCAACTGTGGTCACACCCTGAACTCCAGTCTGTCAAGAATGTGTGTGTGTGTGTGCGCTAGACTATCTGGATGGCGTTATGTTCTCCCAGTCCCATGTGGCTTGGTCACAGCGGGTGCACCAGGTTGAGGCTAGTGTGCACTTTGACCCCCACTGAGGTGTGAAGTGCTTCATGAAGTAAAGGAAAAAGACAAAACCACGACACACACACACACACACCTTTAGCTGACAGGCCACAGCTCACAGTTACACACATGCTGTTGACAAGCCCTCACCTGGATCCCGAGTCAGTTCCCTGGGGGGGATCAGTGAAAGTGCAGGGATACATCTGTGACAGGTGACCCAGTTCACTGAGGTTTTCTCACCTTTCACTCACCCCTCCGTTCACCCAGCTGCTAGAGTGTGTGGCATTTTTAATTTTGTCACTTTGAGCTGAAGTTGTGGCGTGGCAGGATATTTTCTTAGAGAAGGTCTGCTTTTATACCTGTTAATACTCCAGATACCTACAATACATGTTTTCCTAGAATACAATCCTCCAATTACAAAAATATTAATTTCCGTCATTTGATTTATAAACTGTTATAAAATGTTAAATCTAAAAATGGCTTCATGTTCTTTCCACCTCCAACCAAGTTTGGATAAATATATGAAATAATTCAGATGGGTTTTAATACATTTCTTAAACCCATCTACTAATTTCAGGTCTAGTTGTAGCTCTTCCAGTACAGAGTGTGATGATCAGTAGTGTCCAGGCTCCAGCACCTCAGCCAGGTGCATGGCCACCTCTGTCCAGGGGGAGGTGGTCCGCCCCTGAGGGTATCCTCGGTGCTGGACCTCCACGATGTTCTGTGGCTCAAAGTACCGAGGGGACGCGATCCTGGAAGGGAAGGCCCTGGGGAACAAAACCCTCTTGAGGACATCCAGAGGCAGGTCAGGGGCGGGGCGAGGCATACTGTCCCACTTGGTGGTGTACTGAGGCTGCCTGCTGCTGCTGTCCCTCCACACTGTGATGCTGTCCTTGAGGTCTGGTTCTCTGGGGGGCTTCTCTGGCTGGAGGCCCATGAAGATGGTCCAGGGCCTGGAGGATGAGGCTGGAGGTTGCTTGGTGGAGGTGCTCCTGTCCTGTGGGCCTCCTGGCTGGTGCTTCAGTGGGTGGTTGGCATGTTTTGGATTAGAACTGTTTTTATCTGATGAGAGGCACTGCATGTGGTACTGGCTCAGCGAGACTCTGGGGGAGAGATCCTTTAGGAGAGGAAAACCTTTCTTGCTCGCCCACTCTGCCATCTTCACATCAATAAGTGTCTGAAAATGGACACAGAGAAAGTGCAATTAGTTTCTTTGATAGGTTAGAAATATGCTGCAAATGTCATTATATCATGACAAGAGAACCAAAAATACTGGCTGACCTTGCACTGATGAGAAATTGATGTAAAAAATATTAATCTTGAAACTTAGTAAGGACATGTCAAAATTAAGATTTTTGAAAAACATGGATCACATTATTCTAGAATACATTATAGTTTATTAAGTAACATTTAATTAAGCTGTGTGTTTATGCATTACCCCTAAATGTTGGATTAATGGATTTCCATAACATACAAACTAACCTTTTTATTGAGATCATTCAGCCTGGCCATGTCCACGAGATCGCTGTATAAAGCTTGACCTAGTTTCCTCTCCTGTAATTCTTTCTTTTTATCTTTCTGCCACATGCAGCTTTTCAGATACCTACACAAAAAGAAAAGTTTTTTTTTAAGCTGCCAATTTGAACTGAAACAGTTTAACTGAACTTTAATTTTGGTGTGAGTTTACCTTGCTACCTTCCTGCGGCACAAGATACGGGCCAAATCCAGAGGAGTGTGTCCCATACTGTCCCGGGCCAAGACATCTGCTCCAGCCTGCACGAGGATCTCTGTGCAGTCCAGGAGGCCTTCAGAGGCGGCCAGGTGCAGCGGGGTCGTCCCTGAATCTGTGGCACTGGTAATAACAGTGAAAATTATTTTCTGTCCTCCCAGCTTCATCATCATGATCTTAAGTATCATTATCATTGTTGCTGCTATCATCATCATCACGATTACTTTTGTCATCACAATCATCATCACCATCATTATCCCTTGCAGCAGCAGCAGCTATAAATTTTCACCATCATCTCATTGTAATCATCATTTTATTTTTGCACTCTGCAGTGTTATTGACACTTTTTATTCTAAGCTTCTCTTTTAAAACATTTTACTTTTGATATAAGTTTGAGTAAGCATGCAACAGCTGCATGCTGCTGGATCCAGCTGACAGAGTTTATAAACTAACCCATAATAGAAAATGACAACCTGCATAAAGAAGTTATTCACAAAACAAGGCCCCTACACGTTGATGTCAGCCCCTTGCTCCAGCAGGTATCTGAGGGATGAGGAGGTGTTGGGCGAGCTCCGGGAGGACAGGACCAGGTGAACCGGTCGGCGACCCTGGTGATCGCTGCTGTTGATCCACCCCAGCACGGACTCCACCGGGGGCTGAACAGGAACTAGCTGGCTGTGGAGCACTGACAGACCCTGGAAGACCAAAAAACAGATAAGACCTGAGCTCAAACTGAGTATAAGTGCCATGGCAGTAATGACCAGTAGGCCTTTTTCACAGCAGACGTTTTGCCATATAGCAGGAAAAGCACAGTCCAAAGTTTGAATGCTGACTTCTTCTATGTGGTGGTATTTGTTCTTAAGTAAATGGTTGGAGTGGGCTGGTTTCTTCCATCACTACACTCCCTTCTGCACTTTATACATCTCTTTATGCCAGTGAGCAGACCACCAACATGCAGTACATCTCTTACCATACTGTAATGTTAATGAGCCTACCTGTCTATTTACACTGACATCCAGCTTCTCTCGGCTCCCAGCAGCAACAGCTGGGAACATGTGCCCGTCTGGGGGAGCTCTGTGGGGAGGTTTCCTGCTAAAATGAGGCCATATAAAAACTGCGGTTGTAAATGTTGGGCTATTAACACCCTAAGGCACAAGAAAGATTTAAGCTAACTTTCCCCACATTTTAAAATGACTTAACATTGCTATTATTTATATGAAAGAGTATTTAGCATTCAGCCAGGTTAGCTAGTCACAACAAAACACCTCTAGAATGGCGATTTTCGGCGACTGAATACAGCCAAACTAAAGCACTCAAAGCAGCTAGCTTGACTAATGTACAAATATTTAGATTTAGGCTACACGCACATAAAGACAACACATAAGCTTAAGTATTTTTTAACGTTATTTACCAATTTTTACATCTCCCACGTCTCGGTTTTCCGGATTTGTTGACAGGTTCCATGGTTGCCATGGAAACGCGGTAACCAGGAAACGAACCCTGATTTACGACAACCCGGCCACAAACAAGAAGAAACAAATTACTAAACTGTACTTATTACTAATAGACCATGTATTATTACTTAATGTGAGGAACACACTACATAAAATAAGATAATTTATAACTTTATTATCCCGAGGGAAATTATGCAAAAGTTGCAGTTCAAAGTAAAAAACAATGCAAATCTAAAATATAAATAAGGTGCGAATCCAACATATACACAAAGCCGAAAATATGAACAGGTTAATGTGAGGGTCATACAAATATAAACAGGTCCCTTACAGGTACAGGTGAGGATCATTCTTGGTGCGAATTCTTGAATAAATTGACCGAATCCTATACTTTATGGTTTCTTCTTCAACGGTATCTCAATAAAAAACAGCCACCTGATACATGAATGTTTTTATTCAGCAGCCACGCTGAACATATTTCCTAGATACAGCCTTCATCAGCATGTAATTGCTAGCTGTTCTTCCATCATGAAAATAAAAGCCCACTTCCTCATAAAGCATATTCAATAGCGCCTGTTGTATCCGAGTCAGCGTAATAACTTGTGACAGATACAGGCAGATGAGTGGCTCCAGGCACAGCAGAAATGGATATATCCACCCTCCCATGTAGAGTCCACAGCTCTCTCCACATACATCCCTGTTGTGCTTTTGTATTGACAGTGCATTAGGAGTGGCCGCTCGCACTTGGCCTGAGTAAAGCAGATCAATCCTGCCAACGCTGTGGAGGCCTCAGTGGGCCCGCTTGTTCCACTGCACCCCGAACCTGCTGCTACACATGAGAGGCCGATATGAATTGAAACAGATATATTCTCCATGTCTCTGTGCAGCTGAGGGGTCAATGTGCTCATCGGGCAGCAGGCCTCTCTGATCACTGCTATTGACCACTTGACCCCTGACTGAACTGAGAGTGGGCACATATACACAGTGGAGAACAGTGTGTGTCATGGCAGAGATACTACAGTTTGGGTTTAGCATGGGTTTACAGTATTTCCTTTTTTAGCAACAAGTCAGAGTAACACAGGACGGACACAGTGTTTCTAAAATAAACTTTCATTTCAAGAGTCATATCTCCCTTAATCTATGCAGAGTCAAACGTCCCTAACCCAAATTCAAATTACAAGACACTTGGTGCTCATATTCTCTTTTTATTTGAATTGTTTAGATTTGCCATTTTGATGCCCCCATTTCTCTCCATTTTCTAACAATTTCCACTGAAGATACCTATTAATGAAATACCTTTATTATACCAAAATGAAGCAAAGACCAAAAAAAAGAATAAAATAAGAATTTAAACAAGAAAACTGACTCACATGTATACTGTATAGCTAGAAACTTCTACAGTTACAATACAACCACCACCATCATATCACAATGACAATTACTGAACATCTTTTTCCTTACTTTGAATTTAGTAAACTTCAAACTCAACATCCACTTACAAGCTTTTTCTGGAGCTTTTGACCACACCTCACGACCTAAATTAGCTGCTGTCAAAAGCTCCGGTAAATTTCCTTGGTCAAGAATGAACTTTGACACTCAGTTTATCTTTAATGTTTTATTTGTTGTTGTTTTTTGTCCAAACCTTTTGACATTATCAGTGCATCCACTTGTAAACAACTGCATGAACAAGCTACATATACTCAACAATAAGATGAGTAAATACACTTAATGTTGGTCATGGCCTCTTACAGCGCAGTGAGGGTCATAACTCAATCTTGCAGCTTTCTGCAGCTGTATATTTTCATTCAGATCTTTAAATTGTGGCTTCCTCTTTTTCTGTCATTCAGTGTCTCTCAGAGCTGTCAAGGTCCAGCGGAGGGTCAAGGACGGGCCACAGAGCCCTGGCTTCCTGCTCCAGCTCCAAAACCCCCAGAGCCTTCGCCTTTATCACAACACGGCCATACCGCTACTTTGGTGACACATGCATGTGTGTGTGCGCAGAAAGAGTGAGTACAAGTGTGTGCACATGAATGTGTATGCAGCGCTTGTGTGTATGCGCATGCGGGTGTTTTCGGGTTAATAGTAAGAGAACAGCCTCAGTGGCTTCCTTCAACCTCGGTCACATGTCATGGAGGTCGTATGGAGCTTTTGTTGCAGAGCTCTTTTTTATGTTTGACTTTCAGCGCAAGTCCATGGACAACAACCCCCGACATGACCTCTTTCTTCTGACAGTTGTGTGTGTGCGTGTACGTGTGTTTGATTGTCCATGTACTGTATGAGAGTGTATGCTCCTTAAAAGCTTTCTGTGACATGACGTCTGTAGATCAACTTGCAAGAAATGTAGATTAGAGCAACTGTTTATGAGAGTGTTTTGACTCAAAGTTCAAAGATGTACCTTCTAACTTCAACTCTCAGATCTTTTAAATCAGGATTAAGACTTATACCACTGCATTTTAGTCATATTTTGCTCTTCACTGAAGCTGCACTGTCCTTTTTTATTATACTATTTAATCTTTCTTATTCTATTTAGCCTGTTTTAATCTTCTATTTTACTTTGTGTTAATCCTTTTAAATCCTTTTTATGTGTGTATTTTGTATTGCCTTGTGTTTCTTTTATATCTTGTCTTAATGCCTTCAAATCTTATATGTAAAACACTTTGAATTGTGTTGTTGTTGAAAGGTGCTATACAAATGCATTTGCCTTGCCTTGCCTTCAAAATCTTTCTCTCCTACTCTGCATTCAGAAAATACAATGAAACTTGTACTTGTGTGTGTGTGTGTGTGTGTGTGTGTGTGTGTGTGCAGCGAGTGTGCGTGCATGCATTAGCTACAGCGCATCCAGTTGGTGCAGAGCAGATTAGCAACGGGCCGATCAGAGCTGTCTAAACCTGCTTAGGGCGAGGATGAAAATGAGATCATGTCCCAGCAGCCCCACGGCGGGGCTCTCCCATTGGTCCGTTACATCATCCAATCACATCCCATGTGTTTTTTACTGGCGGCGCAATAGAAAATTCTGCTTGGCTAGTGGCACCTGACCAATTGGATATCAGGTCTCAGTGCACACGGGATGGAAATACGTTCAATCATGTGTGCTTTATAAACTTTTTTTTTTACCCTTTTTTAACAGTAGACAGTACAGATAGACTGGAATCATGCTGAGATAGTAAGGAGGGTGACAACCAAATGAGGGGCATCCAAAATAGGTCAATGGCCAGAATCATACTAGGATCATTGCAGGGACATTGGCTTCCAAGACACCCTCAGTTTGAAGATTTAGCTTCACTTTAAGGGCTCTTTGCTGCTCTGTGTGTTTGCAAAATGCTGTGAACCCTTGGTCTGATGAGGTTCTATCAACATATATTAACTTTACTATAAAATGAGGAGAGTTTGGCATATTTCCTGAAAAGATAAACACCAGTTTGAATGGAAACATTAGAGTGTTAAAGTTAGACGAAAGTGATGGAGAGCAGAAAACGTGAGAAAGAAAGTGATTGAGAAGAGAAACAGAGAGAAGAAGATAACAGAGCGAACACACAACCTCGATATGCCTTCATATTTGATGAGCCACCTTACAAGGACCCTGTGCCCCTCGGGCTTCTGAACTCTGCTTGTGTAAGTGCGCTGATGCCCTCACTTTCCTCCTTCTCCCGCCTCCCTCTCTCCTCTTATGCTCCCTTCCCCTCCTTCTTCCTCTGGTCCTCCTCCCTCTTTTGCATTCCCATCTTTTTACCTTTTACTCCATCCCATAGCTCCTCCTTCTATCTCTTCCCTTTTTCCTCCTCCTCCTCCTCCTCCTCCTCCTCTCTCTCTGTGCCTCATGCTCAGCCAGGCGGCAGCGTGCTAATGCACCATGGCACATTCTGCAGCTCCGAGTCACGATGCGACCAGGCTTTTCGCAGTGACCGCACGGCGACCTCCCTCGGTATCCCTGCACACAGGCGCTGTGCTGTACCAGGGCCTGTTTAGAGCGATGGTGGAGGCGATGGGTGGGGGGTGGTAGAGGATGAAGGAGGAGAGGAGAGTAGAAGAAGCAGGGTTCTGCCACTGACAGGTATGATCAGATCAAAATGACAATGAGATAAATGGATGACGAGTAGAGAAAGGCTGAAGCACACTGAGATCCCCATCTAGAAGACATTTTTGTGCCACGTGTGAATTATCAAAGTGTCAAATCAGAGGAGGTACGTGCTTATGTGTGCAGTTGTAGCACGTGGAGCATGAAACATGACGAATGCCTCTGTGGCCAGGTTATTCTGTGAGTCATGTAGTTTCTTACATGGCAGAAAGCACACGTTTTTGCACCTGTCGATGACCCAACAGCAGAGCTACTGCTGCCACTGGACATCTAGATCCTCTCAATGATTATCGAAGGTGTAGCTCCTTTAATAATCGCTGAGAGAAGATGAAGGCAAGCGGTTATCCTGACTCTCCCACTGCAGCAGGGGTGGTTTCGTATCCTTTTTTTTTTTTTACCTCTACTCTCCTTTCCCTCATGTCAGGCCATGCTCTTTCATCCTTGAGGTCCCGACAGACATCCCACCATCACACCTTCCCATGATCCCAAGCTTTTTTTCCACAGGACGCGTTCTCCTCGAGCCTCACACGCAGAAATTACCAGAGGGAAGGAGGGAGAGATAAAAGGATTGAGATAGTGAGAAAAAGAAGGGAGGGAGGCCTTTAAGGTCAACGTTATGGAGGTAGAGGGGAAAGGAAAGAAAAGGAAGAGAGTGACTATGAATGGGAGGAGATAGTAAAGCTCATGGCAAACCTGTCCAGTTTTGTTTATTGCTGTGTTGTGATTACTCTCAAGACGGCAGCACGTCTATCCTCCGTCAAACCTGAGGGGGATTCTGTCCATCTGTTGGTTGTCACATCTTCCAAGGCGGCCTGCCACAGGCTGTGCACCCGGTAACATTAAGCTCCATTCTACTACAATTCGTCCACTAATCTCCAAACAGTTGTTGGAATAAAACAGATGCCAGAAGTAAAAACCAGTTAAGTGCTAGTTACTTGCTCAGCAGCTATTAGCATGCTGTTAAAAAGCCACTAACTTAATTTGACATACAATATTACTACCTCCAGATCTAAAATCCTATAAATTAACATGACCTTCCATATCTGTAAACCAGAGAACCTGAGATGAGACTCCCACTAACTTCCAGCATTAATTTCGTCTACGAAAACTATGATGAAACCTCTTAAATATTTCGTCAATGAATAAAGATGAATTCACACATGTAGAAGCAGAAAAAATAGACAGTAGGGTTAGCAGAGAGCATATATCAACAGATAGACATTGTAAATGTTAATAAGGGTTTTTTACAACTGCCCATCAAAAATTTTTTGTTAATAAAATGGAATAAAATAATAAATGGATCTTGGGCCAGATGCTCTGCAGCACATTTCCAGAAGGTCAGAGGTCAAATGGTCCATTGGAGTGGTACGCTTGATGAACAAAAGAACTAAAAAGACAAAGCTGGAAGAGGATAAACTCCTGTCAGAGAGATCTTTTATGAGCTGTCAACCCAAATTGTGTTCTTATTAATGGCTTATAACTGATCTATCAAGCATTAGTGCAGGATCTACTGACATTAAAGTCATTAGTTACAACTTATAAACATTTAATTGGAAAGTGGAACCCATGTTTTAAAATAAAATGGCAAATCCAGACTCAGATACCCAAACACCTTGTTGGATTTTTGAAAGTGTTTGGAGATGAAGAAAAAATCTAGTTGTAAGATGATTAGGACACTTACTTGAAATCTGTAGGATTTCAAGCGGATATTTAGATCGGATATTTCCTTCTTTTTCCAACATGAACCTCCCGCACTCGGCAGAAACCTCAGAGTTTACTCGTTCGGCTGCTGTGTGAACTCACACTCTGGTTGTGTGTAAAGGTGCAAAGATCAACCGCTCAGCAACACCATTAACGAGGTCAAATTTATATGTACTTTATCCAATCCTTTACTGTCAGGAGATTGCACTTTAACAGCAGCAGCGATCACTGCTTTGAACTATTAACCTGCACATGAACATAAAGCCTTAAGATACGAAGTGAAACGCAACCACCACTGCGCACGCTATAGCCAGTGTGTCCTGTATGTGCTAACGCTGCATGTGCGTGCAGTCACATTTATGTCTTATACACGTTGCATATGTGTGTGATTGGTTTCCCCTTATACGCATGTGTGTTGCCACTGACACCGTGACCCTTTCTAACATGGCGGCCTCCCCTCTTCTATCCAGGTCACGGAGCATTGGCTCGTCCCGGTTCATCAACGGGGCAACGCTCCACAAAACCCATTGTTCTCGTGACACGCATCCTGATTGTATTCATAAAACGTGGTGTTGGTAGAGATAACACGACATAAAAATGCAAATGCCATTGGGACAGCGATACCACAACAGCTTCGGGACAGTCAGCCACTTTATAATGTGTACACACTCTGCCTAGACAAACATGATACGACAGGAAGTACAAGACACACACAGGCCCGCACACAGTGTAAATGGTATTTTTTGCCTGAGGTTTTTCATCTATTCAATTAAAGTGCTTGTATTTTGCTCATTTTGTCAAGCCGGAGAGCTGGAATTAGACCAAAATAAGCACAATAAGTGGGAGGGGGGAGTGAAGGGAGGTTTGTCTTTCAAACGGATGGATGGATGGATGGATAGACAGCTGATCTGATGATCTTCCTCCTAAAAAACAGTGCTCTGACAGTTACTTCATCCTCCAGAGACATACAGCAGCCACAATCACCTAATTACCACCTTAAATAATTCAGCAGCGTAGCAGCTACATGCAGAAACATTGAAATCCATTTGGAGCGACAAGACTAAAAGGATGTAGCCTCATACCCTGTGTACGACATGTTGATCGCTGTATTATTGATGCTGAGTGTTTTATCAAGCTCAACTGAAACTGAAATAGACCTAAACTTAACCTCAAAGAGTTTACATGTCTTAAATCAGAACACAAGACATTATTTGAATAATAAGGATAATTAATTGCTATCTTTTGCTTGTAATGGGCTTCACAGCTATTTTGAACACATACTTTATTACAATGTTCCTTAGAAAACACCTCATTTAAGTAAATGTATTGATTTATCTATGAGATCTGGTGTAAAACTAGTTAAAAGAATTCATGTTCAGAGTATTTTAAAAAGTACTTCATTCTAAATATTGATGTCAGGTGATGTTTACTTTTCAGGGAGAAAGAATATAGGCTTGTTTTTCAAGTTTACAGCGAGCATGTTTGACATTATCAGGTTGATTATGAAAAGGGTTCATAAGTTCAAGAGGTTGGAGAAGAATTCCCCCCTCAGCAGTGGTAAAAATCCCCAGTGTCCGGAGTTAAAAGGTTGTTGAAGTTTCAGGTCGCAATAACAACAAGGACACAAAGTTCAAACTAAGGTCTTCCATTTAAAAAAGAATCAGAGCTAAAAAAAAAAAAAGTCAAATGAATAAAAAAGTCAAATGAAGTTCCTACAGAATGTAAAGCACGATCAATCCAGTGTGCCTCTGCTGGGCGTAAAAAAGAGGGTTTATTTGTGATTGCTGGTGTTTCTGATGATTACAATCATTTCACTCTTCTTTTGCCTGGAAGTGGCAAAACACCAAAAACCTTTTGATAGAGCACTAAAAACAGTTCTGCAATCAATCTCCACAGCAGCTGTTTGTCAGTGTGATCTCACAGTTTTGCCATTTATCTACCTCAATAAGAAAAGTTATCTTCCAAATGACAAAATGTTTTAGTTGCACAAGTTTTATACTGATGCGAGACCCATAGTGCAACACCTCAGCTAAAATGTACTTAAAGCTGCATTAACCAATTGGCCACTTAGGTGCAGGGCGAATAAGCTGTAATTACAAATATTCACCTTTTAAACTATAAAGCAATCTTGTTAGCAAACTGTCCAGGAGACATGGAGCAACATAAGCCTTTTTTTAGAGTCGCATTTCTGGCAACCTGATGAATCTAGTCAATATTCACTCTCATTTTAGCTCTTTTTTGGTCTCTACCAACGGAAATATGTGGCTGTTTAGCTGCTAAATGCTTCACTATGTTCACCAGCTATATGCTGACTTTGTCTGTCTGCATTTTGGTGCTGGGCAGGGCAGTGTACAGTGGGTTTCAGAGCTTTTTGCTGCTCTGATTTATGAGAGCAGTGACAGTGAAGGAACACAGTAAAGTTGTGGGCTTTAAAAACCAAAACAATAAGCATAAAAATGCTAAAGCACTTCTTTGAACTGCTGAGTTAAGTGATTATTATCTGTGGGTTTGTCACTACGAGTAACACCTTTCACATTACACATTGTCATGTGACCCGTTGTTAATATATAAATATGGATTCAGAAAAATAACTGACTCAGTTGTGAAAAAGAGCGATAACACTTTCTCAGATGCAGTAAGAAGAACCCGTCTCTCTTGTTATTTCCGCCCCTGTACATACTATAAGTCTGTAAGTGTGTGCGTGTCTGTCGGTTTTGTGTGTGTGACACCCACCTCCCCTGGCATCCCCCACAGTGCCGGCACTAAGGTCTGCCACCCTTCATGTCCAGGTCCTCTTACCGGGGGGTCACGACGTCGGCGGGGCACAAAGCAGCAGATTCTGATCCCGTCTGGCATGTTTGGGCTCTCTCTGCATTTTCAGTGTAAAAGTCTGCATGCAGACACCTACTCTGCTGTGTGTATTATGCTCGCACAGTTTATGTGTGTGTGAGTATTTGTATCCATGACAACAATGTGGTAACACTATCACACAGCTCCAAGTGTTTCCCTGTTGTCACACACATATTGCATATACATTGACATCAGTTGCAACATGTGGTGTTGGACCATATGGCTCAGATCCTCTGTCAGATATACTGTTTATCACCAGATGTGTGTGTGTGTGTGTGTGTGTGTGTATACTATATTATGTGCACTCCTTTATATGATCTGATTTAATCTAATTTGAAAATGTGTGGACGCGATACATGTGCGCCTTAATGCACATCACTTTTTCACATCTGGCTGTCTTCATCGAGTGTTGACGTTCAAGTGTGTAGGCCTCGATGTGTTTCATTATGTGTCCGTACGCCCCCAGGGAGGGAGATATGACCCATAAAGCTAGGCCGTGAGCATGCTCAGTGGTGCCTCTCCAAGAGGGGTGAGGGTATCTGCAGATGCTTGACCCGGGGTCGCCTTCACAATTGTGATAGAAGTGTGAAAAGAAGTCTGGGCATGAGAAATCGGGGGTTAAATCACACCCCCTGACCAGAGTCTGGCTCCTCTGGTTCTCAGGTGTCCTCTCACCTCAGATAATGCTAATGTGCAGAGGAGAGAGCAGATTTGAAAGGATCCTGAGAGGCTGTTTTCATAAAAGCAAAGGACAAAGAGAGGGTGTTAAAGGGCACCATTGTTCTCTCTCTTCTCTATCATCTCAACACCAGTAGTTGAGAGTTTTAACAGTGATGTAAAATTCCCCTGGGGACGTTCAGAGGTACAGTATAGTGTACACTGTACAGCAGGAAATATCTCCACAACTGTCTGTTTCCACTTATTCATCTAACTCATTATATAATATTTGGAAAGAGTTGCCTCTCGAGATTTCTGAGGTAGATTTTTTTAAAGTTTGAGCACCACAAACTGCACATCATTAAGTCTGAATATACTGTGGAAAATACAGCTAATATCTTCAGACCCTGTTCAGACTGATAGATCACACTCTGGGTAGGAGGGTCAGGGTTGGAAATACGTTGGAGCTGCAGGGAGCTCGGCTCATTCCTCACACTCATTCATTGCCAATTCTCCCTCCATCCACCAGATGCCCTCAGACTCTTCTCTGGTCATTCCAGATCCTGCCACTCCCATCTCCCCTGCAATCACCTCATTCCCCTCACCTGTCTGCACTTTCCCTCATCAGCCACTCACACCGCTCTGTTTCTTTTGTTCCTTGCCAGATTGTTATGTTATGTTGCTGTGTGTTTAAAACCATGGTATCCTGTTTCTGCCTGCCTTACCTGCGTTTACACCTTTTGCCTGTTTATTGGACTTTTGGATTCCGGCCTGCTCCTCGCGGGATGTGTTTGCTAGTGTTGGACTGCTCGCTGGTTTTGCCTGTCTCGGCTTCCCGTAAGTCTTTGTACCTCATTTTTTGTTATTAATCACTGAACTGCATCTGCTCTGCCTCAGTTGTCTGCATTTGGGACCTATTCCCCGCGTCCTGAGTTACCCTGGTTGTAGTCTGACTCACCAGATGTAGGCTGTTGATATAAGTCTGCCAATGGCCGACTATTTCAGTGGGTATTCTCCTCCCCTTCTCCTATCTGCGTGTTACCGTTTTGCATCCTGGGCTTTGTGCTGCCCAAGACGATTGTGATTGGTTTAAAGACATACAAACAAGCCAGAGTGTTTTTTTTCCCCCTTTCCCACAATGATAATGGGTTCAACCAGACCTTTCTTTGAAGTGTGGAGCTAAGTCTGGCTCTGTGAGACTATCCTGCTTGCACAACTGTGACTATATTCTCTGTATGACTTGTATGCCAAATCTATTGATGGTATATTTTTGCATGTCGGCGGGTGCATGTGTACAGTATTTTTCAGGCCTCTTAAAAACAAAACGGGATCAGGGAAGAAAACTCAATCTTTGGCTGACATGGTTATAATACATGGACATATTCACAGTGACAATGGGTCACAAGTAGACATTGTTTCGTTTGAGGCCACAGGAAAAAGTTGGGAAACGCTAATCTCCAGTGCCAAAGCTGTTAATTGCAAACACACAGTTTATGAAAGAAGTGAACACTTTAGAATTGGTCTTTTAGATATTGTTGCTGCTATAAACCACATTCCTATCAATAAATAATAGCTCTATTGGCACACATTTGGATAATCTGTTTCTCATCTACCTTCTCCCCTCCTGGTCCCTCTATCCTTCAGCAGCTGCTTGCTTTTATATCACTGCGATGGTGCTCTCAGGCAGTGAGAGGAAATGACATCTCACCTCACCCACACAGCCAACAACGCAGGCTTTTAAAAACCTCCCCGGTCCTATCCCTGGGCCGTGTCCTCGCCAATACTACACCGCCAGCCTAAGAGCCACGCTCCCTGCTCTGCTCTGACCTAATGGGCTGTGAAGCAGCGAAGGGAGGGCAGGGGGCTGACTATCTCTCGCTCTGTCTTTTGCCTCCTCTGCATGTCTGAAATCAAACTTATTTTTGGTTTGATTTCTGTTTGTTCTCTAAAATTTAGCTCCGCCCTGCAGTTTTTTTTTTTTTGCCAATGAATTTGCTGGTCTGAATATAAAACCTGGAAACAGAGTTTACATGTAGATGCTTATGGACCAAATCATCCATGGCAGTAGGCGCAGGGGACATTTCTGCGTCACCGCCCGTTTCAAAGATTCAATCACATACAGGATTCCCTCTAATACACACATTAACACACACACAGTGGACTGAAGGTAAATGTTTGCAGCTCAGATATCCAGCTGTTTGTACACTTGAAGTGCTCAAAATCAGACTGGGGTCAGCCCGAGGGTGATGGAGGGAGAGAGCTGAAGAGAGCAGTGACGATGAAAGCAGAGCGATAATTATAAAGACAAGGGCTTAAAAGGGAGAGGAGGGAATCTCTTCAATTGCCCTGTTTCATTCCTCCACTTGTTATTTTTGGCCCTGTTCTGCGATACCACCCTACGAGTAATATTGGCTTAATCAAGTACAGTTTATCTGATTTTCCCCTCATCTACATCTCCTTCTACTGATCCTCAGGAGAAAAATGAATGATTCCACTGCATGTCTAAAACTCAAACTAGATGAAACTGGACACACGCCGGATTGTTTGACGATTGATGAATCAAAACCAGAACTTCTGGAGTCCAGAGTGCATAAGGAATACGTCCCTCTGATTTTTATGTGGGTATCATAGTATACTGTGAGATGCTAAAATGGGTATGAAAAGGCACACATGGTGCAAGGAAACAACAGTAAAAAGCAGTACCTGAGTGTGGCATAAACTTTGCATTCAGTCAAGAGCTTTTATTTATTTTTTCTCTTGACATGGTCTTGGCTGCGGCTGGGTGCCAGCAGTACCTTTCTCTATGCTGTAACAAAGGGTTAGTTTTTGTCAATTTTCTGGTCTGACGTGACATTTAAACTGTGGAAACATGATGGTTTTTGTTATGTACTGATCATAAGGATGCTTTAAGAAGACTGCTAGAGTTCGCTGATTATTCGCTATTTTGATCTTGAGTAAGACAGTTTGCACTGCTCTTAGTCTCAACTTGACCTCAACCCTCATGAAGCTTTGTCTAAACTTAGAACATACACTCAACCTGATCTTTTAAAGTGATTTAAATCCAGTTAACTTGGTCTTGTGCAGCTTTGCCATGTTGCTGCTATAGATACCTCAAAATCCACCACTGGCATTTGACCTAAACCAGTCCAGGCTGGTGCTCTATGATGGTCTGTCACTCAGAAACAGAGGCTTTGCTGTGACAGCTGTACATCACTGTCATGAGATTGAGTTGACCTTGCACAACCAGAATCCATAAACTGGTGCACATGAGCAGGGATGCGGGGACAAGCCCTTTCAGTGGCCTTAAAATCAAACTGCATTCATAGAAGGCAGCCTCTCCCCTCTGTGTTTTCAGCTGGCTAGGCAGAGTGGCAAAGATAGCATCATTAGACTACTCTGCTCAGCCAAAGACATCACGAAAGAGATCTCATGATGGATGATAGTGGGACTGAAAGCTCAGACCCAGGGACGTTTGCCCGCAGGACACAAAACAGCAGCACCTCAGGAGCTGGTCCGGCTCGTTGGTCAGAGTTCGAGGACGATGCCCGGCCGAAGGAGCCCTCTCACATCAGCCTGTTTTGTGAAACATCTGCAGGCTAAGATGACCTGACAGCGCTTGATGCATTTGCTGCCTGGCACATAAGCGATCTGAAAACGCAGAGCTATTTTTGCTGATGTTAATTTGCTCCGTGTTAGGGCCCCGGTTCACAGCTCGGTCAGCCTTCCCTGATACTATATTCCCGTTTGTTTCAGTAAAGGTTCTCCCGTCACATCGCATTTAGGTCGAGATGCCTGTGAACTGTGAATGCACCGCGCACAGGGACCCGGCCGCGCTGAGGCTTCTGGGTCCTAGAGTCTGTCGTTTTTAGAAGATCTCCCCATGTTGAGGGATAATTTCTAAGTTTTTCTGCATACTGAGGGTGCTGAATGAAGAGTACAAGTAATGAAGGTAATTTTAAAAAATCCTTCTCACTCTTTCTTGTGTGCTGTATGATGTGAATTTAAAGCAATCATCTTTGAAATCCCACTTGACTAAACAGCTAACATCTAAAAGGTTTGAATTTTTTAGCAATTAATAAAATATTAACAAACTGTAGCCTGCAATGACATGTACGAGTGTGAATAATTTGACATTTTCTACAATTTGATGAGATATTATTTCAAAGCAAATGGGTGAAAGTAGTACTTGAAATTATGAGGTATTTTTTTAAAATGTCATTTTCGAAAATCAGACACATACAGTAAGTAATGATAGCACTTTAAATTATGACATATGTGGAAAAAATAGGCTATTTTTTAAACATAACTTGTCATATAAATATGCAAAAGTTGTAATAGTATCAGTATAAATGACTATATTTGTAAGAGTAGAAAGTACCTGATTTGTGTATCCACCAAGCAGCAGCAGACTGGCTCTTCTAAGAAAAGGCAGCAGTGTCCTGTCTTTATACCAATCCCTCCTCAGTGAGTAAGCTGATCCCGTCATTCTCCTTCTTGTTAACTCTGATTTCATGAATAATTCATCACACAATCAGAACCTCAAATGAGCACCCTAATTGGTGCCTTTTTTTTTTTATTATCATCATTATTATTGTTATTATTCCCATCTCCGGTGCGTACGATTTAAACATGAAATTAAATTAATGTGATGGTGAGAAAAATATTTTTCTAATAGCCCTGCATTAACCCTCTTGTTAATTTGAAAACAGATTTAGTGAAATTAATTTTAAATTTGAATGCAGTTTGTGAGGGGAAGAAGAAAAAAACCTGCAAACAGCTAATTTAAGTATTAATTTGTGTAATAGCTCAATTTGTTTGCCAGTGGAGATATGCTAATATTTCTTTTCAAACTAGTCAGGAGGAGAAGAGCTTCAACAGAGGTTAGATAAAACAAAATTCTGATCAACATCATGATGTTATGTGTACTGCTCTGTTTAAGAAAAAAGCCAGAAGTCATTTCAGGCTTACGACAATAGTCACATCAGGGCCTGAAGCCTGAGTTCTTTTAACCCCTCTGTGGTCCTTCTTTCATTTCATGTCCATTTGATATTTTCTAATTAAATTGGCATTCCAGGGGTACATATACAATAGTAGCCCTCACGGCTGCATTAGTGTGTGTGTGTGTGTGTGTGTGTGCCCCTTTAAAACAGCCAGAAGGTGAGTGTGTGCCTTACAGTGAAGCGGTTAAACGGAGGTTAACACGTGTTGAGGCTGAATACAAACATAATTAGGTCGCATTAAGTTCATGACTGACCAAATATTTTTCCTAAATGTATTTTTGCCCTTCTTCTAGTTTTCTCAGATGTCACTGGTGAGCAAGGTTTGAATCGAGGTCAAGGTTGTTGAAATAGAAAATACACTTTGAAGTTACATTCAAAATTGATGTAACAACCACACTTACTACGTCATGCTAAAGGCTCACTGGTTTACTACTTATTCCATCTGCATGTACAGGTAAGCTACACACTGGCTACGTGAATCCCTTAGCATGTTACAGGTATGCTATGAGTTTCTTATTTTTCATTAATGTGTCCTCTTTTTTTTTTTTTTTCTTTTTTTCCCCAATAAATAAAGGATCCTGTACTATTGTTGGTAGCCTCAGCTAAATACAAATTTGGGGCGAAACAGACCTCAGACAATTCTGGAATATTCTAAGTGTGACAAATCAATGTCACCTACTGTTTTATTCTGATCAACATCAGTTATTATACTTGGTGTTAAATCCCCCCACAAATATTAATAATAATATTCTAGAATAGAATTCTGGAGTAGAATTGTTTGAACAGAATGGTTCAAAATGGAGTATTAAATTCTATTCTAGAGTCTTCTTTAGAGCATTCTACAATGGAATTGTTCCACTCTGTATAGTGTTCTGGAATAGAACTGTAGAAAACTTGTAGAATCTCCAGAGTAACCTAGAATAGAGTGGTCCAACGTTCTAGAGTATTCTACAATGGAATTGTTCAATTCCACATAGTATTCTGCAATAACTTGTTCAATCTCCAGAGTTCAATTATATTCTAGAACGCAATATATAAAAATCATTAAATTCATTGCTTGAGCTTTGGCATATATGAATCTAATGGTCTATGTTGCTGTGGTGCTGCTCAGGGTCACAGAGGCCACCTCTGGACATCTCTTCTTCCCTCAGGAACAGGTGAATAAGATGCGTTCTGATGTGTTGGAAAAACACTAGTAATGGTCCAGGTCTGTGAGAGGATTGAGGTCCGAGACCTGCAGTGCTCCTGAAAAGCAGGTGTCACTGCTCTTCAGTTTGCGTCAAAACGCAATATAATGCACCTGCAGCAATAAAAAAAAAAAAAAAAAAAAAAGCCTGTACTATCTCTCGCTCTCTTTTTTTCTTCTCGGCGGCAGCAGCAGCCAGTTGCCATGGCAACAGAAGCAGATGTTGAGGGGTTTCTCCTGTGTGATGGGATGCGAACTATTGACCTCTGCCTTTATAAAAAAAAAAAAGAAAAAAAAAAAAAGAGAAATGGCAGTAATGGATATGGATTTATGAGTGTATGGACCGTAGCTACGTTGCCTCTAACGCAGCTTGGCACACCATATGCCACTGTATGCATTTTTTATGATGTGGGCCTACTTACTTGCAGGGGTTGAACGATTTACTTTGCTCACGGGCTCTGGGGCTTTGCTGCAATACACACACATACTGTATGGTGAAACTATAGAGTATAAACTGCACCCTTACCTCCTCTTGTATATAAATGTGAATGACATGGGCAGTTTTGTAAGCAACAGGTTCTAGGACTGATAGAAGACATTTAAGTCTATTAAAGAATATACTGCAGCCCACACTTACATATAATAAAAGGGCCTAACCTTCTACATGTGACTCACACACACAGCTGAACTGTAGACCTCATTTGACAGCCTAGGCCTGCATATATGCATTAATGGCTTCGGGCACAAAGTGAGTCACAGCAATGCTACAGTAACCACAAGGGCCTGATTCTGCATGCTTTGCACAGGCTACACCATGCAGGCTGCAGGCTTTGACGTTTTACATACACAAAGACAAAGACCGGCTGTTCTTGTGCGACTGTCTCTTTTTGTTTATCATTCATGTCAATGTTTTTGCAGCAGACCAACACTGTATTCTGTCGTGTAGCACTCGAGGAACCTTGTGTTGTTAAAACTGGCATCAGGCTGCACTGTAGGAATAAACAATACATTTTAAGAAAACTTTTAGATTTTATTTACTTAAACCAGGATGGTCTATTAATGTTAATCTGAGCACTGACTGGATTGGCAGCTTAATTATTATTTATTAACAAACAGCAAAGCAGCCACTTAAAACACACAAGACAAAGAAATACACTAATTAGTTAAAATACATCAAAATGTTAAAAACAAATACTTTCTCATCAAAGAACTGAAACTATAGATTAAACCAATCACCAACCACTCAGTTTTATTCCTCCACTGTCACTGCATGCAACTAATGGAGGGATTTGTGTCTCTACTTTGTGCCCATTTAATTGACGGTACAAAATTAAAATGACCAGAATTAAACTGGGCTGAAGTGAGTTGCTAAAATGTTCAGTTTAAAATGCTGCATTCATGTGGTTGGAGGTCAGATGGATGTGTGAACAAAGAGAGACCCATCATCTCGGCCACTGAGCCAATTATTTCCTCCCACCCATCAACTTTCAGCAGGAGGAAGCAGGAAATACGGGACAGGCCATGCACTTTTCAATTTAAACTTGGTGGGTCATTGATTTGTTTTTAAATTCTTTGAGCTCATACAACATCGTGAACAAGGACATAAGACACCCTGAAGCAGTGATATCACCAGGGTTGCTGCTTTATTCACGAGGGCACCTTACTAGACGTGTTAAATATGACTATCTGCCGTCCTGACAGTGGCCTTGTAAAGCTCCAAATGGAAAGAAAGAGTGTGATTCAAAGTGAGATGGTGTTTATTTGGAAAAAAAAAAGCGGCATTGACTCAAAAAGGTTAGGTGCGATCAAATTAAACTAAATTGTATGATTTTTTTAAATATTCCTAGTTCACAAATTCTAACAAACTGAACTTCACATTCTTTTTGTTGAGTAATTGTAGAGCGCTGAACATCTCCTATTAGAAAAAATAAAAAATAAAAAATCCTAAACAAAACCAACACCGGGCCAAAGCATCTCAACCCATGTATTTGTTCAGATGAAGTCAAGTCAGGATTTTACTAATTAGAGGAGGAGGAAAAGAATAATAGAAACAACCTCAGAGTAAATGAATAATAAGCCTGTAATAGGGACTAAGGTCACTGTTTTGCCAAAAGAACAGCTTCAATCCTTCTTTGGATGCTTTAATTAAAGTCGTAAACTGTGTGCAGTTGGACAAAGCCTCCTGGTCTTTGAGTAGTGAATTAACGTCATTTTGTGTTGCTTTCCAAGAAGGATGAGGTGTGGTGACTGCTGAGGCCGTGGACGACGTTTAACTTTATTCTGGTGTGCATGATCCAGTCCTTCTTGGCAGTTTTTATTATTAGTCTTGGACTGTAGAAACAACATGAGTAAAAGAGGCACCATGTCCTAAAAAAAATGGCTCCATACTGTGTTATGACCACGCAGAGAAATCACCTGACCTGAGGGCGTCCTTTGGCTCTGGTCTTGATGTGGGTTAAAATGACGACAAACAACTAATCAGATCATGTTTCTTTATTTTCAGAGCTTCAGGTTTTGCTACAGAGCGATGGGTTGTGTTTCAGGTTGTGAATCCTTGTGGCCTTGGATTCAAGGTGTCTCCATGTAGCTCATAACACACGGTTTTGATACTGAGGCTCAGGTGGTAGGGCAGCGCTGTGGTTAATCTTGTGAGTACAGTCCATTGACTGTATCTGTGTCTGTCAAATGGCACAAGTCATGCGCTGCAAAAAATCTTTTATAGAGTTGTTTTTAGTTGTCCTGCCAGAAGGTCTTGGGGTTTTGTCTGCCAGATCAATAATGTTATTTCAACATTTTCTAGAAATGTGTGTCAGTAGCTTGAAAAAAGACTGGGTAAAGCAGATTGCTGCATTAGAATCAAGAGAAATGACACAATGTCTAAGTAGATTTTTATTGGAAGTAGGTTGAAAGACAGATCTTTTTACTTGTTTTAAGGAAATAAGACTTTTAGGACTCAATGATGAGCAAAGATTATCTGGCAAGATGGATATTTTTACCTTATTTAGTTTGTTTGATTTTCTTTCTTCCCTCCTTACTTTTTGGTCACTGAAGCCTCCACATGCTGTCTTCTATTACTCATACACACTATGAACAGCCTCTTTTTGAGGCTATAAATTGTCACAATCCAGCTCTTAAGTCCTCTATCCTGAGGTGTTCTGGTTATTTTGGCTCCTCTTTTGCATGTATTTATTTTCTCCAGACAGCATGCAGGCCGCAGACATTGTCTGTCAAACATGTGTACACACATACACACAACAGCAGAAGAAAAACAATTCTTCCAAGATTGACTTCATTATATATACATAATTAATCTGCTCCTCACCTCCATCCAGAGCTGCGACTGCCGCTCTCCGCCTGCTTATCAAACTTTCATGAGGGTAATTGAGATAAATCTGAAATGGTATAACCCCTCCTTTTCCGTATAATCCCGGAGGAAAGGTGAAAGAAAACGTTTTTTTTACGATGTTTCAAGGTGCCAGACGGCTCTCTGAATTAGCTTTTCCACCCAAATGTGCAGCCTGGATGGCCGCTGAATGATATCGAGTGTAAGTGCTTTCCAATATAATATTCTACGGGTGTCTGAGGGAGCGTGTGTGTGGTGGTCGTATGTGTTTCCTGATGTTTGGGGTTAAGTCTGTCCCGCTTAACCTTGACATTTGTGCACTAAAACTTGTTATTTTGTTATGGAGAGATTAATGAAGAAAGTATTTTAGGTGATGTAAAAAAAAAACTGCAACTGTTGATGTAAATGTGTCTCAGTCTTATGTAGCTCAGATAAGATGAACGGGTCACACAGGGATGGCAGCAGATTAGACTCCCTGTGTGTGTGTGTGTGTGTGTGTGTGTGTACTACCACTTTGAGTTTTAGACCTTGGGAGTGAGGACATTTTGGCAGGTTCTCACTGAAGGACAGTCCTCCAAAGGGCTGTTTGAGGGTTCAGACATGATTTTAAGGCATTAAGTCGTGATGGTTAAGATTGGGTAAGGGGCTACTGAATGCATTATGTCAATGAAGGTCCTCACAAGTATAGAAGTACAAGTTTGTGGGTGTGTGTGTCAATACACTGGATGAGACAGCGTTAAGAGCATAAAAGAAAGATACATAGACAAGACATCACAGAATGATGCAAATACACTAAAATAAACATTGCCCGTGGGTGTACATTTATGCATGCATGCTTCTGTACTGTGTGTACATCTGCATGCATAAAATCATGAGGAAAAACACAGAATACATAGAGTACATATGGGACACTGTGTTCACCACTAGAGAGCGCTCATCTTCTATGAACTTTTGACCCCTGCTTCCGGGCATTCAGACAGCATCGCATCTGTTATTACGTGATCTAGCTTTGATTAATTAGGCGGATACGACCGTACACGCTGTCTCTATGACCCACCCAATGGGGACAGAGCCCAGGCTGGACGATTAAAGGGGCGAAGCCAACAGGGAGTGTGAAGAGATGCAAATTGACAAACTATGAAACGGAGGAGAAAGAGAGAAAACGTGGGAGGAGAAGGAAGAGAGGAGCTGACAGGAGTGGTCATAGATGCGAGTGTGTTTAGCTCGATGCAGTTCGACACTCACAGACATGTTGCTCTGACTGTGTGGATTAAAATACACAGCAGCTTTCAGTCACTCACAGTTTACCCCAGACCTGTACATCTATCCTACCCTCTGCTGCATCAATCATTTTCTCTTTTATCTCTTTTTTGTTTTTACCATGGATGGATTACTGACGGGCCTACCAGGCCTCTGTTTTAAAATCACTCAAAAGGCAATTAAGACACACACAACACGGCTACAGAGAGATGCAAAACAGTCACAGGGACACAAAGAGACGCAAAACGGCCACAGAGAGACCCATAATGACTGCAAAGAGATGCAAAGGGACCACAACGAGAAACAGAATGACTACAAGAGACACAAAACAGCTACAAATGACACGGCCATGTTGTTTGTAGTCATTTCGTGTCTCTTTCAGTCTGGGTGTCTTGTTCCTATGTTGGAGAGCTGGGGGGCCTTTTACATGTCTCTGCCCTGGGACTTGTTGTCTTACAATCCATCCATGCTTTCTACACCACATCCCTCCCTGCCAAACTGAAGTCATATCTTTAATTTCCTCTTTCCCTCTATACCCCTCTTGGTTGCAGCCATACCCTCTTCCTCCTCCCACTGCTCTGTTTTTTTCCTGCTGGTCTTCAGCCCTCAGGCATCTGCCACCATGAGCTGATCAGAGGACGCTCACTTAGGACCAGAGATTTTCATCACCCCCCACTCTTCTTGCATCTTGACCTTCCGCTGAACTCGCCTCACAGCTCCAAGGAGGCCGCTGAGACAGAGAAGCAAAATGTCAAAGATGGGGTGAAAAAGCGGCAGGTTCGACTCTTTCACATCCTTCACTGGACTGTAGTACTTTTCTAATGTCTGGAATTTGTCTTGCACCTCTTGGTCCTGTTTTCTGAATACTGAAAATGTATATTTTTTAGTAAGTACTTCAGATATAATTTCTCTATTATGTATACATTTTCATCAGTCGTGGCTCATGAAGATGTTCCTCTTTGAACCAGATGTCCAGATTGTGTTAAGGCCGGCTTATCCCAGTCAAAGTGCAACAAAAGTATTTGTAGGACATTCCAGGTGAGAGGTTCTGCCTTTTGCACGTAGTAAAAAATACACTAATTTATTCATGCTGCAAGATACACAGCATGTCTCTTTCATTGTCAAAAGCCCTCCTCAGATATCTCACTGAATAGATAAAACCTATAGGAATATATATTTTACAGCGAGCGGAAGTGAGCCATCTGGGTGATGTCTTGGTGAGTTTCAGTTCAATGGGAGCTTGAAAAAAGAAGTGAATTACAGCCTTGGAAAATCTCTGTGGAGGCATCATAACGCATTCAGCCATAAGAGGGAAACTAAACACATAAAAGATCAAATGCAGTAACAGTGCTGTAGATACAGAGTTAAATGTGGTGAATGAAACTGCTTTAGGTACATGAGGAGTAGAAATGTTGCCACTTAAAAATGACAGCAATCAGCCACATTCCTTCAGATACATCACCTGAAAATATGTTAAGAAATCCTTCATCTGCACACATGGTCACATGAAATATGTGTTAAAGAGATTAAAGTTAAAAAGAAAAAAAAAATTCAGATTCAACCTGTAGTTTTTATAGTTTTGCAAACTCTTTCAAATGTTAGTTTGAGTATACATTTCACTCCGCTCATTTAGCTTCTTCACTGTGTGCCATGCTGGATATGAATACTGTGAGTTTGATTTGCAACATGCTCTGACAGCTGCTTGCACGGGACTCGATCAGCCAATCGCCTCGATCGCCGCCAGGCTCTCGACCAATAGGACGACGCGGGGCCCTCGGGGGGTGTGTCTCATTAGCTAGATTCCAGGACCTGGCTCTGGCCCACTGGACGCACTCAGCCGGAAAGGATGCAGTCCAGAGGGGGATTCATCATCTGCAGCATCGTCTCCTCTTCCTCGTTCTCTCTCCCCTCCCTCTACAGGAACGGAGAGGGCAGGGTAGGCGAGAAAGTAGTAGCATATAAATGTCAGAATCAGACATTTTTGCCTCATAATCGATGTGTATTTTTGTAATGAAACCCATAATTCTTTTCCACCATTATCCGCTTCAACTCACACATCAACAGTCGATGTTTGTTTGCGAGATCAGCTGAAGTTTAAGCGTGTGTTCTCGCAGAGATCTGGCCACCTCTTCACCCCATTCACTCCAGCAGGAACATTTTGTGCTTTTGTGGCCCTCTTTTGTGGGTTATTTTGGGTACAGACTCCAGAGGGCCTGTGTGGGACCATGGGTGGTTTATGCAACTGGTCGGATCGGGCCATCTAATTCTGAAAGGCTAACGTTATCTAAATGTACCCTGTGGGAGGTGGAGTTTGGGGTGGGGGGGGGGGGGGGGGGGGGGGGGGGGGGGGGGGCTCTGGAACTCTTCATGGTCTATCAGATCCAATATAAATCCTCACCCTTGAGAGACCAACATTGACCTTTGCAGCCACGATCATGCAAATACCTGCCTGTCCACCACATTGGACAACATTTTGGCCTTTGCCGGCTACTCTGAGGGGTGATGTCTGCAGAAAAAGGAATGAATAAAGTTAAATTGTTTACGGGAAGTCTGAATAATATGCACCAAGAAAACTAATAAAGCACTATTTATTAGCTGTAGGCTCTATTAATAGTTAGTGGATCATTTACTGGGGCTGTACGATCAGTTATAAGCTATTAAAAAGAACATATTTGGGGTTGACAGGTTGTGGAAATGTTTTCTTTTTAGTTAGCATCAGTTTAATTCATCAGGAAGTCTCCTCAAACGGACTGTTGGACCACATCTGAACCAAAATCCATTCATTAACATCTTATTAACATTAACTTGTAACATGGTCGAATTAGTCCATTTGAGGGGCCTTCTTATGAGTTAAAGAGATGCTAAAAAGACAAAGTGTCATGCTGGAATGTAACTGACTTATTAACCATTAATAAAGGCATTAATTACAACTTTTAAACCCCCTTAAATGGTGCTGAAAGTGGTAACAACACAGGCATTTAAGGAGTTTGAGGCGAATTTGAGTCTGTTGTCAATAGCTTTGTTCGTTTCATTCAAAGCAAGATACACATGATTGAAACTTACTTAAAATGACAACTCATCCTTAAACGCAGCGAACAAAATAATTATGCATTTGATGGCAAAATCATTTTTGTTTGTCAAAATATGGACCCACAATAGCTAGACATATTTCTTTTATAATGAAACCACCACCATCCAAACGCACAATCAGAACATGATTTATCGTAAAGTACCGTCGGACTGCCATGCTAATTACGGTGAGTCAGAAATAAACCTGGAGTATTAAAGCCACTTGAATATTAATGGAGGTGTTAAAGCGGAATCACATTTATTTCCCTCCTGGGTCAAGTACCGAAAAGAAAAAACATTGTTGGAAAGACCATTATTCAAATGAGAGTGCACAGACCTTAATAGAAATCAGCCCAACCATTAACTTCTGTTTTAACACAGCCCAGTAATTTTGTTTCCAACATTTGTAGACATGATTGACTGCGTCGTTCCTGTCTTTGTTGTAGAGCATGTAAATGTGGCCCCATCCATATTTCCCGAAAAGCCTCATTCAGGAC
This sequence comes from Enoplosus armatus, assembly GCF_043641665.1. NCBI lineage: Eukaryota > Metazoa > Chordata > Actinopteri > Centrarchiformes > Enoplosidae > Enoplosus > Enoplosus armatus. Next base: position 5,014,496 of record NC_092202.1, on the reverse strand, counting down.
CTTAAAAGGCTCCAAATAAAGATAAATTAGGGTTACCATGTTGCCTTAATCTGAACTAATGCCAGCTAAAACCGAAATGAGTGCCCAAGAGTGGTTTCATCATTCTCTGTTTGCACCATTCAGGGTGACAATGCTGATGTGGAGCAAGGATTCACCTTTGAACTCACAGATATGGTGGTGATTTTTGTTTCCTGAATGGCCTTGAATGGAAAGAAGAAAGAGCGTGATGGCTGTTGGGATCAAAGTTCACTGAAAAAAACACATTTTTACAAGCTTGTACTTTTTAAATCTGCATGCCTAAACCTCTCTGACCTCGACGTTCATAAATTTTTAGATCATCAGTTCATTTTTCTGAGTTTAAGGAATGTATTTTTATGAAAGAGACATGGCAAGCAATGTTCTGTAGCTTAAGATCCTTAATAAAACATCCTGTATCTTCTTGTTCCAGCTCTCCATGGAACCTAGAAAATATTCAAACATTAAGACCATGTATTTTTAAACTAACTACATCAAATGGAAAGATACTGTATTATAAATGCCTAATGTCTCATTTCAAATAATTATACATATATACAAAAAGTTCCTGAAAGATACCAAACTGTCTGGGCATTAGCTAAATATCAAGCTACAGCCAGCAGATAGTTAGCTTAGCACAAAGACTGTAAATGGGGGGGGGAAACAGCTAGCCTACCTCTGTCCAAAGGTAACAAAATTCACCTACCAGCACCTCTAAAGCTCACATTTATATCTTGGTTGTTTAATGTTTGGCTGTGCAACATGCATTTTTAATTATGTACTCAAAAAAGACAAAAGTTTTTGTCTTGCTAGGCTGACGACGTTAAAACTTCAAACAGCCTAAAACCATTTTAAACTAAACCACTAATAACCATGAGTTTTACAGAAAACCATCATGCACGCTGTAATCAATCCAAGCTTATAATCAATATATCAAGTGTTGTGATACTATAAATGAGATGTGTGATGATAAATCTAAGGATTTAAAAATGAAAACAGGCGTTTCTTATGACATATTACGGCTGATTTTGTGTTGGGTACCTGATATCTTTAAAACATTATGCTAAAATGTGTGGAAATTATGTCTGCATCAACTGCAATTTGACAACTTTTTTTTTTCTCTCTCTTAATTTCTCCCCAGACACTTTGAAAACAGTCACACCCTGCAGAGATGATCAAAGAAGCAGGGATCCATCTTGACACAACACCCTCTCATCTCGCCTCTAAAGGCAGCTCACATTGAATGGACAGATTAAAAAAACATTGCTGCCATGTTAGATACAGACCAGCACTCACACTCCATAATTTTTAGCCTGATGATTGCACACAAGTGTTTTTTGGCTGTTGCATCTGGCTCTGCGGATGATGGAAGTTGTTGTATGTATCCACCCGCATTTTCCTGGCTGTCAAAAATTGCATTCGGAGAAAGCCGTACTCCTCATCAAGAGTCATAATTTACTTGTCAAAGCAGGAGTCCTCTCAGCGTGCGGGAGGCTCCCTGGGGTTATAATTGCGAGACGGTTTGGTTCTCCTGAAATGCCTCCAGTCAAGGAGCACAGGCCTGCTAGTCGGCCTTTGTGTACTCTTCCTTTTAAAAGTAGCCATTTACACAGAAAATTGTAAAACACGGCTAAAAAAAACAAAAAAAACATTTGACTAGCTTCACTATACTTTCACCATCAACTCCTTGTCATGAATGACTTTCAACACTGATTACTTTGGTGCTCAGAGAGTAATCTCTACGCTGACACAACGTCCCCATCTTGTGGAGAGAGTATGAAAGTCTTTCTTCTTTCTCAGGTCAGCTGAGGTTCGTCTGAAAAATCATGTTGGATTTGCAGCTCATTCAGAATTTTATATGAGTTTGTTAAAGCCATGAATATTTAAATGAATCATTCAGTAAGCAGGATTTTAAATTCAGTGGAGGAAAGAGACAAGTACTGTGCTTAAGTACAATTTTGAGTACTTATATACTGGAGTATATCCATTTTCTGCTGCTTTATACTTCTACTCCACTACGTTTCAGAGGGGACTATTGTACTTTTCTCTCCGCTTCATTTACTTGACAGCTATAGTAACTTCAAAAACACAAGATACACTTTAAAAAATACACTGCATCGTTCAAGATTAAACCAGTGCTTCTCAATCTTTTTGGTTTGTGTCCTCTTACAAAAAAGCTGTGTCTAGTTGGGGCCTTCTGTTACATGTAGCAGTTCCCAAAGAGGTAAAATCATCAAATATTTCTCCAAAAAAGCAAAGATTAGAGAAAAGTCCAAAAAATGAATACAGATTTGTGTTGCAGAAATTCATTTTTTCTTCTTTATTACCCCGTTAATCATCTACCAACCCCTCAGATTTCTCTTGTGACCCTTTTGGAGGGGGCCGACCCTCAAGTTTGGGAACCACTGGACTAGAACTAAAAGCTCTTTTTGTATTTTTACTTTGTGATATCACTACTTTGACTTAAAGTAAATAAACGATCTGAGTACTTTTTCCTTCACTGGTTAAATTTATTAAAAAATATTCACATTACAAGATGAAAACCACAGTTTTTACATGATGAATTCATACAGTCTCATCACAGTTACCATACTAACCTAAAAACTGCTCTCCGCTGTTCAAAACCAGCATATCGTCCATCTTCTCAAATAATCCCTCAATCATAGAGTTGCTTTTCTTGCTGCTCACTACATGATACCTGCCCCCACATTTCTCTACGAGCCCCATTAGCTCCCCGCTCCGCAGGATGTGCTGCTCTGCGCTCTCCCCTAAAATGTCCCCCCATGTGAACAGCACCAGTGTGCGTTGCCAAATTCCTTCCCCAAGCAAACTCATGTGCTCCTCTATCGCTTTTCTGTACTTCTGTGTGCAGGTCAAGAAGGCCGGCATGAGCAGGAGGACGACGTGAGGTCCAGGGTGACACCAGGAGATACTGTCAAGAATGCTTTTCCTTTGCATCGCGTTGCTTGGATCTGGTCCGTCTCGCCACTTTAGACCTAGCGGTTCTACGACGGCAAGGCTGCGTCCGGCTATCTGACCTCTCCAAGGCCTGAAGGTAGACTCATCGAGCTTTGGTGTCTCTCCACACAGGATGGTGACTCCAGCCAGGGAGCGAGACGACCAGGACTCCCCTAACACCACCACCCTCAAATCTGACCCAGGAGACTCTTTGTTGCTTGAGCTTCTGTGACCCTGACCTGCAGATAAAGAGTTAAAATCTCGAGCGACCTTTGCCCTTTCCAAGTCCTCTCTGCCTGTTTCCTTCCTCCTCTCAACTCCTCTTCGTCTCATCCCTTCCTTTTCCTCAGCCACCTCTATCTCTTTTAGTGTTTCAAGGTGACAGTTATTGCTCTGTGCAGCTGACGACGCTGTTTTCATCCTCTGATCCTCCCTATCCTCTTCTCCTCTATCTGACTCTCTTCCTCTTCCCTGCAAATCATCCTCTGAGCTCTCAACTGCATCTGTCAGACTGAAAGAATCCCCCTCATGGGCTCTCACATTGTCATCAACCTCATACTGTCCGTTCTCTAAATCTCTTTTTTGCAACCCTTCCTCCCGTTCTTTAAGATTCTGTTCCCATTTGCTCAGTTTCTTAAATGACGCCTTTAAAATGCTCTCTTTGTTGTGAAGTTCTTCCTTCAGCAAAGCCAAGTCTCTCCCCATCTCATCTAACTCCTGCGTCGTAGAGTTTACTTGCTCATTTCTGATCTGCAACTCCGACTTCCAGTTGAGCAACTCCTGCTCTTCGTTTCTTAAGTAACACTCCCTATCTTTCAGCTCTTTCCCTTGATCTTTCAGCCCTTTTACCTTCGTCCGAAGATCTTGACCGTGACAGTTTAGCTCTTTCTGTTTACCTTCCAGAGCTCTAAGCAAGCTTTCAAGCTCCCTTTCCTTTTTCTCGATAATTTGCGTTCTCACGCTCACATCTCGCTCGTACTTATCTTCTTGCTCTTTCTGTTGTTTTTCTCGGCTTGCTTCCCATTCACTATGTTCTTGCTCCTTACTTTCTAACTGTAGCTGTTTTTCAACAAGCTCTTCCTCTTTTGCATCAAGTTCATGCCCTCTTTTGCTCAGCTCCTCTTCATTTCTACTTAGAACCTGCTCCCTTTTCAAGAATTCCTGCTCATCCTTCATTCTGGACTCACTTTGTTTCTCTTTCAGCTGTTTCTGGAAATGCTCTTTCATTTCACTCATCTGCCTTTCTGCCTTCTCACCTCTCTCTTTCATCCTTTCCATCTCTACTTGCAGTTTGTCATTAGCCTCCTTTAACACCCTGACCTCCACATCTCTCTCTTTAAGAATGCTTTGGATTTCTGCTTCTATACTCTTTACCTGCTCTTCATATCCACTGAGATGCTTTCTAACTTCTTCTTCACTCTCCCTCTTCAGCTCCTCGCACTTCATTTTGAGATTGTCCACCTCTTTTCTCATCTTCTCGTTCTGCTTCTGCAGCTCCTCAACTCTCCTCCGACTTTCCTCATATTTCTCGGTGACGTCCGAAATGCTTTGCCGACTCTCTTCCTCCAAACGACTTATAGCTAAATCCTTCTCCTTTGCAGCGGATTCTATGTTCTCGTTTCTTCTCTCAATCTCATTTTCGTATTCCTGAATCATGCTTGTCATCTCCTTTTCCATCTTGTTGGTGAGCTCCTTCAGCTCGGACTTTGTTTGCTCGATTGTTAGCCTCATTTGGGCGATCTCTGTCTCGTTTTCTCTGTCTCTCTGCCTCAGTTGGTCGAGTTCTTCTTCTTTCTCCTGAAGTTTTTCCAACATTTCTGCATCTTTTTTCTTTTCCTGCTCTGTGTGACGCTGCTGTATCTCAATGATACTGGAGATTTGTTTTTTACCGCTTTCTTTCAGCTCCTCAATATCTTCTAAGTACTTTGCACATGTTTTCTTTGCCTTGTCAATGTCACCGTCTCTCTTTGCAAGAAGACATTGTGCTTGTGTTATTTCTGTAGTTTTCTTGTCAATGATTTCCATCAGTCGGTTCATCTCGTTTTCTCCTTCCTCGTTCATTTTCCTCTGCTCTTCCCTCCATCTTGTCTCTCTGGAGTCGGCCTGTTGTTTAAGACTTTCAATCTCAGTTTCCTTTTCTTTTAGTTTTCTCTCCGTGTCATTTAAAAGCTGTAGTTTCATCTCCTCCATCTCTCGTTCTCTGTCTTGCAGTCTTTGCTCCGCCTCTCTCTTTTGAGTTAAAATAATTTCGCCTCTCTCTTCTTCTTTTCTTTGCAGGATTTCGTCAATATCCTTTATATGCTGATTCAGTTTTTCTATTATTCTTTCTTTTTCTTCTAGTTTTTGCTCCATCTGTTTCTTGTGATTCAAATGATCTCTTTCTCTTTCCTCTTCTGTCTGCCGCAGTTGTCGCTCAAGCTCTTTTAAATTGAATTTCATCCCTTCTATTTCTCTTTCTCTTCCCTCCAGTCTTTGCTCCATTTCTTTCTTGTGATTCAAATGATCAATTTCTTTCTCCTCCTTTTGTTGCAGCTTTTCATTCGTTTCTTTGACATTTAATTTCATCTCCTCAATTTCTTTTTCTTTTTCTTTCAGTTGTTGCTCCATTTCTTTCTTGTCCTTTAATGTATCTATATCTTTTTCTTCCTTTTGTTGCAGCTTTTCCTTCATTTCTTTGGCATTCAGTTTTATCTCCTCTATCTCTTTTTGTTTTTCCTCCAGTCTTTGCTCCATCGCTTTGTTGAGATTTATAACAAGCCTTTCTTTTTCCTGGTCACTTTCTTGCATTTTTTCTTTGATTTCATTGATGTGCTGATGATTCAACTCCTCTATTAGTCTGTCTCTCTCTTGCATGTTTTGCAAAATGTATTTTTCATGATTTTCGTTCATCAGTTCCTTCTCTTTTTCATTTCCTAGCACCTTTTCATTTACTATTACAGCATACTTTTGCTCTAACTCTCTTATCTCTTTTTGTCTTTCCTGCAATTGTTTCTCAATTTCTTCAGCAAATTGTTGTTTCAGCTCTTTAATATCTCTTTGCCTTTCTTGCTCTATGTCCTTTATTTTATCACTGTACTGTTGCTGGACCCTTTCCACATCCTCCTCCTTTTCTTTCACTTTTCTGTTTATTTCCTCTTGGTGTTCAGCTCTCCTCGCCTCCATTAGTTTTTCCATTTCATTCATTTTTCTTGCCATTTCTTCCTGATGCTCTAGTTTTAACAATTCTACCTCTTTTTCATTCTCTTGCAGATTTTGTGCCATGTCTTTTTTGTGATTTAGATGAATCATTTCCTTCTCTTTTTCATATTCTTGCATTTTTCCTTCTATTTGGACTAGATACTTTTTTTCTAACTCTGCCATCTCTCTCTTTTTTGCTTGCATTTGTTCCTCTGTTTCTTTTGCAAACTGCTCTTTCAGCTCTGCAATCTCACTCTGTTTTTCTTGCTGTATGTCCCTTATTTCATTGTCATGCTGTTGTTTGACCCTTTCTATATCTTTTGCATTGTCTTTCAACTTCTGATCAATTTCTTCTTGGTGTTTAACTTTAATTGTTTCCATATTTTTTTCTATTGCACTGTTTTTTCTGGCCATCTCGTCCTGATGCTGCAGTTTTATGCTCTGTATCTCTGCCTCTTTCTCATGCATTTTTCTCTCCATCATTTTCTTATGTTGTGATTTAATTTCTTCCACTTTCTTCTTCATATGTTTTTCATTTTCTTTTACGTTATCAAGAGTTATCTGCTTTTCCTCTGAGGCTTTCTTTCTCCGTTCTTCCAGCTCTTTGTCTTTTTCAAGTAGTTTTATGTCCATCTCTTTCTTTAGTTTTTCTTCCATCTCTGCCATCTCCCTGTTTTTTTCTTGTACTTTTCTCTCAAGGACATTATCATAGTGTCTTTTAGTCTCGTCCCTTTCTGTTTTTAGACAATCAACCTTTTCCATCCACTCTGCTTTCTCTTTCTTTTGCAGCTCTATGTTTTCTTCCAATTTCATTACCTTACTCATCCATTCTTGTTTCTTTACTTTAATGGTATCCTCCCTCTGTTTTCGTTCATGTTCATTTTCTACACTGGCACGTTCAAGGTCCAGCAGCTTCAGTTGCTGCTCGTCAATTCTTTCTTTTAGCTCCTCAATCTCTCTCTCTTTTAGCTCCAGGTTGAGCATTGTGTTGTCCCTTTCTCTTGTACTCTGGTTTAGTGCTACACGTACTCTCTCTTTTTCTATGCTCAGATCCTGAATTTCTCTCTCTTTATCCTCTGTCAGCCATCGCATCCTCTCCTCTAGCTCCCCAATATCATTCTTCCTTTCGCCAGTCCTCCTGTCCTCATCCTCCTCTTCTTCCCTTTGAACGTCGGCCTTTCCGGGTGATTTCACTTTTTTCTTCCTGTCAAAGAACCACCTGATGCTTTTCATCTCCCTCTCTCTCATATTTTTCAACTCTGCCTCCTGACGAACCATTTTATCTCCAATTTCCTTCAAGCGCTGGTTGAACTTCTCGTTCCTTTGCCGGCTCAGATCCCTGACATCCTGAACCAGGCCGGAGAAAGCCTCACACCTGTTCATTGCAGCCATCTTTTCCACCTTTTGCAGGAGCTCTGTCACCTTGCTTCCTCCTCCATCTACGCTGCTAATGACATGGTACCTGCCCCTGCACTTCTCCAGCAGCCACTGGAGGTCCCTGCCCCCACCCTGGATGTGCTGCTCAATATCCACCCCCTCTCGAAGCTGATCTCCATGGGTGAACAGCAATATTGTGTGTCTCCATACACCCTCGCCGAGAAGCTCCAGATGTTCCCTCACATGTCCCGTCCTCACCAGTGTATCCACCCTCAGTGTCAGCAGGAGCGCGTGGGGCCCTGGAGGACACAAGGCCACGCTATTGACAATCTCCCTCTTCACCCTCTCTGGTGTGGCACCCGCTACACCTCCCTCCCAGCCTGGAGTGTCCACCACCGTCACCAGCCGCATGGCCACCTCCGCTTGCTGACGGATGCACTCCTCTGTTACCGCCCCGGCCTGGAAGAAGCCCATTTTGCCCAGGACAGTGTTCCCGGCAGAACTCTTTCCTGTTTCACGCTCGCCCAGGAGAACCAGCCTGACCTCAGGTAAACGCCGGGGAGCCTTGGAGAACGACTGGTGGGCGTCTAGCTCGGAACCCTGAAGACCATCACCTGGAAGAGAGAAAGGTACAGATTTGTGGTGAAACACATTTTGTAATCAGTGTGTGCTGAAGTTCAGCTTTTTCTAAAGTAATGACTAAACTACAAGAGTTCAACAGTCAAAACAAGCTGACATATAAAAAGCTACAACCTACAGATCCAGCAGACACAGAGCAATGTTAGCATTCAATTGGAGTTGTGTTTGTGGCCAATGGCCAACTTTGTTCACCAGCTAGTCGCTAACTTTGCCTGTCTTTTGGTGCTGGAGTTTTTTGGCTGAAAACTGCGGCCGGCTGCCTCTGGAAATTATTCTGACTTGTGGTCTGGCAAACCAAAGAAGAAAGTTAAAAGACCCTCAAACGCTTTATAGAGCTGAGGGAACTGAGTCGGATGATAATTGTTTGTGGTTTGACACTATGGGCGACACCCTTGTCATTACACTTAGTCATATGTGACGGCCCCTCTGCTTGATTTACTCTGTTGTTACTTTGCTCTCTCTCTCCAGGGATGTAGACTTAATTGGCAGGTTAATCAGCAGCAACCACTGTTCATATAAAAATATTGATTAGTGCAGCTTTAAGTATTCATTTATATTTTCCAATAAGAATATATTCAACAGCTTTTCTGTGCCTGATTGTGATAGAATTGAATGTGTTTAAGAGGAGTTTGGATCAGACTGAAAGACTCACTCATTAGAGCAGCTTTGATGGTCCCTCTCTGCATCTGTGCCTCCATCTCCCTCTGTTTCTTCCTCCTCTCCCTCGCTCTCCTCTTCCCGTCTGCTTCCAGACCCAACAGAACCGTACTGTCCATCTCTAAATGACTGCTTCCATCCTTCTTCCCCTCCACCATCTCCTCCACCTTCCCTATCAGCTCATTAACCTGCGTCCCATCTCCTTTGCTCCGGTTATCCACAACATGGTATCTGTTCCCGCACTTCTGGAGGAGTCTCTGGAGTGCTGGGCCGCTTGTCAGGATTCGTTGCTCCATGGACACCAGGCCTAGTTCGTCTCCCCTGGTGAACAGCAGCATGGTATGCTCCCAAACTCCTTTTCCCAGCGGCTCCAGGTGCTCCTCTATCTCCCTGATGTAGTCCTCTGTTATTGAGGCACAGGATCGTACAACCAGCAGTACTGCGTGGGGTCCAGAAGGACAAAGCGACACACTCCGTAAAGTTTCTCTCTTCACCCAGTTGGGAGTACTGTTGAGCGGGTAGTACCACTCCCACCCTGGCGTGTCCACCACCGTGACTTTTCTCCCGGCCACATCAGCTCGCCTTTTCACACACTCCTCCGTGGGCTTCCCACTCTCGAACCCTCCTACTCCTCCCAGGATGGTGTTGCCTGCTGCGCTCTTTCCTGCTCCTTTCCTGCCCAGGAGGACCAGTCTAAGTTCTGGGAGAGCAGGAGGGACGCTGTGGGAGGCAGGAGGGTGTTGTGAGTCCATGGCGGCCTGCAGACTCTCATCTGTGAAGAAAGGGAGAAGTACTTCCTCAGTGCACCGTACCGGATAAGCTGAATGACACAAAACACAGAAATGTGACAGTAATCAGTCATCTAGTCTTTGCATTATACTTAAAACTTCTAATTCATTGTTTTACTTCAGGAACCATAATAAGATTGTTTACTTGCAAATTCATCTAATCAAATTATCATGAAATACCTCAACATTAAACTGCATTTGCTATCAAAAAGTACATACTTGTATCATTCACTTCACTCTCACACTAAGGTGCATCCATACAAGCTTATTTCAAATTCATAATACCTGAGTAAACAAAGAATATAAGAGCTCTACTATAAACTCACCACCGTTCGCAACGATGTCTGGACTACAGCTCTCCTCTGTGGTGTCCATCACCTCTCCGTCCACTTGCCTTGTTCTTCCTCTTCCTCTTTTCGGTTCCTGTGTGTCTTTTACAGGAAGTATTTTGTCAGTGTCATTGTGACAAAAACAAAACAGAAACAGCCTGGTAGCTAATTGATCCAAAATGAAGATTTGTGCTGCACAAACTGAACACAGACAGCGGAAAACTTGTCCTGTCACATGACAGACCTGTGGTTTTCTAACGTGCTCTCAACATGACAGGAAGTGAAGAGATGGCATATTGGGCTTTTGTGACACATTAACATGCACATGCTGAACACACACCAATGCATATATGCATGCTGCACACAGTTGCAAGGATTCATAGATTGTATGCACATGTTGTAGCTGACATACAGAACATGTATATGCACGCTGAGACACACATGCTTCATGACGAGAGGTGCAGATGCTGTCCTGTGGTAAATGTGTGGCACTTCTGTTTCCTTTACCCGCAAGCAAAACAGAGCTAACTCGGCCTTGTGGTAACGAGTTCCTGACTCGAATTATGTTGTCAAAGTACTTAAAAGAACAAGTTGACAACAGTGAGAAAACAGCAGACAGAGGTTAGTTTTGTACAAAGTGTGAATTGTGAAATATTGCAGTAATCGATGATTGTTTCGACTACATTTTTACAACCGAGTTTCAACATGCAGAACTGATGAGGAAGAGCATCTTCAGAGCATTAAAATATACTGTACGTTCTTCGAGTTAATTACTGCTTCATTTTGAAATAAAGCCAGTAATAACTCTCCTGCAATCACTTAAAAGTCCATTCTTGACCTTGTAAACATGAGGTGACAAAATAATCTCACCACAAGATCCATTCAACAATTGCTCTGGAGCGTTCAATCAAACATGATTTTCATTGTAATGACACAGTAAATAAGGCTTATTCTACATAGGGGGGTTAAAGTAAAGTGCTACCTATCTGTTCTGCATCTCCCTCAGAGTTTGTGCTTTTATGGTAACATTGGATATTTTCATCCCCTCTAAGTATAAGGGAGTAAAACCTAAATCAACAGAGGCACAATAAGAACAGAACTGATGAGTTTCTCAGCTGTATTTCCTCGTGATCTAAAATAGTGATACATTCATTTTCTAACAGGCGTTGTATTGTGTGAAGAGCCAGCATCCTTTCATCATGCCTGCCTTCTGTCATTGCACGTTGGCCGTGTGGCGTCCCTGGCTGCATACATGGTACAACATGTTCTCATGTCCAGTCCAGTCAGTCCCATGAAAACACACACGCACACACACACACACACACACACACACACATTAGCTCACGTCCTTTATGATTCACCCTTTCCTTCAGCACCAGTCAGGGTTAATAAAAACAAACCCTGTTTATGGAAAGGACTGAATCAGCCGTATTGATATGGCGCCATTAACCCGAGCAGAGTTGTTTTGAGGTCTGTTAAGTGTTCGGTGAATATTACCATGATGGATGCCTTTTCACATGTGTGCTGCTTTTTCGTAAATGTCAAATGAATTACTTTTTATTGGACTCCCTGCAGCAGCCGCACTTCCCTCCAAATATGAGGCTGCCTGGCATCTAAAAAACTCCATATCATGAATAAAAAAACAGCCCCAAAAAACTCTACCATCAACGCTGAAGCTCACAGTTGTTTCTTTTTAATGTAACGTGTAAATTTGAATGGGCATTTGCTGATTAGTTTGCCCCTGAAATTAACTGGTCAATCAAGAAGATAATTGCTAGTGCTGGAAATGGGAAACACAGAAACATACAGTACAGTGTTTCCTCTGTAATTTTATTCAACAGTGGAGCCTGTGGGTATTTTTAGCTTTGCTCCCACATCTGTTGCTGACTTGGAATCAGATTTAAATTAAAGGTTGTACGTCCAATAACGTGTATTTTTTTCAATCATTTCGAAACATTAGAAGCTTGCATCTTTCTGCTTTCTATGGAAATTAAACACTTTTTTTATGTTCATGTTTTGGGTAGCACTGATGGAAATTCTTTCTCATGGTAGCAGCAGATGATTAAACGAATGAATGAAAAGGACATCTTGTGCATAAGCAATGTGGTGGTGGCTCCACTGGCTCTTCAGCAGATGTGTCTTTTATTGTGTTTGGACTCATTTCTTGCTCTTTATTATTAGTATCAGGGCCAATATGGAAAAGAGAAGTGTGTAAATGCTGGAGTAAAGGCAGGAAGCGGTCTTAGTAGTAAAGTAGTAGTATCAGAGGAAGTAGGGGTAGTAGTAACAGTGAGAGTACTATTGGTAGTAGTGTCATTAGTGTCATTGGTAATGTAACAGCAAATTCTTCCCATAATTGGCTTTGCAAATGTTATGAGGAGGGAAATATATTCCACACCTTTTATTAGGCCTCAAGAAATGCATTTCGATCTATTGATTTTCTACATCGGAAATTGGGAAAGAAAGTCAAAATATTGCAAGTACGCTTGGCTGAGGTGAGAAAGTTGGTGAATCGATGAAAACAACATGCAACAAAGTGCAATGTTCGCTGCAACTCAACTGCAATTTTTGTTTAAAATTTGCACTAAATTGGGAGGGGAATATGGCTTATAATGCACACAATGCGATTTGTGGGGAACCGTGAATGTAAACATGAGATTGTTGTTGAGATTGAAAAAAATGTACAGGGTACCATTTTAAGTGGGGGTGAAAACCTGGGACAACTTCGGTGGAGAATCAGCTCCAGTTTGCCAGCTTTAGGCCGGTGTCCTGAATCAGACCCGTGCATTTCGGTCATTCATCACAAGTCGGGCAAACAGGTCCTTATTAGTGAAACTTCAATTGTAAATAGCCTGCCAGGAATTACCAACTGAACTGACACACAGGGGCTTCAGTAAAGAGGCCACAACAGTCGGTGAGGTTTAACTTCTATAACTGACTTTTTATTTATAACTGAGACTAAAACCCAAAAAGAGAGGAAGAGGAGCGGACATGCCACTGCTGGGAAGCCACTGGGAGTATCCTACCTGTGTAAAGATAACACCAACCAAAACCAACATTGCAAATAAAAGCATCACACTCGTAAACATGCCACCACAAACCACACCTTCAAAATTGAGTGGACTCCCAGCACACCGACCACACCCGTGACGGGAGGCCAGCACAACTAGAAACAAGAGAGAGACGGAAATAAAAACATATTCTAATCAACCCTGAAATAAACTAAAACAAACAATATCAAAATAGACAGTCAGAGCTTCTCCTGTGAACAAACAACACGCTGTTACAACTCAGGAGGAAGATAAACATGAATTATTAGCAACACTAAATTAATACATTAACTACCTTAAACCAAGTGACAGTTGAATAACTTTCTTCAGCTTCTCAACTTTCAATAAAAGTCAAACCCTCGACAGTGATAACGATGTGTTGTTAACGTACTGATGTTTAGCAGGTGTAACGTTTACCATGTTCACCATCGTAGTTTAGCGTGTTAGCATGCTAACATTTGCAAATTAGTGCAAAACACACAAGTACAGCTGAGACTGATGGGAAAGTTGTTCGTTTTTCATAAGCGCATGAACTGGACAAGTTACAATTTTGACCTGATGGTGGCGCAAGATTAAAAGTCATTATGATTCATCCTCTGAGGACCATGAATGTCTGTACAAAATTTTATCTCAATCCATCCAATACCTGTCGGGATATTTCAGTTGATGGCTAATAAAAATACATTAGAAAAAAAAAAGTGAAACAAAATAAAATGTGTGTCGTCTTTATCACCAGTAGTAAGATGAAGATACTCCTCTTCGTCACACTAAACTTGCATGTATATCAAACTGTGAGAGTCTCAATCAGTCAGTGGCTTTATCTCTCTGAGCTCCATCCAGCTGTGGGTTGTACAGAGATGGTAGATTCCACATCCTGCTCCTAAGATGGACTGACCAGTTACACAACATTGTTCCCCTGCAACGGTCTTACACACACACACACACACACACACACACACACACACACACACACACACACACACACACACACACACACACACACACTGATAGCTCTTCCTCTCCCCTGTAGGGTTTATAAGCAGAAGCAGGAGTCTCCCAAGACGGAGCAGCAGCAGCAGCAGCAGCAGCAGACCAACTCCAACAGCAGCTTCTCTCTACAACTTCTTCTGAGGTGCGTCCACTCTGCGTTCACACTTACTTTACAGATACGAAGGTTGCGTTTGTCAGAGTTCTGCTTTCCTCAGCAGCTTGGTAACGTTGTTTTGTTTATACCTTCCAGATGTCAATATGCAAATTAATTTGATGATACATCTGAGAGTCATTTAAAACACTCTGCAGTTGTTGTGTAATCTTTTGATATCTTTTGGTGAAACAAACGGGCTCTGAATAACTCAAACAAACCTATTGCACATCACTGCGTGTCATGCACATTTTAGGATTTCAATTCAAATTTCAAGATCATTTGATCTAAAATGTGTCAGTCATCCTCCCTCATCCTAATAATCCAGGGGCCTCTATCTGAGTATTGATAACAGTAACAGTGGATTTAAAAATCCAGGTTATTATTATTATAACAATTTTTTATTACTATTACAGTTAGTGTAAAAGCAACAATAACAATAGAAGACAAAAAAAAATGGTTTCTCAATGTGAAATCTCCTCTTCAGCAGATGCTGCTTCAATTAAGGTTTTCCAAACGGTTGACAGGCATATTTTATGTCTCTAGAAAGTATATTAAACATACCATTTAACTTGAGTTTTTGCTGGAAAACATGTGGGCTCGTGACGGAGAGTTTTATAGGGAGCACAAAACCTCCCCACAGCACAAACAGGCTCAGCTCTGCTGGTAAACCTGTGTGGAGGTTTCTGCTGTCTCAGCATTTGCCAAAGTTGTGTTAAAAAACGTGTGTGTGTGTGTGTGTGTGCATTTGTCACGTGTCTTACATATGGAGAAATTTTAGGTCACTGATATGCAGCAGTGTGAAGTAACTACATGTATTTACCACTGCCTGTATACAATAAGTATGACTTCATTTAACATCATCTAGTTTTAAACTTAAAGGACTTTCACACTTCGCTGCCACAATGGTGGAATAAGTACTTAGATCCTTTACTTAAAAAGTACCAATACAACAATGCAAAAATACACATTTACAGGTAAAAGTACTGCATTCAAAAGTACTTGTGCTGCAGAAAAATGGACCCTGTGAGTGTTATATTATTAGATTATGATGTGTCAATTCATGAGTAACATTTAACTTTTGTTTTTTTCTCTAATCTTTGCTTTTTGGGGGGAAATATTGAATAATTTTACCTCTTTGGGCCTCAAACTGTTGGCTGTTTAAATTAAACCATCTGATAAGTTGTCACTCTTTGGTGGAACTGCTAACTACACACAGTCTCAAGCCAAACCACTGGTTTAATCTTTAACATCATATGTTTTTCATGTTGAATCCTAATCTGAAAAGTAGCTGTCAAAAAAATGTGTAGAAACTACAGTATTTTCCTCTGAAATGTAGTGGAGCAGATGTATAAAGTGGAATAAAATAGAAATATGTCTGTCTGTCTGCCCATGTGTCCCTCTGCCAGTCTGCAGAAGGTAAGCATGTCTCTCTGTGCCACCGGTGGTTGAGGTGAAAACAGAGCTCTCACTGTGTTGTTGATGACTCATGCAGCTCAACGTCGTCCCAAACGTCTCTCCTCGACCAGCACATTATGCAACAGCGAGTCTCGTTCTCAGGCAGGTGTTTGTACAACAAACCTGACGTACTGTGCACCCTGCTAGCATCTTATGAAAACAGCTGTTGTGTATTTAATGGTTAAACCACCTTTACCGCATACTTACATAATCATCATGGCAGTAACTTCATGTCTCCGTGTCTGGGAAGCGGGTTTTAGGTAGAAGGCTGAAGGGTTGATGTAATGTTTTCATGAGTCATTCTGAGTACACTGACGGTCTTTGTTTACATCAATTTGATGTGTTCACACCCAGGGCTAAGTTTGAACCTGCTAGTGGTCAGTTGTGTATAGTGTTTTTGGTTTATTGTTTTCACCTTTGAGCGTATTTTTGATTAATTTGGTTAACCATGAATGGAAATAACAGTCTTCTTCTACTAGTACTACTACCATTATTACAACTACTACTACTACTACTATTAGTATGCTCACCACCGCCTCCACTCCCATGTTTTGTATCATTATTACATTATCACTTCTAGGGCTGCATCGATTATTATAATGTTTTTTTCAGCAATGTATTTCTTTTCATAATTCGTCTATTGAAGAAGTGGTAGTACTTTTAATTGTACTTTCTCTACTGCTAGTACTACCATCAGTATTCCTGTATCAATTATTTTATTACAAAAGTGTCATTTTAACTCTTCAGTTGGTTGGTCCCAGTTGGATTGCATGTTGTATTAGGTAATAGTCTCAGTGGATCTAAAAGTGTCTTTCTTTACCAGCATCGTACAGGAAGGGGAGTGACTGTAAACTCCGCCCTCCGCCCAACCCACAAACATGGAAACTACTTCCATGTGTGTGCTATTGTAAAGTTTCATCACTCACAAACTTCAATATTTTCATGTGCTTTGCTTTTACAGCTATTACAATTTGAAAATCTTTCCCTCTTGAATAAAAGGGACAAGGACACACACACTCTCTCTCTCTCTCTCTCTCTCTCACACACACACACTGACATGTTTCCAGTTTTTCCACAGATGTAAAGCAGATGGGTTTGAAAACAGCTCACCCACCTTGCAGCAATGAAGGGAGCATGATGGGAATTCAGCCTTAAGAAACAGAACTAATGAATTTAAGCGAATGCATGAATAATGTAGCAAAAACTGAAATCTTAAGTATTTGTTTTCCATCCACTCTCCTCTTCCAGTCCTGCGACGGATCATCCACCCTGAACTATCACCACCATGTCTGATCAAGGCACCACCTCGACTCCCTCCCCTGCCCCCCCTGTTCCCACCGGACCCCCTCCTAAGGCGACAAACCGGGGCCGCACCGCAGTTCCCATAGCCAGCTCCAACTCCGACACAACGGACATACCTGAGTTTGAGCCCTTTGTTGCACCAGGCCCAAGAGGATTCCCACCTCTGACTGGTGAGGGAGTACACTGTAAAACATCACAAAGGAATTTAGTGGAGTCAACTAATAAACTACATTAACTATTAACTACTTGTACTGCTGAGAGTTGACTCAACTCATTAAATTAAGTTTTAAAGAAACATGATCAGCATATTAGCAGATTTCCCAGCATCCTCTTTAATACATGTTAAAATAAGTCATGGTTGTTACTTCTCATAGTGATGAAAACAATGTCTTTACCGCCTTAAACTTTTAGTGTGTGAGTTTAACAAAGTCCTTTAAAGCAGCTTTGCATCACCTTAATACCTTACGTTCAAGTGAACTAAACTCATTTTGTTTTATATTTCCAAACCTCTTGAGACGACTTTGAACTAATAATTCAACTAAAGTTTAACTCACATTTTTAAGGCATTAGAGGAAGTTACATTTTTAAGTTGAACCAGCTTAAAATGTTTTACAGTGTGTTGTCTGTATGTTTGTGTTTGCAATTCATCAACCCATAGAAAAAGTTCACATATGAAAACACGTGCAATCAAATGTGTATGTAGGGGAAAGTCTCCATGTGGAAAAGTGATTTTTAAATTAAAAGGGTGAATGTAGAAGTCTGTTAAAGCAGCAGAACAGTTTGTCAAGTCTACTCCTCTTAACAATAAGCTCGTATTTATTAAGAAAAAGAATTGAAGGGCAGAAGACGGATGCCACAGCGCTTTGAGAAGATAAAGTCTTTTTCCCGAGAGTGACACAGTTTCCAGTAGGCTTTGCACATGACTGACACATGAATGACATCTAAACAAGATAAATTCTGCACACTTCCTGCAGCTTGTCACTACACTCCACCCAGTATAATTGTCAAAGAGCTACACAGTGAGAGATATCCACATGTGACAGGAATTTATGAATGGAGTGACTGGAATGTGGCAAACAGCCACAAATGAGTGGTTGTAGGGGTGACTTACTGTACATACACGTCACTGAGGTTTTAGATAAGTTTACAACTGTTGACACATTTAGAGAGAACGGTCTCCACCACCGAACAATTATCCCTTCCTTTTTCTTTATATGCTTTTTGATTGCAAACACTTAATAGGATTAAATGTCAAGTCTCAATCTGCTGCTTGACTAAAAAACAATGGTTTGTAAATGAGGCACTGGTGTGCACAGACTGTACGGGCATCAGCAAATATATACAAGAAGACCTTATTTACTGTACTGTACTGCAACTTAACTCTTGCAGCAGAAAACACAACTTTTAGGTGTATGGGCACACAAAATCTGAGTGACAATTTGAGTATTTTGATAAAATCAGAAACAAGTATTTAGTCTCAAGTGTGCACAATTACAAGTCAGATCACCACCAAAGTCTTGTCATTTGTTCTGTGGCTCAGGTGCTGCCTGTCCATCAAATCTCATGAAAATCCTGTCCTGTCTTTCTTTCTCTTTGTCTCTGTTCATTCAGACTATCTTGACATCTGGGACGTGGACATGATGAAGAGGCCAGATGAGATCAACAAGAAGCAACACCACACCATGTTGTTCAACTCTGACTATCTGGTGGTCCGTCGAGGACAAGAGTTCCAGGTCAAGATCAACTTCAATCGTCCCTACAAACCTGCTGAAGACAAGTTTGCTGTGGAGTTTATCATCGGTGAGCCGAGCATACTGTAGTCTTAATGATATAAAGTGATATTTTCCATCCTGCAGTTGTTATAAACTCTCTTAATTCTGGATCACATGGTCATTGCATTTTTTAAGATGTTATCAAAGCAACAAACTGAAGTACTCTTCTTCTTAATGTATAGAAGCTAGTTTATGCCAAGAGTTTACAAAAAATCTGCCTTGTTTTTTTGCAGTTTGTTTCTCATAATTATGTCTTAATAGGTCGAGTGTAACTTTTCATCTCACAATTATGAGAAATCTTCCCTTCTCATTATCATATACAAAAGTTTGTGGAAGTTGGCTCCCATATAATGAGATAATATTTTTAAACGGAAACCTGTCAGCAGGTGACAGGCCCACTGTCTTTGAGCATTTTCTTGAGCCATTTTCATTAAAAAGTGTATATTATATGTACATTTTATTATATGTACTATATGGACTTTTTTTCACCCAGGCACCAGCCCTCAGTACAGCAAGGGCACCTACATTCCTGTCTTCCCCAACAACGAGCGTAAGAGCTTCTGGGAAGGCCGCGTCACAAACACCTCTGACAACTCGGTCACCATGGGCATCACTCCTGCGGCAGACTGCATTGTGGGGAAGTACCACTTGTACGTCGCTGTGCAGACGCCCTTCGGCATCCGCAGGACCAGACGGGACAACAGCCGAGACCTATACATTCTGTTCAATCCCTGGGCGTCAGGTCGGTTTAGGCTTCTTGACCACAATTTTATTTTGCCACTTTATTGAACCACTGAGCTGGAACATGATGTTGTGGCTTTTGTCTAAGTTTCATGTCCATAAACATCCACAAGACCTGTTGTCTTTCCTCAGATGATGCTGTGTTCCTGGATGATGAGAAACAGAGGCAGGAGTGCGTGATGAGTGAGATGGGGATCATCTACCATGGTGCATTTGACGACATCGCTGAGAGAAACTGGAACTATGGACAGGTAGTAGAAAAACCAATCGAGGACTTCAGGACTGATTTTCCTAATTATTCTTTTGACTTCAGGTTTTTTTCCCTAGTTTAACTATGGAGTCCTGGATGCCTGTCTGTACATCATGGACAGGTCTGAGATGCCAATCACCAACCGAGGAGACCCCGTCAAGGTGACCAGGAAGGCCTCTGCTATGGTGAGAAAATATTTATTTTACTTGATAGCCGCACCCAACTATACTGTATTGCATCAGAACAATAAATGTCTAAAATCTGCCCTTTGTTGTACTCAGCTGAACTCTCGTGATGATGAAGGCGTGCTGGTGGGGAACTGGAGCGGCGACTACACCTACGGAGTGGCGCCCACTTCCTGGACTGGCAGCACAGAGATCCTGCTCACCTACGCCAGAAGCAAGATGCCCGTCTGCTTCGCTCAGTGCTGGGTCTACGCTGCCGTCTTCAACACCTGTGAGATCTTGATTGGATCCAAGTAGCAGAAAAACAATTCCTTTCCAAACCCCTTCCAAATTTCTTCTCGACCTCAGTGGAAAAGGTCTTTATGTTGAGGAAAGATGAGAAAGGAAAGTTATGAGGAGTTGGGAAGAGGTAACCATGGTGGTGTAACTAAACAGTAAGCACTTCCTTTCATTCCTAGGCTGAAGGAGATAGGAAAGGAAACATAGAGGAACCATTTCTCAACCATCAGCTCTTATTATGGCTTATATTTAGATACTTTGGGTCAGTTCATTCAGTTGAGAACCTTCTATTCTTGTTTATTCCCTCCTTGATTTCTGTCTTTACTTGTCTTTTTAGTCCTGCGCTGTCTGGGCATCCCGTCTCGGGTCGTCACCAACTACTACTCCGCTCATGACAACGACGGAAACCTGAGGACTGACATCATCCTGGAGGAGAGCGGCAGGATCGACCGCAATCGCACGAGAGACTCTATCTGGTAACACATGTTCTATGCAGCTCCATTATACAGTGATCTTGACTTTTTAATTTTTGGTTTGCTTTTGACCTGCTGGTCGCGGGGCCTAGAAATTCCACCGGTGGTCCTTCAGTCTGTCCAACAGTTATCTCAGCAACTAGTGGTGCGATTGCCAGTATTGGTATGAATATTTATGGTCCCCAGAGGACTCTTCCTCCAAAATTGGTTACAGTCGGTAGCAAAATTCTCATTTTGCTTTGGTACATGACAACGATATTTTACATTTTTATTTTTAATGTAATATTGTGTAATGTTTATTTTTTTCATGCTCCTCAGAGGATGAACCCTTTAAATTTTAAACACTCCAGGACCTTCAACACGTTTAACCCCAATACTAGTAAAGCTATGAGGTTCAGATCCACTGTACAGGCTGTAGCAGTTTTTCAGTATTGTGATTACAAGTGTGGAGGAAATGACAGGACAGGACTTGTATTATTCCAATTTCTATAATGATATTTAAAATAATGTTTGTCATTGACAGGAACTATCACTGCTGGAATGAGTGCTACATGTCTAGACCAGACCTCCCAGCTGGTTTTGGAGGCTGGCAGGTTGTGGATTCAACACCACAGGAGACCAGCGATGGTAAATAATAATAATATGAAATCATTGCTGGCTTTATAATAGGTTATTAGTTATTAAGAGTACTATACATAGCTAATTCCTCTATTTACAGATAAATCCCAGACACCAAAGAAACAAATATGAATTGTTGTACTGAATATTTTATAAATAAATGAATGGACCATTGTTTTAAGTGTTTTTCAGTCAGGATAAAAGTATAAACACTAAACTGACGGCACATCAGTGTTTAATTTCTTCCTCCATTATTCATAAAGGCATGTACAGATGTGGCCCTGCATCAGTCCAGGCCATCAAACATGGGCAGATATGCTTCCCATTTGATGCTGCCTTTGTGTTTGCTGAGGTGAGTCTTTAAACAACATTATTTCAGTGTGATTTTCTGTAAAACGTTTCTTTTTTTTGTCTGTAATTGCTGACGAGGTGGCTGTTAGTATTTAATAATCTTGTTTCACTCAAACAGGACAATCTCTTATTCACACAGTATTAAATTTTCTCTTTTGAGGCTCCTCTCCAAATCACTTCAGTTCAGGTCAGATCCAAGCCATCGTTCTTTTGATTATCTCTGTCTTTCTCCCTACAGATCAACAGCGATGTGGTGTTTTATTCCCGGAGTAAAGATGGGACCATGGAGCCAGTCAAAGTGAACCGGACTCATGTAGGCCGCATGGTTTTGACCAAAGCTCCAGGAGATGTGACCCGCCTCGACATCACCGATCAGTACAAGTTTGCTGAAGGTCAGTGACTCCATCAAACACAAATCGCAGTGTTTTAAGAGTGGGCAGAACTGTCTCTGTGGGTGTGTGTACCTCCAAATATGCACTATGAATATGTTTATTCTGGACACAGTATCATAATGAAAACAGAAACACTGAAACACTTAGTCAGAAACACAGTATTTACTGTTTACTGTGAAGTCTCTGAGTCAGTGTTAAGTCAATTTGTTTTTCAAACTAATTTGGGATGATGGTGGTTGAGTGTTGGCACAGTCGGCTGTGTTCTGGCACTAGAGGACCAGATATTTGCCCCTTTGCGGTTGCCAGGTTTTTGGGACTTGGGTCCTTTTGGTCTGGAAATAAGCTCCAGTTGGCGTCATTCTGGCCAGAATACTTGGGTCAATTCTTGTGCTTCGTTTATCACAAATTTGGCATGAATTTGGCAAACAAGGATTTAGCCCAAGCCATTTTGTTACTGATGGTCCTGATATCTCCAAATATGCTGACTGCAGATAACCAGGAAACCTGTAAACAAAAACTAAAACAAACATTGATATTATCCTTTTAACTTATAGAAATGTGCAAACACTGCACTAATATATTTCAATCATCCAATCTAGGCAGTAAGGAGGAGCGGACCGTTCTGGAAAAAGCGGAGGAGTACGGTTGTAATCCAGAGAAGTCCAACCCTCCTCTGGCCGACGTGGACCTGGTCCTGCCCACCCTGGAGGTCAGCGTGGGTGATGATTTCGAACTGAACCTGGAGTTTATAAACCGAAGCGACGAGCGCCGCATCGTGGACACCTACATCAGCGGGACCGTGGTGTATTACACCGGAGTCACCAGCTCCGAGTTCCTGTTCAGGGATGCCACAGTGACGGTTGGCCCCAACAAAAGTGAGTAAAGACCCACAAAAACACACTAGTACTCAAAAGTATTTCTATTGACTTTTTCACTATATTCATTCTGCAACCACAGACAACATCAACTACATTATCAAGACCATGTAAGCCTTGTTAGAAATCATTAGACATCAGTAAAACTATTAGAATTTAACACAAGAAAGCACTCAAAGTCCAGTCCTCTACCTTAATAATCCTAGAATCTTAGAAATATTTTGCACATGCTTTGGAAATATTGTAGATCTAAAAGGAAAAAACATGCAATTAAAAGTAAGAAATAATCCCAAAAGGCCAATGCAGAGAAAGAGCAGTGTTGTATTTCTGTGTTCTCCAGGTGTGAAGGAGTTGGTGGTGGTCGAGTCAACGAAATACATGAAGCATCTGGTGGAACAGGCCAACCTCCACTTTATTGCTACTGGGAAAGTCAAGGAGACCGGACAGATCATCACCGCCATGAAAGTCGTCCCCCTGCACACTCCCACACTTAGTGTCACGGTCTGCAATGCTTTTATTCTGATTATACCAGAAACCTTTACACAAATCAGTTAATCTAATATGTCGGCATTATTGTTTTGGTACACATCCTGCATTTTAAAAGATGCAAAAACACATTTCTACTACTGTCTTTTTCCAAAATTACTTTTTCTACAATTTAATCCCTCTCATGTGGCCAATAAATTTAGGAACCTGACTTTCAGCCCACTAATAAACACAGTTTTATGTGGTGGAATTGTCACATTTTCTTTTTATGATGTATGTTCTTTGTGTACTTCAGGTGTCTGAAGGGGGGAAAGTGAATGAGGAGATGATGGTGACTGTGGAGTTCACAAACCCCTTCACCTTCATCCTGGAGGGCGTCTACATTCGCATGGAGGGACCCGGGATCATGCAGCCCAGGATGAAATATTACAGGTCAGTTCAGCACAGAAGAAATAGGTGTGTGTGTGTGTGTGTGTGTGTGTGGGTGAAATCTTTTACTTGTCTGATATTTTAGTGTTTCATACAAAACAAAGAAAAAAGCTTCATCAGTTTAAAAACTAGTTCAGATTCACTTCAACCACCAGATATTCCATCTGTTAGAAATTATTTTATGAACTAAAAGTGCTATCCTTTTCATAACCACACAAACCTTCAGCTGAAAATCACTAAAGTTTTCACCAAAAAAAAGCACAATTTTTCATTATGTTACAGCATTTATTCATCAGTTCGTATCTGTGCGTAGGTGGTGTAGCATAAAATTCTCATGATAGGCTGCAGAGATTTGTACAAATCTGCATTTTAAAATAAATCCACTGCCTGAATTTAAACTCCAGAGTGCGGCATACCATTACTGTTCTGATATTTAAATTACATAAACCTCTGAAACTGTATTCTTCAGAACATAAATTATGGAACTAAATTTAAGCATGCCAGGTGCTTTTATTCATAACCAACCGTGTCCATTACATTTCTGACAAAATACTGATTCAATATTTTTTTTAAATGACACCAAAAATCAGTCGCTCTGGCATTTGACTCTAACCCTGCTTGTTTCAGTCTGATCACAGGGGGCTCCTCTCTGACCTGGGCCGAGTTTTTCACTCCGCAGAGGGCCGGCAGCACCAGGGTGATCGCTACTCTGGACTGTCCTGCTCTCAGGCAGGTCACCGGCCAGGCGTCTGTCACCATTGAGCCCTGAGGATCACTGTAGGATCACTGAGGCCCAACGTCATTCAACTCATTTACACTTATACACCAAATATAGGCCTATAGCATAGTTATCTAACTGTAGGTTTATAGCAGTTTAACAGTGTAGCTTCAGCATTTATGATAACAATGGTGATAGTTTTAGTCATAAGCAAAAAGAGTGCACATTTAAAAAATGCAGTTCTTTTTAAAGTGTGCTTATCAACACATATTAAACATTTTGACAGTTATATGGCAACTTTTTCATGAAAAAATAGAATTGATCCAAGATTTTGGGAAAATCTATAGATTGCTACTTACGTTTCTTTTTTTTAATATTCAAAAGGTTTATTCATTTCAACTCAATCGTACACAAGTACAGAGTGAGTATGTCTCCAAAATCACTCCTTCATTCTATCATTCATTACTCCCTATATGATATATAATATCATTTTTATACATATAAGACACTCAGTTTACTCTATAGTTTACTCTATAATGAGCTGTAAACTGAGATTTCAGTCACTGACAGGTGTCATGTCCATCAACTGCTAATTTTCGCATCTATAAAACGTGATGCACTGCATTGTGGGATTTTTGTGGGCACTATGTTTAAATTTCATACTCAGAATTCAGACACTGAAATTAAACATCAGAGAGTAAATACAGATTAAATTAAATCAAAAGGGATTTCAGACACAGTTTATGTTTATTTTAAACCTGCACTAATCAATTTATGGCCACTAGGGGGCAGATTTACAAGCTGACAGACAAACACAGCCCTGACATACTACATAACATGTTAGCAAGCATTGCCTTTTTTTCTGGTGACCTGATGAATTTAAATCCAATATTCACTCTCCTTTCAACTCAGTTTAAGTCTCCAGCAACTCCTGAGGAAACACATCTGAGTCATTATTTACTAAATGTTCAATTGTCTTCAGCTAGTAGCTAACTTTGTCTGTCTGCTGTTTGGTGCCGGGAAGGTAGTTTACAGTGGATTTATCAGAGCTGGACCTCCTGAAAATGGCATCCTGCAGTTGCTAGAAACAGGGTTGATTAGGGCAGTGAGACTGAGCGAAACAGTAATTGTGCCATAAAACCAAAACAATGAGCTAAAAGAGTCTAACAAGCTAAATATAACTGCAGAGTTGGGTGATAATTCACTGTGGATATGAGATATGATTATATGTGTCATTTTGATTAATGCAGCTTTAACCAAATTTGGAAATTTACTCTAACTATGCAACTAGAACATTAACCTTAAGTATCAATGTTTCTGCTTAAGAACTGTAAAGACGTATTTCCACCTCTTTATATCAGTCTACAAAATCTGTTTCTTCACATTTTTTCTTTGTTAAAGAACAAATATCAACCAAATAAAATGATTCCTTATAAGTGTTTATGTGAGTCAGTGGTGATAATTGGATGTCCTCTTTACATCTTTATTTCATGAGCAACAAAGTCTCCCAGAGACACCATCAATGATTCAACAAATGTTAGTTATTAATGCTCAGATTGGTAGTAAAGCCATGATTTCCAGAACAATCACTGAAAAATGAAGATTTGAAGAAGCTGAAGATTTGTATTTGTGTTAAAATTTCACAATTTTAATTTTACTAATCCTCAAAAATATTGTTACATTCTGTATAACTATTCTTGTTTACTTGTATTTTTCATCCAAAGTATTGTACCTCACTGCATTACAAGTCACATCTGTTACAGACTAAAACCAAAAGTCATATGAAAATGTTCTAATAAACTGTGTGAGAATGAAACAAAAGAAAGGAGCCAAATCAGAGCTGCTGCAGAGAAGAAGCTGCTGGTGTCTGCGGTTGCACTGCTGTACTTAGTGGTATAACAACGCAATATAATAAATATTACATAAAAACATTACATCATTAAGGGTTAGCGTGCGAGCTATGTGACCCAAATCAAACACACCCACGATGTTGCGTGACCAACAGGTGCACGCTGAATCTGGCAAACGTGCTAATTGCTAAAATGCTCAGGGTGGATCCTCCAACGGCGACTTCTGGTGTGAAAATAATCCCTCATGTGATTGCAGAGCCTCTTCCAGCTCAAAGTTTTTGATATTGAGGAGCGCAGTGGGACAGAGAGGCTGAGTTGATTGAGTTGCATGATGCTTTGAGAATGAATGAGCAAAGAAGTTGAACCTGGAGCAGACTGAGGAGGACTGTCTGGTTCTCAAGACTCATAGAATGACATTCAAACAGGTGAGCATAACAAACTCACTGATGGATGTTCTTCGTTGTCAATAAGTTGACGTGTTTATACAGTTTATTTTATAGCCTAAATGTGTTCTAATAGGTCCATCATATGACATCATCATCATATACAATTTTTTCTGTACCCGCCTTGTGATACATCACTTTTCTCTCACCTGAAGGTGATGAGGTAGTCTGGGTACGCTTGGTTATCATGGAACACAACATACATGTTGGGGTTGTCTAATGTATCCACCACACTGTCGTAGCGGTCATGGGGCCGCTGGTCACTGCGAGGCGGAGGAACCCTCGTGTTGCTTCGGCCCAGAGTGTAGATGCCAGTCAGGACTCGGGCCACAAACATTAACTGAGAACCATCAGCAGCTGGCTTGGAGTAGGTCGGGTGGGCTGAGTATCTGGCATTTACAGCAAAGTAGGTTCCATGACCGTATGCAGTTGCTGAGAATAAGAGGAAAATGGGAATTAACAACAAGTCCTCATAACTAAACAGCAGTGCTTTCCAAAATGATCCATGTAGTTGTTACAAAAACTATTCATATGAGTGTTTTCTCATCTGCCACTTCTACAACACTGAAGCAATGACTACTTATTACTGTGAATTGGTCCAAAAGATCTTTACCATTTTGTCCAGCGAAGCGCCTGTTGAACCCAGTTTTCATGATGGAGTCACAGTTGTCTTGGCTCGTACCATGATACAGAAACATTTCACCTGCTCCACGCCTCTGTATGTTCTTATCAGAAATGTGCTTCTTCTGCACTTCATAGGCGCGTCGCAGGTGAACATTTTGCAAACGCTCAATCTATCAAGTACAAAACAAAACCAAGAAAAAAACAAGTGAGCTGCCAAATTTGCCTCCGAAGGATGTCAATATCTTGACTCTATAATATATATATAAAGTCAAGTGTAAGGGAAAAGCACTCATGAAAAATCAATGAGTCTACATGAAAGCTATCAAGCTATCATAGATCTAAACTGGAAGGTGTCAACATTTTGTGTACTCCATGTCTACAGACAACAAAATGTCTTTTCCAGTGAAAGATGCCCACCTTCATTATAGTCTTGGAGACAGTTCGTTTGAAGGCCTCCTTCACTGTCCGGTACTCTTCAGAGGAAGGCTGCAGTTCAAACGCCTTAAAAACTTCACCGGCAGCCATGTTGTCCCAGTACAGAGGGAGAGTGAAGTCTGAAAAAAGTTGGAGGACAAAATTAATAGTAAAATGTCAGATAATCAGAGTAAATGTGTTTTGTCTCCAAAACCAACATCTAGACATCTCTTCTCGTCTAGAACCATCTTCTCACCTGGCAGATTCTCGAGTCGTTTCAGCTTCATTATCTGACCAGTTACTCGGCTTGTAGCTTCCAACATCTGTGGATCCACACTCCACGAGATGCCCTGTGCGTCCATTATCCCTCCTGCTATATCATTCTTTTCCAGGTTGTGATTGGCTGTTTTGGGGAGTCTCTCCCAGTTGCCGTTAGGTCTCAGGATGCACCAAGCCACGCGGGTGTACAAATCCTCCTCCTTCCTGACTCTCACCTCTCTTCTGAGGTTGCCATGCAAAGCATCATTAATCATCTGCATCACCTGGTTGACGCCATCTTTTAACCCACTCACTGTTAAGCTGCCTTGGCCGGACTCGTCCTTCTTCACGCACAGACCCTGGCTCTCCACCAGCTGCTTCAGATCCTCCATATCGTCCTGGGTGAGGCCGACCAGCTCTTCATTTTTGAAGGTCTGAGTGGAGCACTGAGCCTGATACAGATTCCTTAGCTTTGTCATGGCATCATCAACTGCCTGTCTGGAACGACCCACAAACAGGAAGATGGACTGCTGACTTGTAGAGCTGGTATAGAGGATGCTAAGGTCTGCGTTCACAGAGGAACAGGGTTGTTGTTGTTGTTGTTGTACATGAGGCAACTGGGGCACTGACACTGCAAGGTAAATCAAATGATAACAATCACTGAAAGTTCCCAATGAAATAAGAGAATTCTGTGAAAAGGAGACCGATTTCTAAGCAACCGCAAAAGAAGAAGGCTGTTTGTGAAAATTCCCATCACCTCTGTTGATTACAGCAGTGGGAAACATTGCCATTGCTTCCCCTTTAAAGGCCAAGAAGACTTTGATTTTTATCAGGATGAGGCGGATGTTGGTGAGACAGTGGAGGGGAGTGGATGACATGGCAGCCTTGACCCCTCGGAGCATCGCACCTGCCACGACACCAGGGTCCAACCCGCCAGTTCCTGCACAAACGGTTTGAATTTTTACTGTCAGAATTAAAACTGACACTGACTTGAACCACAAAATTTACATTTAGGTGTGTGTGTTTTTTATTGAATATCTAGAAAGTCTTGCAGAATACTTACCAGCACCAATGGCAGGAATGGCCACGGACTTGAATCTAGAGGTTTCACAAAATGTAATGATGCGAGAGACCAGTTGTTCAGTGACGCCTGCATCCTTTTCTCCACACACATGAAAAATGGCTGCACAAGGGAACGATCCAGGCTTGGATTTAAAAACGTCTCCTTTGTTCACTTTCGCTACACACAACAGAACAAAGACAAGAAGAGTAAGAAACTGTAGTTTATGTTACTTGAAAATGTCTAGCGGGTCCTCTTTTCTTACCTGCTTTAAGTTCAGCCTCCACCTCTGGTCCAGCTACACTTAAGATGTCTTTGCACACACCATCTGTAGGATAAAGAAGATATTCATTGTAGAACAAGACAAGACTAAGGGTCTACAGCCATGCAAGCAGCTCTGTGAGGCTGTGCTTAGTCACAGTGGTGGATTGAGCTAAATGACGTCAGCATGCTAACATGATTGCAATGACAATGCTTACATGTTAAGCAGATGTCGTGTTTACCATGTTCGCTGTAAAGCTGTGGCTGATGAGAATGTCATTCGTTTTGCAAGTATTTGGTCATAAACAAAAGTATTGAACAAATACATTTTTTCATTATGGCGCTATGAAGTTATTACAATTCATCCTGTGGAGACTAGGAACGCCTTTACCAAATTTTGTACCAATCCATCATGTAGATGTTGAGATATGAATAAGTGAAAACTTTCATCTGCTGGTGAAACTAGATGAAAGGTTAGGGGTTCACCAAAGTCTTTAGGGTTCACCCTCAGAACACCATGAATGTGTATGCCAAATTTCATGGCAATCCATCCAATAGTTGTTGAGATATTCAGTCTGGAACAAAGTCATCAACTGACCGACTTTGCCATCCCTAGAGCCACACCGCTAACGTGGCTAAACATAACTTTACATTTAGAACCTGGTCTTTAGCTCACTAGGACATCCAGCCTTTTTAAGCATCCTAAGTTACAGTAGCTCTCACCCACGACATGAAGATTTGTGAAGTCGGTCGTGTTCACCACAACATCTGTAGTCTCATTAGTGATGTCACCAAACACCAGCTGTAGTTTAACCCCGCCTCCCATTATCATTGTCATGTCATCAACGTCACTGGTGAGGGAGCTATAGATTGCTGAGAGGAAGAACACCACAACATGTTTCATATTTGTCTCATATTTAATCTAATAATTCACAATGCCAATGGAAATGGTGAAATATTAAATTGCTGATTCATTAATAAATACTTAATATAAACTACATTTTTAAATGGTGCAAATTCCTTGCTGTACTTGTAATTAACAGTTATTCAAAGTAGTCTGAGCAGCTGACTAGTTTACCTTGGCCTCCCTGGTTCATATTTAAGCTGAGGAGCCTGCGGACATCATGGTAGCACTGTAAATATAAACATAAGCATTAAACACTTTATCATCAATACATCCTGCATTCATCTTGTAAACCGGACACCAGCTGTCAAGTGTTGATAGTCACCTCCTCAGAGTCAGGATAGTCTGGTTTAATGACGATGTGGATGGTGGCGAGAGATCCAGGGGATGCAGATAATCCAAACTGGCGAATATTCTCAGTCAGCACTTGAATGGCTTCTCTCAGTGGGTATTTTAAAACAATGCCAGGTCCGATGACTGGAAAGGCCACTGAGCATAAGCGCTGCTGTACACAGAGGTCCAAACACTTCTTCAGCCCATTACTGAGCGCCTACAAAACAAAAATCAGACATTTCCTTAGAGTTTAAGCTTCTACCTACATTGCATATTGCTCTCTAAAATGTGTGAAAGAAGCTACAGTTTTGTAGAGCTAAACGTTATTAAACAAGAGTAAAATAACTTTTTTTTACAATACAAAGTTAAACAACGTGTCATATTCAATTTTCCTTAGAGTTTTCAAAAGCTACCCCTATATTGCACATTTCACCCTAAAATGGGAAGTAAGCTAACACAGAACAGATTGGAGCTTTGTAGAGTTTTGTATAGCTAAACCTAAAGTAAAGGAACTTCAGTTTTTCTGATTACGAATATTTTGACTGAAGCCCCCCTATTCTGAAGCTTATTACTCTTTAAAATGAAAAAGTTCCAAAATACTATTCCATATAGTAGCATGTTTAATAAACTAGTTAAACTTGCCTGTTAGTCTTCAGAAGGCTAAGATATAGTGTATTCTCTCCAACACCTTTGAAGTGTTTCACCTTACCTGCACACTCTGCCCTCTGACTCCATCCCATGGCAGACACTCAATGAAGAGGAGCTTGGAGCAGCCCAGAGATGGAGGCGCATCAACCTGCAGAACATCACCAGGGGCGAGGATACAACTGGCTGCCATTAAGTCAAACATTGACTTGATTGCATCTCCTCCTTTTTTCAACAGACATTGACCAATTTTTGTAGACTTCAGCTGCTTGTTGAGCATGGGGACCACCAACACATTCACCTGTGGAAATAATGTCAAATAATATCAATGTGAGTTTTGCACTGCTGCTTTACTAATTTATGTAAAGTAGAACAGAAATTGTCGAACCTGCTCATCAACCAAACTGCCAAGCTTGATCTCCAGACTTGTCTTGTTCACCACAATGCTCCCAACAGTTATGCAGCGTCTTCTGGCGATCAGAGGTCTGGATGTAACTCTGCTGAAGCTTTGTGATGTAGTTTTCATTTCAGGGGAGTACATAACTTGCTGTTTTCTGATAAGGACCTGGCACGAGCTCTCTACGAGCTCCTTGCTCACTTTACCCTCTGCTTGGAAGTACCGCTGAGCCCCTGGTCCATCTAGAATCAAAGTGTCGTGTGCTAGAGTTAGGTTTAAGTTTGCCTGAACCTCCTGGACCAGGCAGCGGGGGCCAGACAGAAGCACACAAGGATATGGAAAATGCGAGGCTTTTAAGGTCACCTTGGTCTGCGTCATGCCAATTATGTTTAAGATTTTATCAAAACAGTCAACCAGTTCAGGATGCGGCAGGTTCAGCACTTCTTGTGTCCCGACTTGATTCAACTGGTAGTCATGCAGAAACTCTTTGAGCTTGTTCACATTTTCACTGTAGCCCACCAGTCGTACTTTGATTGCGGTTCCACTGGGTTGTGGGATGAAGCTGACTTCCACTTTGATTTCTTGACTGTTTGCCTCGCTCTTGGCTTTGATCATGATTTCTTTCACTCTGTCGAGTTCTGGAGGTACAGCTAAAGCTCCCTGCAGATGCACATTGGCTACACTCAGGTCTCTCAGCACTGCTGCCTCAGCCTCATTCAAGGCATCATAGGACAAACTGAACAGGACCAGGTCTGATCCCACCTCCAAGAAAACAGGATTTCTGAGGCTCTGCAGTAAGCGAGTCTGGTACTTGGACATAGCACCACTGGATGTTATGAAGGTAAGTAAAGCTGTGCAGAGCTTAACTCTCCTTTCCTTTACCTTTTTGATCAGTTCATCAAATTTTGTAGCTCCTGACTGCACCTCCTTGTCAGGACCCTCCAAGATGATCATGGCGTTACCTCTGTGGATTTTAACCTCCGGGCAATGTGCACACATTTCTTGCCTAAAGTCTTTTTCTATCAGTTTGAACTGCTTCTCCACAATTGGTAATTCCTTTCGGATTGGCAGGCTCTTTTCCAGGACTGCGATCCTCTCCTTCACAGCCTCAACTTCTCCCACAACCACAGCGTAACCGCTCTCTGTGTACACTTTTATATCATCGGCCACAAAGGAGGATCCCTGTAGTAGTATTTTGACTTTTTGTGGTTCAACCACATGATAGCAGAGGTAGCACTCAGTAACACCGATGAAGACCTGATCCACCTGGATCTCCCATTTCTGTGCTTCTCCAGGCACCTTCTCAATATCCCCCCGAACCACTGCCTCCTCCTCATCTTGATTGAACTCCACTGTGCAGCCGATAGAAGAGAGCTGCTTCTGTAAGACTCCGGATGCTTTGGGGTTGTCTCTCAGGTAATACAGGAGGAAAATATCTATCTTGAAAATCTTCTCAAGGCCTTTCGTGTTTGCTTTTGTGAATGTCTAAAGAAGAAAAGCAATAAAGAATTAATTAATTTGTTAGAAAGTAAGTCTAATAAGAATACTACATCTCATTATCTATAAATTATAAAAAGAGATCATCATTTTGTTTGCAAGACGATGACTCAGAAATGCTCGGAAATCCCCTCAAACTGGTCGGGCAAGATCATTTGGCTGTGACGTTTGTGTCAACTGTAACAATAAGAGCCCAGCCAAGGTTTGTAAAGGGAAATATTTGCTTACCTGTGATTGACTAGTGGATAGCTGTTCAAGGGTCTGTGGCAAATTTGTTTGGCTCACGGTCAGACGTAGCTCTCCACAAGGGAGGGAGATGGTGTGAAACTTCCTCTGCAAAACTCTTTCCTGGTCTGTAAAAAATAAAGTTCCCAATAAGGTCCCAACAAAGTCCTACATTTAAACTAAAACTGCAAAGTATATTCTGCTTATAACTAATTTTAACCAAAGGCATTCCTTACCTTCTTTTTCCTTGAAACTGATTTTATAGGTGTTGTATTCAGCCTTTTCGATCATCCCACAATCACCTCCCCCAGAAACTCGTCTTTTCTGAAAGTATCTCCTGATGTTCTTCTTCTCACTGTCTGCCAGATCTTTCGCTTCAAAGAACAACGCATGTTGGTATTCATCCATTTTACCTACAATTCTGAACTTACAGGAAAACTTTTAATAAGTATAGCATCTCTTAGTGTGCCACCGTCTTCAGTGAACGCTGTGCTCTGAAGTGTTTGAATTTAGTTTCACTGTCACTTTCGAGCATATGTTTAAATATTTGCAAATGGACACACCCAATTACATAATTGGGTTAGGTATTTTTTACTTTCAAGTTGGATATTTCCCTGACCCAGATTAGAGTTACTATAATGCAATGATGATTATAACATATATGTTTTTATAGATGATGTTGATATAAGCATATCAAATTAATAATGGAAAACTAACATTCAGCAGTTTGTTTATCAGGAGTTGTTTGAAGAAAACAGATGCCTGCTGCTGCTAAAAATGGGGTTGATACTGAAGCAAAACAGCAAATGAGCCATAAAACTAAAAGAATGAGCTGGAAGTATACAGTTCCTGTTAGTTCTCTCACTACTACCACTAAAAAACATGGTCTTCAACTATCATCACTGGTAATTGTACTTCCTCTACTGTTAGTACTACTATCAATTGATATTATCAATTGTTATTATTTTATTTCAATTGGTTGGTCCCAGTTTGACTGCATTGAATATTAGGTAATACATCTATAGGTAATAGTGGATATTTATATTCTTATGTATGGTTATTTAAAAACTTCTTAAGTAACTTTAATGTGTAAGCTGGCTGTTATTTCTCCATAACATAACAAGACTCAATGTTGTTTCCCCATAAAATGAAAATGAATCTCCAAACAATAAAATTTTCTTTCTTTCCTTACTGGAAGGGGAATGACTGTAAACTCCACCCTCCACCCAACCCACAAACACAGATGGAAACCACCAGTGATATTAAAGTGTGTTATTGTACAAGAAGACTTTGTACAGGAATCATAACTTTTATGTGTATGGGCACACAAAATCTGAGTGAGAATCAGGTCTTTAAAAAAATCAAAACCAAGTACTGTAGCCTCATGTGTGCACAATTACAGATGTCAGATCAAAATCTTGTCATTTGTTCTGTGGCTCAGGTGCTGCCTGTCCATCAAAGCTCATGATAATCCATCCACAGGTTTCTGAGACATCCTGCTCTCTCTCTTTCTTTTTGTTTCTGTCCGTTCATCCGTACATTGTGGACATGATGAAGAGGCCAGATGAGATCAACAAGAAGCAATACTACACCATGTTGTTCAACTCTAATTTTCTCGTGGTACATCGAGGACAAGAGTTTCAGGTCAAGATTAATATTATTAATTATTAATTATATTAATATATTTGACAGAAATTTGCATTTTAAAAGAAATCCACTGCCTGAAACTCCATAGTGTGGCATGCCATTACTGTTCTGATATTCAAATTACATAAACCTCTGAAACAGTATTTTAACAGTATTTTAAATTTAAGCATGCCAGGTGCTTTTTATTCATAACCAACCATTTAATTTCTGACAAAAGCCCCAAAGAAGAAAAGACACATTTTATTAATGCTCAAATTGGTAGTAAAGACATTATTTCCAAAACAAACTCAAAATCAGATAGAAAATGAATCATTAATTGTCTGAAAAGCCAGAAACAGTACATCTTGTAATCTAAAAAAGGGCAACAGTAAAACATCCTCATCCCTAGAGGAATTACCCTGCAGGAAGTCAAGCAGCTAAAGTTACGTCAGTGCAGAAAAGTTCCCGGACCCAGTTAAAACTGTCACTTAAACATGAGAAACTGAAGATTTACATGTATATTAATGTTCAAATTTCACAAATTTCACTTTGATTTTACTCTCAAACTCTCAAACATACTGTTACATACTATATAACTATAACTTTAAGTGATCATTACTACTCGGACTACAAACAAACTACAAACGGAAACCAGAATGCTTCTGATACCAAAATTTTGCCCC
Source organism: Enoplosus armatus (assembly GCF_043641665.1). Classification (NCBI taxonomy): domain Eukaryota; kingdom Metazoa; phylum Chordata; class Actinopteri; order Centrarchiformes; family Enoplosidae; genus Enoplosus; species Enoplosus armatus. The sequence continues at coordinate 4,978,816 of NC_092202.1, read as the reverse complement.
TTGCAATCTTACAGATTCTACATTCATATGCAGATATCCTTTTATATATTAGGCATTGACATGTTAGTACAGTTTATTTTGTAGCTAACCTGTGTTCTAATTGGTCCATCACATAACATCATCATCACATAATTTTTTTTCTGTAACCGCCTTGTGATACATCACTTCTCTCTCACCTGAAGGTGATGAGGTAGTCTGGGCACGCTTGGTTATCATGGAACACAACATACATGTTGGGTTTGTCTAATGTATCCACCACACTGTCGTAGCGGTCATGGGGCCGCTGGTCACTGCGAGGCGGAGGAACCTTCATGTTGCTTTGGCCCAGAGTGTAGATGCCAGTCAGGACTCGGGCCACAAACATTAACTGGGAACCATCAGCAGCTGGCTTGGAGTAGCTGGGCTGAGCTGAGTATCTGGCATTTACAGCAAAGTAGGTTCCATGACCAAATGAAGTTGCTGAAAAAAAGAGAAAATGGGGAATTAACAACAAGTCCTCATAACTAAACAGCAGTGCTTTCCAAAATTATCCATATAATTGTTACAAAAACTTTTTGTAAGAGTGTTTTCTCATCTGCCACTTCTATAGTTAAAGATTTGGTTAAAGGTTGGGTTATCCTGGTTTAAGAAGCAATGTTGACTGTTTCCAAAACCTTAAGAGATTGCTGGTCAAGAAAATGTAAACATGGTTCATTTTAAGGAAAATCTTTTTTGCCCTTTCAAAGTGTAGTAATCTACATGTTTTGTCAGTGTAATTGCTTTCAATCAGGGCTCAAGTTGTGATTTTGAACATACTGAGGTCATGAGACCACAATCCAACCATACCTCCCTCAGAAATGTTTGACCAGAGACCAAAAGGAAAGTCTGTTAAACTTTCTAATTTAATTCTCTGTCATCTTTTATTTCCTTTTTTTTTGATGGCCTAAAGTTCAAATATGGAATCAGTATATAAAGTCCCTACTGTTTTAATTGTTGAATGTAAAGCCCAGGTCCCACCAGATTCCCAAAGAAAATACAGAGGATATGATCTCAGAGTCTACAACGCTACAACCCTGCTCTCCATCACCAAATTCATATAAACATTTTGTCCACTAAACTCTTATATACATGTCCCTGTTTAATCTGAAACTTCCTCCACTGTACAGGGAATTATGTTTTCTAAAACGGAGGCAACAGCAGTGATTTGCTCTGAATAAATAGAAAGATGTGGAGGAAATTGAAATGCAGCTGTTACTGTGAATTGGTCCAAAAGATCTTTACCATTTTGTCCAGCGAAGCGCCTGTTGAACCCAGTTTTCATGATGGAGTCACAGTTGTCCTGGCTCGTACCATGATACAGAAACATTTCACCTGCTCCACGCCTCCGTATGTTCTTATCAGAAATGTGCTTCTTCTGCACTTCATAGGCGCGTCGGAGATGAACATTTTGCAAACGCCTGATCTATCAAGAGCAAAACAAAACCAAGGATGTAAATATCTTGACTCTATAATATATATAAAGTCAAATGTAAGGGAAAAGACCTCATAAAAAAATCAATTAATCTACATGAAAGCTATCAAGCTATCATAGATCTAAACTGTAAGGTGTCAACATTTTGTGTACTCCATGTCTACAGACAACAAAATGTCTTTTCCAGTGAAAGATGCCCACCTTCATTACAGTCTTGCGGGCAGTTTGATTGAAGGCCTCCTTCACTGTCCGGTACTCTTCAGAGGAAGACTGCAGTTCAAACGCCTTAAAAACTTCACCGGCAGCCATGTTGTCCCAGTACAGAGGGAGAGTGAAGTCTGAAAAGAGCAGGACAAAATGAAAAGACAATTGTCAGATATTCAGAGTAAATGTGTTTTGTTTCCTAAACCAAATGTATAACACTACACAATGCTGTCTCATCTAGAACCATCTTTTCACCTGGCAGATTCTCGAGTCGTTTCAGCTTCATTATCTGACCAGTTACTCGTCTTGTGGCCTCCAACCTCTGTGGATCCACACTCCACGAGATGCCCTGTGCGTCCATTATCCCTCCTGCTATATCGTTCTTTTCCAGGTTATGATTAGCTGTTTTGGGGAGTCTCTCCCAGTTGCCGTCAGGTCCCATGATGCACCAAGCTACACGGGTGTACAAATCCTCCTCCTCCCTGACTCTCACCTCTCTTCTGAGGTTGCCATACAGAGCAGCATTAATCATCTGCATCACCTGGTTGACGCCATCTTTTAACCCACTCACTGTTAAGCTGCCTTGGCCGGACTTGTCCTTCTTCACGCACAGACCCTGGCTCTCCACCAGCTGCTTCAGATCCTCCATGTCGTCCTGGGTGAGGCCGGTCAGCTCTTCCTTTTTGAGGGTTTGAGTGGAGCACTGAGCCTGATACAGATTCCTTAGCTTTGTCTTAGCATTGTCAACATCCTTTCTGGAGAGACCTACGATCAGGAAGACGGACTGCTGAGTTGTAGAGCTGGTATAGAGGATACTATGGTCTGCGCTCACAAACGAATGGTGCTGATGTTGTGCATGAGGCAACTGAGGCAGTGACACTGCAAAATAAATGATAACAATCAGTGAAAATTCACAATGAAATATGAGAATTTTGATTTAAAAAACTCTAAGCAAGAACAAAAGCAGAATGCTGTAATAATTCCCATCACCTCTGTTGATTACAGCAGTGGGAAACACTGGCATTGCTTCCACTTTAAACGCCAAGAAGGCATTGATCTTAATCAGGAAGAGACAGATGTTGGTGTAACAGTAGTAATTATCAGATATTCAAAGTAGTCTGAGAGACTGTGTAGTTTACCTTGGCCATCCTGGTTCATATTTAAGCTGAGGAGCCTGTGGACATCATGGTAGCACTGTAAATATAAACGCCAGCATTAAACACTTCATCATTAATAAATCCTGCATGCATGCATCTTATAAACCACTTGTTGAAACGTTGACAGTCACCTCTGCAGAGTCAGGATAGTCTGGTTTAATGACAATGTGGATGGTGGAGAGAGACCCAGGGGATGCAGACAAACCAAACTGGCGAATATTCTCAGTCAGCACTTGAATGGCTTCTCTCAGTGGATATTTTAAAACAACGCCAGGTCCGATGACTGGAAAGGCCACTGAGCATAAGCGCTGCTGTACACAGAGGTCCAAACACTTCTTCAGCCCATTACTGAGCGCCTACAAAACAAAAATCAGACATTTCCTTAGAGTTTAAGCTTCTACCTACATTGCATATTGCTCTCTAAAATGTGTGAAAGAAGCTACAGTTTTGTAGAGCTAAACGTTATTAAACAAGAGTAAAATGCAACTTTATTTTTACAATACAAAGTTAAACAAAGTGTCATATTCAAAATACTAGCCCATAAAGTAGCATCAATAAGCTAGTTAGCTTGCCTGTTAGCCTTCTAAATGCCTCAATATGCCTCAGACAAAGTTCTTGTTGGATCACTGAACCCCCCCCATAACTTTCCAGGCCAGGTGTGTGGAAGTGAGACAGTACGCAGGATTTGAACTTCTCTCTTAAGCCTATTTTGTCATTCTTCCCACAACTACTTCAGTTATATATTTCACCCTTACCTGCACACTCTGCCCTCTGACTCCATCCCATGGCAGACACTCAATGAAGAGGAGCTTGGAGCAGCCCAGAGATGGAGGCGCATCAACCTGCAGAACATCACCAGGGGCGAGGATACAACTGGCTGCCATTAAGTCAAATATTGACTTGATTGCATCCCCTCCTTTTTTCAACAGACATTGACCAATTTTTGTAGAATTTAGCTGCTTGTTGAGCATGGGGACCACCAACACATTCACCTGTGGAAATAATGTCAAATAATATCAATGTGAGTTTTGCATTGCTGCTGTATTGATTTATGCAGAGTGGAAATTGTCGAACCTGCTCATCCACCAAACTGCCAAGCTTGATCTCCAGACTTGTCTTGTTGATGCTCAGAGGAGTGGTGCTGGTGGCAGGTCTGGGTCTGACACTGCTGAGGCTGGAGCTAGTCACATTTGGGGAGTACACACCTTGCTGTTCCCTGATAAGGACCTGACAGGAGCTCTCTACCAGCTCCTTGCTTTCTTTACCCTCTATTTGGAAGTACCGTTGAACCCCTGGTCCATCTAGAACCAAAGTGTCTGATGTCAGACTGGCTAGAATTGAGATTAGGGCCTGCTGGGCCTCCTGGACCCGACAACGGGGGCCAGACACAAGCACACAAGGATATGGAAAATGCGAGGCTTTTAAGGTCACCTTGGTCTGCGTCATGCCAATCAGTATTAAGATTCCATCAAAACAGTCAACCAGTTCAGGTTGCGGCAGGTTCAGCTCTTCTTGTGTCCCGACTTGGTTCAACTGGTAGTCATGCAGAAACTCTTTGAGCTTGTTCACATTTTGACTGTAGCCCACAAGTTGTAGTTTGGTGATTGCGGTTCCACTGGGTTCTGGGATGAAGCTGACTTCCACTCTGAGCTCTCGACTGTTTGCCTTGTTCTTGACTTTCATCATGATTTCTTTCACTCTGTCGAGTTCTGGAGGTACAGCTAAAGCTCCCTGCAGATGCACATTGGTTACACTCAGGTCTCTCAGCACTGCTGCCTCAGCCTCATTCAAGGCATCATAGGACAAACTGAACAGGACCAGGTCTGATCCCACCTCCAAGAAAACAGGATTTCTGAGGCTCTGCAGGAAGCGAGTCTGGTACTTGGAGATAGCACCACTGGATGTTATGAAGGTAAGTAAAGCTGTGCAGAGCTTAACTCTCCTTTCCTTTACCTTTTTGATCAGTTCATCAAATTTTGTAGCTCCTGACTGCACCTCCTTGTCAGGACCCTCCAAGATGATCATGGCGTTACCTCTGTGGATTTTAACCTCCGGGCAATGTGCACACATTTCTTGCCTAAAGTCTTTTTCTATCAGTTTGAACTGCTTCTCCACAATTGGTAATTCCTTTCGGATTGGCAGGCTCTTTTCCAGGACTGCGATCCTCTCCTTCACAGCCTCAACTTCTCCCACAACCACAGCGTAACCGCTCTCTGTGTACACTTTTATATCATCGGCCACAAAGGAGGATCCCTGTAGTAGTATTTTGACTTTTTGTGGTTCAACCACATGATAGCAGAGGTAGCTCTCAGTAACACAGATGAAGACCCGATCCACCTGGATCTCCCATTTCTGTGCTTCTCCAGGCACCTTCTCAATATCCCCCCGAACCACTGCCTCCTCCTCATCTAGACTGAACTTCACTGTGCAGCCGATAGAAGAGAGCTGCTTCTGTAAGACTCCGGATGCTTTGGGGTTGTCTCTCAGGTAATACAGGAGGAAAATATCTATCTTGAAAATCCTCTCAAGACCATTTGTGTTTGCTCTTGTGAATGTCTAAAGAAGAAAAGCAATTTCAAACAAATTAATCAATTTATAGTAAGGTAAATCCAACAACAATACTACATTTGATAATCTACAAAATCAACTTTTGTGTTGTCACAACAGCCCGCACTACAACATACACAACGTTGTGAGTATCGGATGTTGACTGTGGCCAGATCATTTGGCTTTTCTGTTTGTGTTCATCATAATCATAAAAGTGTCAACCAAGGTCTCTAAATGACAATATTTGCTCACCTGTGATTGACTAGTGGATAGCTGTTCAAGGGTCTGGGGCAAATTGGTTCGGCTCACGGTCAGATGTAGTTCTCCACAAGGGAGGGAGATGGTGTGAAACTTTCTACGCAAAACTCTTTCCTGGTCTGTAAAAAACAACAAAGTCCAAGGTCCAAACAAAAACAAAACAAAATCATTAACTTATTAGCATGTATATTAGTAGCATATTGACTCTTTAGTGGTCATTATAAAGCACTTATTAATGCCTTATTCAGCATGACCCTATCCTGCAACTACTTGGCCATTAACTAAGAATTTTCTCTCAATAACTTCCTAATCACTGCGTACTGATAGTAAGTAAGGAAGTTATTATTCATGAATTACGATCTTAATATATTTTGCTTAGTATGGGTCTTATAAGGTGGTAGAACCACAAGTCATTCTCCCTTAATAACACTTAATAAATATAATCTATCCTTATGTAACAAAACAAAAACTACAAGTGTTAATAGTGTCCAAATAACTCCAAATTAAGTCTTCGTGACTCTCCATTCTAACGTGAGGTCTTGTTCATAACTAATTCACTAGTAGTGTGTCACTTATTAACCCACACAGGTTTCCTATTCTAAATTTGCCTCCTCTTAAACTTAAATGCAATTGAAAATTGTGTGTAATAATGGATTTACTAAGCCAATATGCTACTAATATGCATGCTAATAATAAGTTAATGGTGAGTATGTGTTCCTTAATATAAAGTGCTACCAATCTTTCATTAAAGTAAAACTGTAGTATATTGTACCTATAACTTATTTTAACTCAAAGGCATTCCTTACCTTCTTTTTCCTTGAAACTGATTTTATAGGTGTTGTATTCAGCCTTTTCAATCATCCCACAATCACCTCCCCCAGAGTCTCGTCTGTTCTGGAAGTATCTCCTGATCTTCTCTTTCTCTCTGTCTGCCAGACATTTCGCTTGAAAGAACAACAGGTATTCATCCATGTCATCTGCAATTCTGAACTTAACAGGAAGTATGCCACTGCTCCTCTTCAGCGGTTTTATTTAGTTTCACTTTCATTTACCGTAAGTTTCTATTCACCTCTTCATGAGTACATATTTGGCAATGGACACACCCAATTACATAAAGACATTTAAGTTAGGCATTTCCCCGTCTTGTTGTGCAGGTAGCCTGATCAGTTACTGTAATGTGATGATTATGATAATAACACTGATGATGATGTTTTTATTTATGCTGCTGATATAAGGATAATTATTCCAGCAATTATAATGACACATTTCACACATTTTGGTTTCACATATCAAGTTAATTATGGAAAACTAACATTCGACAGTGGGTTTATCATAGCTTGTTTGTTTAAAACTTCTATCATGGCTGGTAATTGTACTTCCTCTACTGCTACTACCATCAGTACTCCTATATCAGTTGTAATTATTCAACTTCAATTGGTTGGTCCCAATTTGATTATATGCAATATTAGCTAATACATGTATAAGTAATAGTGTTTATCTAAAAACTTCTTAAGTAACTTTAATATGTAAGCTGGCTGTTATTTCTCCATAACATTCATAATACCATGATTTTACACAAAAGATGTAGGACTCACTGTAGTTTCCCTCCATGACCAGGATTGACTAAATTAGTTTCCAGTTCTTTATCATTTTATCTTTTAATAGACATGATTAATGCTCTGTGTTAAAACTCTTGTTTCTCTCTCTGCGACCACAAAAACACACAATATTTGTGAAAAAATCAGATATTCTGATAAAACATTGATAACAAAAAAACACAACATTTCAGAATACCATCTGCAGTGCACACTCCGTTTTTAATAATTTATTGTTTCGGGGGGGGGGGGGGGTTCTTACTTAAGAGGGATTTTGTTGCAGAATCACTCAACCATTTGCATCTACTCTGCTCATTTTTACCAAAGACATTTTCAACATTGTACAAGAAGACCTTGTATTTACTGTAAACTCTTCTCTTGCAGCAGGAAACATAACGTTCAGGTGTATGGGCACACAAAATCAAAAACAAGTACTGTAACCTCGTGTGCACAAATGCAGACATCCGATCACCACCAAAATCTTGCCATTGTTTGTACAAACTCAAAATCAGACAGAAAATGAATCAGTAACTGTTTGAAACGCCAGAAACAGTACATCTTGTAATCTAAAAAAGTGCAACAGTAGAACATCCTCATCCCTTGAGGAATTACCCTGCAGGCAGTCAAGCAGCTAAAGTTACATTAGTGCATAAAACTTACTGAACCCAGTTATGACTTTCACTTATTCTAAACATCAAACGCTTATTGTGGTTTCTCTATTTACTTGTTACTTTAACAAAGTTGTTTTTGTTTTTAAAAACAATTTTACTAGTACTTCAGTATTTTATCTCAAGTATCGTACTCTGATACATTTCAAGTCACATCTGTCAGTGCTCCTGGATAACGGATAACTACAATAACGAGTTATTGTAATACATCACTTTTCTGTCACCTGAAGGTGATGAGGTAGTCTGGGTACGCTTGGTTATCATGAAACACAACATACATGTTGGGGTTGTCTAATGTATCCACCACACTGTCGTAGCGGTCATGGGGCCGCTGGTCACTGCGAGGTGGAGGAACCCTCATGTTGCTTCGGCCCAGAGTGTAGATGCCAGTCAGGACTCGGGCCACAAACATTAACTGAGAACCATCAGCAGCTGGCTTGGAGTAGGTTGGGTGGGCTGAGTATCTGGCATTTACAGCAAAGTAGGTTCCATGACCGTATGCAGTTGCTGAGAATAAGAGGAAAATGGGAATTAACAACAAGTCCTCATAACTAAACAGCAGTGCTTTCCAAAATTATCCATATAGTTGTATCAAAAACTATTCATATGAGTTTCTTCTCATCTGCCACTTCTACAACACTGAAGCAATGACTACTCATTACTGTGAATTGGTCCAAAAGATCTTTACCATTTTGTCCAGCGAAGCGCCTGTTGAACCCAGTTTTCATGATGGAGTCACAGTTGTCCTGGCTCGTACCATGATACAGAAACATTTCACCTGCTCCACCCTCCTGTATGTTCTTATCAGAAATGTGCTTCTTCTGCACTTCATAGCCGCATCGCAGGTGAACATTTTGCAAACGCTCAATCTATCAAGTACAAAACAAAACCAAGAAAAAAACAAGTGAGCTGCTGTAAATATCTTGACTCTATAATATATATAAAGTCAAATGTAAGGGAAAAGCACTCGTAAAAAAATCAAGTAATCTAGATGAAAGCTATCAAGCTATCATAGATCTAAACTGTAAGGTGTCAACATTTTGTGTACTCCATGTCTACAGACAACAAAATGTCTTTTCCAGTGAAAGATGCCCACCTTCATTACAGTCTTGCGGGCAGTTTGTTTGAAGGCCTCCTTCACTGTCCAGTACTCTTCAGAGGAAGGCTGCAGTTCAAACGCCTTAAAAACTTCACCGGCAGCCATGTTGTCCCAGTACAGAGGGAGAGTGAAGTCTGAAAAGAGCAGGACAAAATGAAAAGAAAATTGTCAGATATTCAGAGTAAATGTGTTTTGTTTCCTAAACCAAATGTATAACACTACACAATGCTGTCTCATCTAGAACCATCTTCTCACCTGGCAGATTCTCGAGTCGTTTCAGCTTCATTATCTGACCAGTTACTCGTCTTGTGGCCTCCAACCTCTGTGGATCCACACTCCACGAGATGCCCTGTGCGTCCATTATCCCTCCTGCTATATCATTCTTTTCCAGGTTGTGATTGGCTGTTTTGGGGAGTCTCTCCCAGTTGCCGTCAGGTCCCAGGATGCACCAAGCCACAAGGGTGTACAAATCCTCCTCCTCCCTGACTCTCACCTCTCTTCTGAAGTTGCCATACAGAGCAGCATTAATCATCTGCATCACCTGGTTGACGCCATCTTTTAACCCACTCACTGTTAAGCTGCCTTGGCCGGACTTGTCCTTCTTCACGCACAGACCCTGGCTCTCCACCAGCTGCTTCAGATCCTCCATGTCGTCCTGGGTGAGGCCGGCCAACTCTTCCTTTTTGAGGGTTTGAGTGGAGCACTGAGCCTGATACAGATTCCTTAGCTTTGTCTTAGCATTGTCAACATCCTTTCTGGAGAGACCCACGATCAGGAAGACGGACAGCTGACTTGTAGAGCTGGTATAGAGGATACTATGGTCTGCGCTCACAAACGAATGGTGCTGATGTTGTACATGAGGCAACTGAGGCAGTGACACTGCAAAATAAATGATAACAATCAGTGAAAATTCACAATGAAATATGAGAATTTTGATTTTAAAAACTCTAAGCAAGAACAAAAGCAGAATGCTGTAATAATTCCCATCACCTCTGTTGATTACAGCAGTGGGAAACACTGGCATTGCTTCCACTTTAAACGCCAAGAAGGCATTGATCTTAATCAGGAAGAGGCAGATGTTGGTGTAACAGTAGTAATTATCAGATATTCAAAGTAGTCTGAGAGACTGTGTAGTTTACCTTGGCCATCCTGGTTCATATTTAAGCGGAGGAGCCTGCGGACATCATGGTAGCACTGTAAATATAAACGCCAGCATTAAACACTTCATCATCAATAAATCCTGCATGCATGCATCTTATAAACCACTTGTTGAAGCGTTGACAGTCACCTCCGCAGAGTCAGGATAGTCTGGTTTAATGACAATGTGGATGGTGGAGAGAGACCTAGAGGATGCAGACGAACCAAACTGGCGAATATTCTCAGTCAGCACTTGAATGGCTTCTCTCAGTGGATATTTTAAAACAATGCCAGGTCCGATGACTGGAAAGGCCACTGAGCATAAGCGCTGCTGTACACAGAGGTCCAAACACTTCTTCAGCCCATTACTGAGCGCCTACAAAACAAAAATCAGACATTTCCTTAGAGTTTAAGCTTCTACCTACATTGCATATTGCTCTCTAAAATGTGTGAAAGAAGCTATAGTTTTGTAGAGCTAAACGTTACTAAACAAGAGTAAAAGAACTCTTTAAAATGCAACTTTATTTTTACAATACAAAGTTAAACAAAGTGTCATATTCAAAATACTAGCCCATAAAGTAGCATCAATAAGCTAGTTAGCTTGCCTGTTAGCCTTCTAAATGCCTCAATATGCCTCAGACAAAGTTCTTGTTGGATCACTGAACCCCCCCCATAACTTTCCAGGCCAGGTGTGTGGAAGTGAGACAGTACGCAGGATTTGAACTTCTCTCTTAAGCCTATTTTGTCATTCTTCCCACAACTACTTCAGTTATATATTTCACCCTTACCTGCACACTCTGCCCTCTGACTCCATCCCATGGCAGACACTCAATGAAGAGGAGCTTGGAGCAGCCCAGAGATGGAGGCGCATCAACCTGCAGAACATCACCAGGGGCGAGGATACAACTGGCTGCCATTAAGTCAAACATTGACTTGATTGCATCCCCTCCTTTTTTCAACAGACATTTGCCAATTTTTGTAGAATTTAGCTGCTTGTTGAGCATGGGGACCACCAACACATTCACCTGTGGAAATAATGTGAAATAATA